>NC_031995.1:105942886-106033125 GCF_001879085.1 Nicotiana attenuata | reverse complement strand
GAGGTTTTTCTCTGTTTATTTTCTTAGATCTATGGTATGTTTGTGTTCTACTGGACCTCTAAATTGTTTTCCCCAAATTTTCTTTTCAAAATTGTTTGTTTTCGATTTAGGGTTTCTGAAAGATTTTCAAAAAAATATCTTCCTGATTCTTGCTGTTCTTTCCTTTATGTGTGTTTTGTCTATACTATGCTCGTATTTTTTCTTTTACTATGAGTGTGTTGTTCTTCTTCTTCTTCTTTTCCTACTATACATGTTACTCCTGTGCTCACATGCTAATCCTTGTTATGTTACTCTTCTACTATATGTGTTTACTGTTGAGTTCTTTGATTTTGTTTGCTTTACTAGACTCTGTTTGTGTTCTTGCTAAGCATGTTTCATCTACTGTGGCTTAAGTTTACACCACCTCTCTTTTCCTCTGAACTTGCTTAAGTTCCGACTTTTCTAAAACATGCTCTTTTATGCTCTTAAATCAGCTTTCTTTCTTTGTTATTTCAAACCTGCTATCCTATTTGTTTTGTTTCTCATGAGGCTCTGAAACAGACCTTTGAGTCTGTTTCAATGGCTTGCCTTCTCATCTCTATGTCTGATTCGATTTGAAACCCTAGGATTTAGGGTTTTCTTTGGCAAGTTTGATTTGGTGTTAGGACTAGGGTTCTGCATTGGAACCCTGGACTCTCAGACTCACTATGAGTCGACAAACTGAACTTGTTCCCCTTTGCTTATGATTCTGAACCTTTCAATATTAAACTCTTTTCTAAGTAACATGACGACCCCTTTTGTTTGATTTGTCTGCTTTATATATGAGAAATTCTTCTTTCAAAAAAGTTTTGCCAACTACTAATTGATTCTCAATTCCTTTAATGGGGCTTGACTGATGGTTACTGATTTTCTCTAATTGAACCATCTTTACCTTTTCTTGACTTGGTTCATTCGAACAAAGCCTGCCACTTTGATTTTACTGGCTATTTGATTGATTCCCTTTCCTTATTTCATACAAACCATTTACCATTGGACTTTTTCCTTAAATAACTTCTATGTATTTACCCTTTATTGTACTGCTTGGAAAATTCGATTAGCTCTTTCCTTAATCGTCTTTTACCCGTTTGAAATCAGAATCCCTTAATTAAAGGGAGATTGATTTCACTGTTATTTCCTTACCTTTTCTTACTTGTTTGCTGCACTATAAAAGGGGCACGACCCTTCTGCAAAAAAAAGAAAGAAAAACCGGGGGAACCCACAGTTCAACACTTACAAACTAATTCACACTTCGAATTGCATGCTCTTGCACACACTCTCAATTACAATACTTTTCAATTCTCTACTCTCTTCTGAGATCTTTTGTACTGCTTGTCTGCAACTTGGCTTTTCAAGACTACTGTTTTACTTACTTGTTTCCCTAACACTGGTATGTCCCAATTTAATTTCAGCTCCTTCCCTATGTGTTTACTTTACAGTTGCCATGTTCTGGTTTACTTTGTTGTTTATACTCTGTATTAAGCATGTTCTTTCTTTTATATGTACTGCTTGCTATAAAATCCCCATACCCCCATTCCCCTATGTGTTGAGTTAAAGTTCGTGGCTTGGCAGTATCCAAATTGCTGCCCAGGTCTGAACCTGACCTTCAATCGGTCCTAACTCCCAAACTCAAGCTGACAGGCTGGTCAGGGGTGTGCCAGCATCCTAATTGCTGGGCATGACCACTAGTCTTGTCATGGCTTTCCCTAATTCCCCCCTCTATTGCACTTACACTTATTCTTAGACTCTAAGTTCTGCCCCCCTCCTATGAGCCTTGCCTTGGGGACCTTGAGTTCCCTCTGAACTTGGACATTTGAGGGCTGGCCCTTCCACACTGCACTATAATCTGATCCTGCAAATGTAATTGGGTGTGAGCACTGCTTGGAGTTCATGAAGCTCCTTGGAACTTTGACACACCCAAAGGATGAGAAAGGCTTTGGAAATCTAATCTTTGAAAGTTGGTTTATCTCATGTTTCAGACTAGGAGTCTGAATTAGGCTCTCCTTGGTTGGAACTTTAATTTCTGATGTAATTTTTTTATTTTTCTTGATTCAATCGGGTTGTAATAATTTGTAATAACTATTGAGGGTGTATAGTGAAAAGGGGAGGGTCACTCATGTTATGCATGTGGGTAGACATCATGCTTTAGGTATTTTTTCTGCAATCACAGCCTCTTTTTTCGCTTATGCATCCACATATAGAAATCCTGCCCATAAGTTTATGCATCTACATATAGAAATCCTGCCTATAAGTTTATGCATCTACATATAGAAATCCTACCTATAAGTTTATGCATCTACATATAAAAATCCTGCCTATAAGTTATTTCATTACTACATTGGAAATCCTGTCTATATGTTATGCATTCATTAGAAATCATGTCTATAAGTTTCTGCACTTCTGCATATAGAAATCATGATTATAAGTTTTCTGCACTTCTGCACATACACATGTCATTAGGCAAACAATCCATAGGTTAAGGAATAATCAATTGCATCCTAGATACCATGCTCATAGGATTCCTACACTTACGTAACCGTTTTAAAATCAATAACGCTTAGAATGCATGCCTATAGGAGCAATCATTTAAATCTGATTCATCCGCAAAGTCTAAAATCAATAATAATGTTGTTAACATCCGCAGAATTCGTTTATTTCTAAAGTCAGTAATCTTCTTTAAAATCGGCATGTTTGACCTTGTTAGATATCATGCCTATAGGTTCACCTAAGCAAACCATTAGGTAATCAATTAATTATACCAGTCTTTAATAATTACAACCAGCAGGCAGGCCTAATTCGGACTTCTTATATGAAAATATGTAATAAATCAGCCACCCCCTTTACGTAAGTTTAATTAAAGACCTGACCAGTATTTGAAGTCATGCTATATTTGCTCTTTTAAGTGAGGATGCCTATTTGAGCCTTAACTTTTATGTGTTTTCCCCCTTAACTGCTCTTATGTGTTTTGTTTGTCGCACTACATTTTGTCCTTTTTAAACTTCAAAAGCCAATATCCCTTCCCTCTATGATTAGTAGTCCCAACTGCCTCCGGGACTGATAGGATTGGGGCGGGTAGTAGCATGCGATAAGTAACGAGACCATTCCGCGCTTTAGTACCTTAACGGGGTGGGAAAGGGTAGACATGGATATGATGATCACGCGATAACACCACGTGTATAATTGGTTACCAGGTGTTGCATGGGTGATCCATGTTATTTATAAGCCTAGGACCCCCTCCCTCTTTATGTGTTTACTTCTTTCTTTCAGAAATTTTAAATTGCAGTTTTCAGTTCTTTTAAACCTTGCCCTCCGCTTTAATCATTTAAAAATCTCTTTAAATGTCCAAGTACCTTTTTCCTCTCCCAAATTGCCGCCCCATTTCATCCCTTTGTCTGATTATTTGTATCAATTATTTGACTCCCATTCTTCTGCACTCGTATATTCTTTAAATAAATTATGAAATTGCCAAGTCCCAAATTTCAGCTCGTTTACTTAACTTTATACTTCCCCTACTTGCAATCGTTATGTGAGAATTGTCTTGTATGTTTATTTGTTGTTTATATTTAAAGTCACAATTGTAGCATGACCGGGAACCACACTAGTGGATCTTGGGGGGTGCCTAACACCTTCCCCCCGAGATAATTTCAAGCCCTTACCCATTCTCTAGTTCTTCTTCTCTTCATTTCTTTCTCAGTGTCCTAATGCACTTAATCATTAGGTGGCGACTCTTCTAAATCTCAAACCCAATTCCCAAAAAGGAAAAGAGTTTGTCCGCCCAAATGTTGTAACCCGATTTCGCCTTTAGAAAAAGGGGGCATCGACAGCATGGCGACTCTGCCGGGGAAACCTTTAAGGCTTTTACCATTTCATGCTATTTGTGACTTCATGCTTCTTTACATGTCTTTACTTGTTTTTAAGTATTTATTCTTTCTTCTATTGCGGACTAACTTGGTACTTTGTTTCTTTTCTCTAATCTTTCTTTTATCGCTTTCCTTCAATAATGTTGTAATTACAAGCAATTATTGTAACCATTATTTTATGAACGTGAAAGTACATGACAATTTGTTAATTATTGTATTGCATTTTTTCGACATCATATTCCACTCATGCCAAACAAAAGACATAGCAACAATTATAATGAGTGGTTGCGCTCTTCCGATATTATCACCCCTAAATCCGGCAAAGACATATTTGCAGTAAAACCAGTCGATCAACGGTGTAGTCGACGGTTCCGCGCCTTTCCCTCTTGAGTTGTCCGCTCAAGGGTACCAGTCTAAAACCCCATAGAAACCCTACTCTATTTAATTGTGCATGCATCATGGTCAAACCTAGCCGAGTCAGTTATGTTGTCCACATAATGACTCTTTAAGATAGCCTTGTCCAAAGTCCACTGGGTTTCCTTGAGACCCAAACGGACCTTACCACGTTCTGTGCATTCAATTGGAGAACTAAATGCTTCTTATGCTAATTATTGATATTAAATAGTCGAGTCCGGTGGGGGAAAGGGGCCTAACCCTTTGTTTTGCAGAAATGAGGCACGAAGTCCCCAGATTCGGCATGGTCACCCACATTCACCCCAAATTGCTAAGCTGGTGGAAGGATCTCCATTCCAGCGATCAAACTCTTGTCCGGAAGTATCTAGGAAACCTGCCTTCTCTCCTAGACATTCAACCCAACAACAAAATCATAGAAGCTGCAACTCTGTTTTGGGACTGTGATAGGTCGGTATTCCGCTTCGGAGACATTGAGATGACACCTTTGCTTGAGGAGATAGGAGGACTGGCTGGGATACCATGGGAAACTCCGGGTTTGCTAATGCTGGAAAATCGTAAGGGTAGGGGTTTTCTTAAGATGATGGGTCTAAAGACGAATCCCGACTTGACATGTTTGGAGAAGTCTTACATTCCCTTTGACCATTTGTATGAAAGGTATGGCCATATCAAATCATACCGTACCTATCCGGATGAGTTCGCCATCACCTCATTGGGGCACATCCACCGAAGGGTATTTGTGTTTATGTTCTGTTTCTTGGGGATGATAGTTTTTCCAACAAAGAAAGCAAGAATCCATACCAGACTGGCCATGGTCACCAAGACCTTGATGGAAGGAATTAACGGGCAGCCATTCAGCCTTGTGCCAATGATAGTTGCAGAAAGATGTCAACAAGGGGCCAAACATTTCGAGGGATGTAATTTGCTACTCCAACTATGGCTTATGGAGCACCTCCAAAGGGGTGAGTACCGGCAGGAAATCCATCGTAGAGACTGGGATGATCATATCGCTTTTCATCACCTAAAGCGGATGAATTATATGGCCAACATGTTCGCCCAACCAGAGAATGCTAGAGAGTGGGTCGAGCTCTTCGACAATCTTACAGAAGAACGGGTGCAATGGATGTTTGAGTGGTTCCCTACCGAAGAATTCATCATACGGTCTAGGGATACTCCATTTCTGATACTGATCGGTTTAAGAGGGACCTACCCATATATCCCTATCCGGGTTATGAGACAGGCAGGCAGGAAGCAGGTTATACCAAGGGTCGACAAGATGAGTCATTTTCGGGCTGACTTCCAGGCTGATGATAGTCCGTACAAGTGTCAAGCTCAGCTTGTATGGCACTGCAAAATCATCCTGGAAAAGGATTCCATAGAACCAGACAGGTACCACGCTGGTTATACTCCATACTATCCAAGCTGGTAGGAGGATGATCATAGTCGGTTAGGACAACCCGGGCTTGTTCGAGGTCACAGGGTCATCGACGAAAAGGCTGAAGTACAGGTTAAGTACAACCAATTGCGCAAGAGGATGCAGAAATGTGAAACTGAGCACCGCGAAATACAAGAAGCCAATCAAAAGCTAATTGGAGAATGGAAAGATATGGCTGTCAGCGCCAACAAACGAATGATCTATTTGGAGTGGGGCATAGTGGAGCTGGAAAAGAAGTTCCGAAAGAGGATTGAAGATTGCGGGGTTGCTGAAGGAAATGAAGGCGGACATCTGTCGAAGGCCTACTTGTTGCTAGGATTGCGCGAGTTGGGAGAACTGTACGAGGGAGCCAACAATGTCGAGTCTGGGGAAGGTCCTTCTAGGATCAAGTAGATAGGAGTTTTCATTTCTGCTTTATAAAATGTAATAAGGCCTATGGCCACTAGTGACATCTTTATTTCCTGTTATTTGGTGTCGTTTTGGGATTCATCTTATTTTTATCAATAAAATGAGGCATTTAGCATTCTAAGTTCTCCAAATTTACTTGTCGCTAGGCCTACCTCGGGCACAACGAGGCTCCCAATTTAGGACACGATTTATATCCTTACACTATGTGTTTAAACATTCCAACGTTTTCTTCTTTCGATCCCTACTAACTTGTTACCTTTTGTTTTTACTTTTGCTTATTCCCCTCCCCAAAGGTTAGTTCGTGCACTCTGGCATCGTCATCATATTCCACAAGATCCAAGGGTCCTCCGCCTCCTCCTCCTCCGAGTCCTATCAGAAACAAGAGCAAAGGAAAGATGGAAGATTTGAGCAACATCAGAAAGGAAAGCTTAGTTGAAAGGGTAGAGACTTCTCAGGGTATTCAGGTTTCCAAGGAGAGTGCCTCCCAGCTCGAACAGAAGTTATTAAAATTTCAGGAAGAATTGGACCAAGTTCGGAACTTGGTAAGCTTGTCATTTTCCCTCACTACCCCGGATATCAGCTTCCCCAACACTCAAAATCCCATACCTCCTCAAAAAATCCCTAAGCCACAAAACCAACCCACTCCCCATCACCACTGCAACACATGCCACACTTCAAGCAACACCCCACTGCTCATCCCCGAACCACTGAACTCCACAAATGATCATCACCACAACACCCCCATCTATGTGGAAACCATACCACACCCCATTCAGACCTGAGTCTGATGATAAAGACTCTCTTATCAAGAATCTGGCCGCAGAACTCAAGAAGCTGACTAGCCGAGTTCAGGGTGTTGAAGGAAGCAAGGGGATCGAGGGACTGAATTACAAAAATCTTTGCATTCAACCAGATGTCGAACTGCCCGAGGGGTACAAACCTCCCAAGTTCGAAATGTTCGATGGCACCGGGGATCCCAGAATTCATTTGAGGACATACTGCGACAAGCTGGTCGGAGTAGTAAAGGATGAAAAGGTTCGCATGAAGCTCTTTATGAGAAGTCTGAAAGGGGATGCTCTATCTTGGTACATTAGCCAAGACCCCAAGAAGTGGACAAACTGGGTAAGTATGGCGTCCGATTTCATGGACAGGTTCAGATTCAACATGGAAAATGCACCAGATGTGTTCTTCATCCAGAACTTGAAAAGAAACCTACGGAGACATTCCGCGAGTATGCTACTCGTTGGAGATCAGAAGCTGCTAAGGTCAGGCCGGCTTTAGAAGAAGAACAAATGAACAGGTTTTTCGTCCGGGCTCAAGACCCACAGTACTACGAAAGGTTGATGCTGATTGAAGGCCAGAAATTCTCCGACATCATCAAGCTAGGGGAAAGGATCGAGGAAGGTATTAAAAGTGGTATGGTCACTAACTTTGAAGCATTACAGGATACCAACAAGGCTCTACAGTCTGGTGGCACGTCCAAGAAAAGGGATGTGAGTGCTGTGATGGTTGCACAGAGAACAAAATCCCCAATCAAATACCAAACCTACCCAATACCCCCTCTTACATATCAACCTACCCCAAATTACCCCGCACCTTCCTACCAAGCTCCACCACGTACCTATCAATCACCTCCACCTCCCACATACCAACCCACTTCACCCAAATATTCCCAACCCTCACAAGTCTACCAAGCCTACAACACTCAACCATCCCACTATCAATCACCTCCTACTCGCCAAAACTTTCCTAGACCCCGACCAAATTTTGACCGCAGACCTCCCAAACAATACACCGCCATTGCCGAGCCAATCGACCAGCTGTACGAAAGACTCAAAGCCGCTGGTTATGTCACCCCTGTCCCTGCCATAACTCCTGAAAACCCCTCCCAGTGGATTAACCCAAACAAAACCTGTGCATACCATTCTGGCATGAAGGGACACACTATTGATGAGTGCCGCTCCCTGAAGGACAAGATCCAGGCATTAATTGACAACAAGATCATCATGGCAAAGGAGCCTGCTCCGTATGTCTGTAACAACCCTCTACCAGACCACAAGGGTGGAAGTGTTCATATGATTGAAATAAAAGATGATTGGGATCCCAAAGGATCAATCAGTTTGATCACGGAAGGTGACGATCCAAAGAAACCAACGGTCACTCTTAACCCGATTGTAGTTCAAATTCAGCCTTCTGAAGATGCTGAGGTGAACATGTCCATACCGCTTGAGTTTGAAGCACCAGCCTCCGCAAAGACGCCAACACCAATCGAGGTCGAGTTTGGGTCCCCAAAGGCGCCTGAGCCCTTTGAAGTTGCTGTATTACCTTCCAAGGCAAGGGTGCCTATTCCAGTAGCAATGACAGCCGTAACACCGTTCCACACAAAAACTATACCGTGGGACTACACAGCCGAGGCAAGAAGGAAAGGAAAAGCCAAGTTCGGAGAAATAGTTGCAGCGCAGGGTATGACAAGAACCGGCAGGGTTTATACCCCAGAACACTTAGCTGAGTCGAGTAAGTAGACCTCTGGCCAACAAGCCATCATTGAAACTGGACCCGGTGATCTCTGGAGAAAGATAAGCCAACGAATACTGAGTCATTGACCATCTGAACAAAACACCAGCACAAATTTCTATCTTGGCTTTATTACAAAGTTCTAATGCACACAAGAATGCCTTGTTGAAGGTATTGAGTGAGGCGTATGTACCAAGTAACATCACTGGAGGAGAAATGGCGAACATGGTGGGCCAAGTGTTGGAGAGTCATAAAATCACCTTTCACGAGGATGAGCTACCACCGGAAGGATTGAGTCATAACAAGGTATTGCACATCACTGTGTAGTACGAGGATTATTTTATCACCCGGATCCTGGTCAATGGGGGGCCCAGTCTCAACGTTTGTCCTCTGGTAACACTCAGAACATTGGGAAAAGGGCTGCATGAAATCAAGGATGGGGCCATCAACGTCAAATCTTTCGACGGATCTCAGAGGTCCACTATTGGGGAAATTAGCCTATGTTTGCAAATGGGGCCCACTTGGTTTGATGTTGATTTTCAAGTGATAGACGTGCCGGCTTCTTACAATCTGCTGTTAGGACGACCATGGATTCATGCCGCTGGGGCCGTGGCATCAACACTATATCAGGCAGTGAAATTTGAATGGAATCACTAGGAGGTGATCATTCATGGTGACGGTAGCAACCCCATATATAGCCAACAGACCATTCCAGCAATTGGAGGAAGAAGAAGATTAGGTGGGGAAACTTACCACCACATCGAGCGGGTCAATGCAGTCGACAAAGACAAATGGTGGAACAACAAAATCGAAAGCATACTGAATTGGAGCGGATATGAACCTGGCAAAGGACTTGGCAAAAACCTCCAAGGAATCGCTAAGCCTATCAAGCTCAAGAAGCATGGTACCACCTTCGGGTTGGGGTATGAGTATACCTTGGAAGAATTCAAGGACTGGTCGCCACCCTGGCGCGACCCTTAATATCCATTGGAGCAGCCGATACCCCGTCTAGAGCAGACTTTTCAACCAGCCGAGGTTATCTATGGGTCAGAAGAGGAGGAAGCATTAGCAGCGATGAGGAATTTGTTCCTGGAAGAGGATGATATGGACTGTTGTGTCATTTTTGAGGAGGAGGGGGAGGAAGGCCCTTCCATACAGGCTGTGAGCAGAGGAACACACCTCAGCAACTGGACCGTCAGAACCACTAGAGCCCGACGTGCCTTGGGGTAGCGAGGCTGAACAAAGCATTACGCGCTATTTTGCTTTATTAAAGTTTATTTTCCTTTCGCATTTTTCTTTTTTTTTTCGCAAGAAAGAGCTCCAATGTTCAAAACACTTATGGAATTTATTAAAGTATTTCAATTTTCTTACAAATCCCTCTCTTATTATTTTCTCTCATTACTTTACTCAAACAACATTA
The DNA here is from genome assembly GCF_001879085.1 of Nicotiana attenuata. Taxonomy (NCBI): domain Eukaryota; kingdom Viridiplantae; phylum Streptophyta; class Magnoliopsida; order Solanales; family Solanaceae; genus Nicotiana; species Nicotiana attenuata. Next base: position 106,023,062 of record NC_031995.1, on the reverse strand, counting down.
CTATTACTTATGTTGATGAACCAACGACTGTGACATGCGACGAGACAACGCGGCAAACGGACACAGATTTAGAGGAAGATGATATACCGGAAGAAATTGTTAAGGAAGTCGAGAATTTTGAGAATAGGCCTAAGTCCAACCTGGACAAGATAGAGATCGTCAATCTGGGAGATGCAGAGAACATCAAAGAAACACGAGTCAGCGTTCACTTGTCACCGTCTGAGAAGGAAGAGTACACAAAATTTCTAAAGGAATATGAGGACATATTCGCATGGTCATATGACGACATGACTGGTCTAAGCACGTCCATTGTGGCTTACAAATTACCGACTGATCCAGCCTGTCCGCCAGTGAAACAGAAGCTCAGAAAGTTCAAGCCAGACATGAGTTTGAAAATCAAGGAAGAAGTCACTAAGAAGGTCAAAGCTAAGGTCCTCCAGGTAGTAGAATATCCAACATGGTTAGCCAACATTGTGCCAGTACCAAAGAAGGACAGGAAGGTTAGAGTTTGCGTCGACTACCGGGATCTCAACCGGGCCAGTCCTAAAGACGACTTCCCCTTGCCGAATATACACATCTTGATTGACAACTGCGCCAAGCATGAGTTACAGTCATTCATTGATTGTTTTGCCGGGTACCATCAGATATGGATGGATGAAGAGGACGCTGAGAAAACGACTTTCATTACGCCGTGTGGGATGTATTGTTACAAAATGATGCCGTTTGGGTTAAAAATGCAGGTTCCACCTACATGAGAGCCATGACCACAATTTTTCATGACATGATACACAAGGAGATCGAAGTGTATGTAGACGACATCATCATCAAATCCAGGAAAGCCGCTGATCACATGGGAGATTTGAGGAAATTCTTCAATAGACTGAGAAGGTACAACCTGAAGCTAAATCCCTTAAAATGTGCATTTTGGGTTCCTGCCGGAAAACTACTTGGGTTCATTGTGAGCCGCCGAGGGATAGAATTGGATCCATCAAAGGTCAAAGCTATTCAAGAACTGCCGCCGCCGAAGAGCAAGAAGGAGGTTATGAGTTTCTTGGGGAGACATAACTACATCAGCCGGTTCATCGCTCAGTCCACCGTCATTTATGAGCAGATCTTTAAGATGTTGAAGAAGGACGCCGCTACCAAATGGACTGACGACTGCCAGAAAGCCTTCGACAGAATCAAAGAGTACCTGTCAACACCGCCGGTTCTAGTTCCGCCCGAACCAGGTAGACCCCTGCTACTCTACCTTGCAGTATTGGATGGAGCGTTTGGTTGTGTTCTCGGGCAGCATGATGAAACGGGGAGAAAAGAGCAGGCCATTTATTATCTCAGCAAGAAGTTCACCCCGTACGAGGCCCGGTATTCCTTACTAGAGCGCACCTGTTGTGCTCTGACTTGGGTAGCTCAGAAGTTGAGGCATTATTTCTGTGCTTACACTATGTATCTCATATCAAGAATGGACCCATTGAAGTATATCTTTCAGAAGCCCATGCCCACTGGCAAGCTAGCCAAGTGGCAGATCCTGCTGAGTGAATTTGACATTGTCTACGTGACTCAAAAAGCAATCAAAGGACAGGCACTAGCGGATCACCTCGCTAAAAACCCTGTGGATGGAGAATACGAGCCTCTGAACACGTATTTTCCTGATGAGGAGGTATTCTTCTTAGAAGAGGACATTGCAGAATCCTATGACGGCTGGAGGATGTTTTTCGACGGAGCAACAAATTTCAAGGGAGTTGGCATCGGAGCAGTCCTAGTATCAGAAACCGGCCAGCATTATCCGGTATCCGCCAAACTCAGGTTCCCATGCACCAACAATATGGCCGAGTACGAAGCTTGCATCTTGGGGCTCAAGATGGCCATTGACATGAACGTCCAAGAGTTGCTAGTGATTGGAGATTCGGATTTACTTATACATCAGGTCCGAGAAGAATGGGAGACCAAGAACTCTAAGATACTCCCGCATTTTCATCATGTACAGGAGTTGAGAAAAAGGTTCATAAAGACAAAGTTTCGGCATGTTCCAGAGTCCAAAATGAGTTTGCAGATGCATTGGCCACTCTATCATCCATGATTCAGCATCCAGATAAGAACTTCATAGACCCTATTCCAGTATAGATTCATGATCAGCCAGCTTACTGTGCTCATGTCGAGGAAGAAGCAGATGGAAAGCCTTGGTTTCACGACATCAAGGAATTTTTGGCCGAAGGAAAATATCCAGAGCTTGCAAATGCTATTCAGAAGCGCACTCTGCGAAGATTATCCAACAATTTCTTCCACAGCGGAGGAATCCTGTATAGGAGAACTCCTGATTTGGGATTGCTAAGGTGTGTTGACGCAAAGGAAGCATCCAAACTGCTAGAAGAAATTCATGCTGGGACCTGTGGTCCACATATGAACGATTTTGTCTTAGCCAAGAAGATACTCCGGGCAGGTTATTTTTGGATGACTATGGAAACGGACTCCATCCAGTATGTTCGAAAGTGCCACCGCTGTCAGATCCATGCAGACATGATAAAAGTGCCCCCAAATGAGCTTAATGCAACAAGTTAGCCATGGCCGTTCGCTGCATGGGGAATGGATGTTATCGGACCAATCGAACCTGCCGCATCAAATGGGCACATGTTTATCCTAGTAGCAATTGATTATTTCACTAAATGGGTTGAAGCAGCATCTTACAGAGCAGTGACCAAGAAAGTCGTGGCATACTTTGTCCGTGACCGTATCATTTGTCGATTCGGGATCCCAAAATCAGTCATTACTGACAACGGTTCCAACCTCAACAGTGATTTGATGAAAGCCATGTGCGAAACCTTCAAGATCAAACACAAGAATTCCACAGCCTAGAGGCCTCAGATGAACGGAGCTGTAGAAGCCGCCAATAAGAACATCAAGAAGATATTGAGAAAGATGGTAGAAAAGCATAAGCAGTGGCATGAGAATCTGTCATTTTCTTTGGTAGGGTATCGCACCACAGTCCGCACATCGACTGGTGCAACTCCTTATATGCTGGTTTATGGTACGGAAGCGGTCATCCCCGCCGAGGTAGAAATTCCATCCCTAAGAATCATACAGGAAGCAGAAATCGACGATGCAGAATGGGTAAAGAGACGTTACGAACAGTTAGCTCTCATAGATGGAAAGAGAATGAACGCGGTTTGCCATGGTCAACTTTACCAAAACAGAATGACCAGAGCCTTCAACAAGAGAGTCAGACCAAGACGGTTTACACCAGGGCAGCTGGTCTGAAGAAGATTTTTCCACATCAAGATGAAGCCAAAGGGAAGTTCTCCCCTAACTGGCAAGGTCCATACATGGTTCATCGGGTTCTGACAGGAGGAGCCCTCATACTTGCAGAAATGGACGGAGAAGTTTGGCCAAAACCAATAAATTCAGATGCAGTCAAGCGATACTATGTGTAACCATTTATGATTTCCTTATGTAATTTGAACTATGTCTGACCTGATTCCCGTTTAAGAGGGGATCGTAGGCAGCCTTATGAGCTCGGTCACAATTCAATAAAATTTTCATTCCCTTCCCCCCCCCCCCCCCCCCGCAATCGGAAACTGGGGCAGAATTTGAGGAGGACCCTCAAAATTTCGAAGTAACTCAGTCGATCATTGCAAGCAGCCGTCAGAAGAAGCAACCCACTAAACTGGGGCAGAATTTTGAGGGGGACCCTGAAAATTAAGGTCTCAATGTTTTGAGCCACGTCACAGTCGTCGGTTCATCTAAAAACTATTTCTTAAATATATACGTATGTCATATCTTTAACAAACTCATGCGTGTTTATTGTCGGAATTGCTTTGTTTAGCAACGCTACCCGAGGGTACCTACAGTATCACCATAATAGAGCCGAGCCAGTCAAGCGAAGTCCACGGGGATATGAACTAACCTTCCCCCTCTACAAAACTCACTATTTTTCTTTGGATGCAGGCACCCAAGTCGCAGATCATCAAATACATTTATACACTCATATTTTTCGGGAATACGACTCTCAGAACCATCACCTATTTACATTTGCTATCCGCACACAACATCCCCAGCAACCACAATATCAATGTGAAATATCAGCTATCAGCTATCAGCTAAGAATTTTTTATTATTACTATTCATCTTTCATTTTTTGCATAAGGCTACTATTCTGCCTTCCGAGGTTAAGCTCTACCTCCATCTGCATTCCTGCACTGCATAAGGCTACTATTCTACCTTCCGAGGTTAAGCTCTACCTCCATCTGCATTTCCTGCATTGCATAAGGCTACTATTCTGCCTTCCGGGGTTAAGCTCTACCTCCATCTGCATTCTTGCATTGCATAAGGCTACCATTCTGCCTTCCGAGACTAAGCTCTGTCTCCATCTGCATTTCCTGCATTGTATAAGGCTACCATTCTGCCTTTCGATACTAAGCTCTGTCTCCATCTTTGCATGGCTGAAATATCGCCACTTCATTTACATCCTGCATCGGCTGAAATATCGCCATTTTTATTTAAGTCTTGCATTGGCTGAAATATCGCCACTTCATTTAAATCCTCCATCGGCTGAAAGATTGCCATTTTTATTTATGTCTTGCATTGGCTGAAATATCGCCACTTCATTTAAATCCTGCATCGGCTGAAAGATCGCCATTTTTATTTAAGTCTTGCATCGGCTGAAAGATCGCGAAATCCTGCATTTCATGGGCTGAAAGATCGCCAAATAGTCCAAAGGCGTCATTGTTCAGAGGCACCATTTTCATAGCCCGAGAACGTCATGCAATGGCCTGAGGACCCCCACTTTTATCTCTGCATTGCATTATTCAAGGGCATCATGGTTCGGAGGCATCATTCTCATAGCCCGAGAGCATCATTTCTATGACGACCCGGCCGGTCGTCTTAAGAATTAACGCCCAATCTCCTATTAACTGTTTCCCCTAAGTTCTTTCTTGCTATTTTGGTTGCCGGGACGTTCGGTGTTGGGTTTTTAGGAGAGTTTTGGGACACTTAGTCCCTAAATGAGAGCTTAAGTGTTAGAAAGTGGTCTGTAGTCGGAACAGTGTGAAGACGACCTCGGAATGGAAATCGGATGGTTCCGTTAGCTCCGTTAGGTGATTTCGAGGTTGGGAACGTGTTCGAAATGTGTTTTGGAGGTCCGTAGCAAATTTAGGCTTGAAATGCCGAAGTTTGAATTTTTGAAGTTTCCAGTCCGATAGTGGGATTTTGATCCGAGGGTCGGAATGGAATATCGGAAGCTGCAGTAGCTCCGTCATGTCATTTGGGATGTGTGTGTAAAATTTCTGGTCATTCGGACGTGGTTTGGTTAGGTTTTTGATTGTAAGCGCATTTTGAAGATTTGGAAGTTCATAAGCTTGATTTTTGGTTTGATCCGTCATTCCGATGTTGTTTTAAGTGATTATAAACTTCGAGCGAGTCCGTGTTAGGTTATATGACTTGTCTGTGTGATTAGCCGGGGTCCCGGGAGCCCCGGGTGTGTTTCGGATGGGCTACGGGTCATTTTTCCCTATGTTTGAACTGTTGTTCTGCTATCTAGTATTTCCTTCTATGCGATCGCATTACTTGTCCCGCGATCGCATAGCACAAATTTGGGCATCAATATTTTCCATCTATGCGATAGCATTGCTTGTCCCGCGATCGCATAGCACAAATTTGGGCATCAATATTTTCCTTCTATGCGATCGCATTACTTGTGCATAGCACAAATTTGGGCATCAATATTTTCCTTCTATTCGATCGCATTGCTTGTCCCGCGATCGCATAGCACAAATTTTGGGCAGCAGTATTTCCTTCTATGCGATCGCATTGTTTGGCCCGCGAACGCATAGCACAAATCACTAGGCAGACAGAATTATATCCCAAATTCGAGGGTTTCATTTTTATCACATTTTGACTTCTAGAGCTCGGCTCTTGGCGAGTTTTGAAGGCATTTTCACCTGGGCGACTTGGGTATGTGCTTCTCACTCGATTTAGACTAATTTCGATGAATCTCCTCTTAATTTCATCCTTTAACTTCAGATTTTTAATGAAAAATGGGTAGAACTTCATAGACCAAATTATTGAGTTTTGAGGGGGTGTTTGACCTCCGATTTAGGAGATTTTTATATGGTTAGACTCGTGAGAGTACGGGGGTTCTGAAAATGTAAAAATTATCCGATTCCGATATGTTGGACTGAGGGGCATTTTGGTCATTTTGCCTAATTTCGCGCTTTAGCTTTGAATTAAATAGTAGAATCAGTTGCTTGAGATTTTATTTACAATGTGTGATTTAATTTAATAGATTTGGGCCATTTGGAGTCGAGTACTCGTGGCAAGAACGTGGTTGCTAGTTGATTTTAGCCGGTTCGAGGTAAGTATCTTGCCTAACCTTGTGTGTGGGACTTCCCCTTAGGATTTGAGTCTTCTTTGTTGATTGTATTTCTTGTACGCAAGGTGACGAGTGCGTGCTCGGATTTATTTGTGGAAAATTGTCCCTTTTAGGCTCTTAGATCCTTGTAGTCACCGAATCTGAAGTTGTTCTTGATACGATTGAGTTCCCTGTTATTAGCTTCACCTTTACATGTCTTACTTGGAATTTATTTGCCCTTTTGACTTATTCTTGTTGCCTAATTGACTTTTACTTGTTTCACTGTAGACATTACCCTTCTATAGTCACATTATCATTCCTAACTGCTTGTCTTTATTTGGAAAGCATTATTTCTATCTCTCGTGTAATTAATTGGTCTTAATTGGAAAGAAGTTAGATATCCTATGTTTAGTTGATATTTCCTTAATTGTAATTATTTGAATCATGTTAACTTCCTTATTGTTGAACATAGTATTATGGAATCGTTGTTTCATATTATTTCTCCCTTGTTGAGTTGTTCTTATTGCGCTTAGTATTTCTCTGTTACGGTTATTCCTTGTGAGTTAGTTGTACCGTCTTTTGGTGAATGGAAATACCTGAGTTGATTCTCTTGCTTTGTTCCTGTATATATTGTCATTTGTTGATATTGTGATGCACGAGGTTTCTGCCGTGCAGTTGTTGATATTGTGATGCACGAGGTTTCTGCCGTGCGGTTGTTGATATTGTGATGCACGAGGTTTCTGCCGTGCGGTTGTTGATATTGTGATGCACGAGGTTTCTGCCGTGCGGTTGTTGATATTGTGATGCACGAGGTTTCTGCCGTGCGGTTGTTGATATTGTGATGCACGAGGTTTCTGCCGTGCGGTTGTTGATATTGTGATGCACGAGGTTTCTGCCGTGCGGTTGTTGATATTGTGATGCACGAGGTTTCTGCCGTGCGGTTGTTGATATTGTGATGCACGAGGTTTCTGCCGTGCGGTTGTTGATATTGTGATGCACGAGGTTTCTGCCGTGCGGTTGTTGATATTGTGATGCACGAGGTTTCTGCCGTGCGGTTGTTGATATTGTGATGCACGAGGTTTCTGCCGTGCGGTTGTTGTTGAAGGGTTGCACGAGGTCTTTGCCGTGCTGTTGTTGTTATTGATGTTTTGCACATGCGGCGTAATAAGGCGGGATATGTTATATGCTTATATGTGGGTTGCGCATGTGGCGGAATAAGGAGGGAACATTGTGATGCACGTGTGGCGAAATAAGGCGGTACCTATTATCTTATTATTTGCACACGTGGCGAAATAAGGTGGGCTATGTCAGGGGATGATTGTAGAGAATTGTGACGGTCTGTGGAGGCATTCCTATTTGTTTAATAATGTGATTGTGGGTTGCTTACCGGTATGAGCTTTATCGCTTGGAAGTTGTGAGGAAACATCGTACGTGCGGTCCATTCTCCTTTTCATGTTTACTAGCTGGTAGAATTTTGTTAGAAACACTTGAACAAGCATACACGTAGTTGAACACCCTATCAGAGGTGAATTCCTCCGATCTTGCTAAGGGTGGAGGTACGCCCTCGTTTATCCATTATATTTGTGAGAATGGCCCTAGTTAGCCAGTTAGTTGTCATATGACCATGAGATTGATGGGGACAGGATGCCAAGTGTTAGACTTCAGATGCCGGGTCTTCGCGAGTTATGGTTTGTCCGAGACTTGGTAAAATTGTGGAAAGAGTTGAACAAGACCTTTGTGAACATCATTGTAGTATATGAGTTATTGACTTGTTTTCCCCTTGCTGTGTTGTGACCTTAGGATTTGGATTGTGATTCTGCCGTCATTTCGTATCATCATTTATTATATTCTCGTTGTTACTTGTTGTAGTTTCCCCTTATTGTGAATTGTAGCATTCTTGGTCATTCATGCAGTCTTTACATATTTATATATCGTTTCCATTATTCCTATGATTATACTGTTTATTGACCGGTAGGTGCCTTGACTGTTCCTCGTCACTACTCCACCGAGGTTAGTCTTGATACTTACTGGGCACCGCCGTGGTGTGCTCATGCTACTCTTCTGCACATTTTTGTTGTGCAGATACAGGTACTCCCACTCAGTTCTGTCAGCCTTGGAAGGAGGCGTATCGGTAGAGACTTCGAGGTATATCTGCTACGTCCGCAGACCGAGGAGTCCCTTTCCAGCTTTCTGTAATAAGTATAGCTCCTTCAGTATTTCTCCTTTGTATAGACATTCTTGAGTCAGAGCCTCTTATGTATCCCTTAGCTTGTGATTTGTGAGTTTCCGGGTTTTGGGAATTTTGTTAGCTTCGAGAATTATTGTGGTATGTGCCGAGCAGCACCTTAAACACCGTTTATTTTACTAGTTCAGTTTTATTTACTTTCTTCCGTAATTATGATTTATCTTCCGCATTGTTAGGATTACCTAGTCGTAGGGACTAGGTGCCATCACGACATATTCATGGAGCGCGAACTGGGGTCATGACAAGTTGGTATCAGAGCCCTAGGTTCATAGGAGTCACAAATCACAAGCCGGTTTATTAGAGTCTCGTGGATCGGTACGGAGACGTCTGTACTTATCTGCGAGAGGCTATGTAACCGTTAGGAAAATTCCACTTCATTTGATTTCCCTGTCGTGCGAGATTTTTGACATCCACAATCCTAAACCTCTGTCTTCTACTCTCTCACAGATGGTGAGGACACGTACTACCCGAGGTGATCAGGCACCCGCGCCCCCTGCTGCAGCCGTCGGAGGTCGGGGCCGGGGTAGAGTTCGAGGACGCGCACGTGGTGCAGCGAGAGCACCTGCGCGAGCTGCCGCCGAGGTACCACCAGCAGATCCAGCCGGAGTCCAGGCACCTGACACGCCTACTGCTACTACTACTCCAGCCCTTCAGGAGACTTTGGCACAGTTCATGAGTATGTACACCACTTTGGCTCAGGCAGGATTGCTTCCCCTTGCTGCAGCCACATCCCAGGCCGGGGGAGGAGCACAGACTCCCGCCGCCCGCACTCCTGAGCAGCGAGCGCATGTTGAGCAGGTCCCAGAGATTATTCCTGCGCCGCCTGCGGCACCAGTTCAGCCCGAGGGCATGGCAGCGGCTTCCGAGCAGGAGCAGATGAGACTAGAGAGGTTCAAGAAGTATGATCCTCCGGTGTTTAGTGGATTAGCATCGGACGATGCCTTGGGATTTCTTGATGAGTGTTACCGCATTCTCCGTACTATGGGTATCTCTGGATCGAGCGGGGTTTCTTTCACTACTTTTCAGCTTCGAGGAGCCGCCTATGATTGGTGGCGCACCTATGAGTTAGACAGCCTAGACGAGGTAGCTTCACTGACTTGGACCCAGTTTTCAGATATGTTTCTGAGAGAGTTTGTTCCTCAGAGCCTCAGGGATGCATGGCGCGCGGAGTTTGAGCATTTGCGCCAGGGTGCTATGACCGTCTCGGAGTATGCTGTCCGTTACACCAGTTTGGCTAGACATGCCTCAGCCTTGGTTTCTACTGTTCGCGAGAAGGTTCGCCGGTTCATTGAGGGGCTTATTCCTAGCATCAGGTCCAGCATGGCCCGTGAGTTGGAGATGGATATTCCGTATCAGGAGGTGGTGAACATTGCTAGGAGGATAGAGGGTATACATGCTAGAGAGAGAGAGGGCAGGCAGGGTCATGAGAGAGAGAGCAGACGAGATCAGGAGAGAGAGTTGAGGAGGCGAGGGGTCCTCGTAGACCGAGGAGATATACAGGTCCTTATTTTGGAGGCAGGGTGCGTCATGGTAGAGGTTTTGCGAGTCAGCCAGTACAGTTCGCGCTTCAGACTTTGCATGGTGACTCAGGTGCTCGTGGGTCTCGGAGTACCCGCATCGCACAGTTCCCACCGCCTCGTCAGCAGAGAGGGTGCTTTGAGTGTAGAGATACTAGCCACATGATGAGAGATTGTCCCAGACTTCGGACCGGTGTGTCCCAGCGAGGTATTCAGGCAGGTAGAGGGCGCCCAAGAGGGGGAGGCCCAGCTCGTTGATGTGTTTCATATAGTAGGCTTGAGGCCGGTGTGCCAGTTGAATGTCATTCAGGTACGGATTCGGTTTGTTATAGAGGGGCACTATTTGTAGTTCATCACAGTCTGCTTATCGGGGTGAGTTCCCTTATTTGTTGTTCCATTTATGAGTGTGTTTCATGATTTGTACTCTGTTTACATGATTATTCTGTTGGGAGGTTCTATGAGTGATAGCCGTGTCTATCGTCCGTTTCTAGCTGTTGTCGAGAGTTATGAGGCTAGTAGTAAATTCATGTTGTCTGTTTTGGTAGGTTCGATGTGATCTCTGAGTATTCTCGGTTACGAATTATGATTTCTATGCTCCACCGGTGTGGGAGCCAACCTGTGTTGTAATTTGTAGACGGAATTGATCTAGTGAGAGTCTCTAGATGGGTTGATGTGTGCCCTACTTGTGATTCAGTAATGTGGGCGGGACCCTCGTGATTTCAGGTGATTTGATATGTTGAGACCGGGTTGTGTACTGCGGTGAGAAGTTATATCAGTATAAGATCATTGTGAGTCTTTTATATGCTTTCATTCTTTCTTGTTAGATGTTTTGTCGATTTGTGTTTTAGAAGAATCTGTACTAGTTTGATTTGTTTGTTAGTTCCCTTATGTGTTTCCTTTCTCATGTTCAGTCATTTCCGTTCTATGCTTCTTGAGTTTTAGCTTGTGGGGTGTGTACTCGTTGGTGTTGGCTGAGACTTGGTTGTTCGGGTGTTTTGTTATGCGGATTTCGTGGTTATTGTATCATCGCCAGTGTTGTGGAGGTTTGAAAAGAGTTTCTGTTGGATATGAGGCTTATGGCCGGTACGGATTTGATCTCAGGCAAATATTGCTATCAGAAATATTATTGTGGGCCTATGTGTGATGTGTCATGTTGTGTGGTTGCACCCTGTATGTGTTGGCTTGTATTGAAATAGCTGGTTGCGACTGATACCGGACATGGATTTAGGATCGGGTCTTTTGGAAACGGATGGAAGGTGAGAATTCTGGCTTGAAGGCCTATTGGTATTGCTAGAAAGGTTAAATTTTAGTTGAGATGGTGCCGTCAGGGTTAAGTGGATTAGGGTAACGTGGGATCACCCGCGGGGGTATGTTGGAAGTGCGCACTCAGTGACTCGAGGACTTCAGGTATGTTCTCTATGCTCGTTCGAGGTCGAACGAATGTTTAAGTGTAGGAGGATGTGACGACCCGGCCGGTCGTCTTAAGAATTAATTCCCCGATCTCCTATTAACTGTTTCCCCTAAGTTCTTTCCTGCTATTTTGGTGCCGGGGCGTTCGGTGTCGGGTTTTAGGTGAGTATTGGGACACTTAGTCCCTAAATGAGAGCTTAAGTGTTGGAAAGTGGTCCATAGTCGGAACAGTGTGAACACGGCCTCGGAATGGAAATCCGATGATTCCGTTAGCTCCGTTAGGTGATTTCGGGGTTGGGAGCGTGTTCGGAATGTGTTTTGGAGGTCCGTAGCTAATTTAGGCTTGAAATGCCGAAGTTTGAATTTTTGAAGTTTCCGGTCCGATAGTGGGATTTTGATGTTACACCCTGTGTTTTCGTACGTAAGAGTACATCATAAGTCAATTAATGTAAGCTCAGAAAGGGAATCATCTTTTAAAAGTTTACAAAGTTAGTTCATCATGTTAACGTGGATGTTACAAATATTTAAGATCATTAGTACCAAGTAGCAAGAGGGTTTGAAGGCTTAGAAGATAAACGAATTGAAGAAAATAAGTTTCGCCAAAAGTCGACAAGTTGGAATGTTTTACCATGTACTTTTGGGGTGATACTAGGGTTATTAACATTATAAGGAGATTATACTATGAGTTATTTTAGTCGTACGATAGTTGGTGTTATGTTTTGAAGTCAAGCGAGTTGTGGAACAAAAGTTGGAAAAAGGTCATCACAAGTTCCATTCATAAATGTGCTGAAAATTAGGTCAAATGTAACTGAGTTTTTCTCCCAATATACTTGGAATTAGGGGATGATATACCTATCAAATTAAATATCTATGAGTCTAGTTTCTAATACAATAAACCGTTTGTTGATACGATATTGGAGTAGAGAGATATTTGCATTTTCGCGAGACAGCGCAGACTGGTAGGTGACAAGTAGGTGCATCACCTACTTGCCAAAAGGAGAGGTCTCAATTAAACCTCCTAAAGTCGGCCAAGAGGGGAAATTTAAAGGATTATAAACTCAATTATTTCACCCATCTTCCAGACTTTGAAAACCTAATTGAACCCCTGCAAATCCTCCCCAAAAATTCCACACAAACCCTGGGGTATTCTGGGTGTTACGACGCGATTCTAGTGTCGAAAAGTCCGGACAGCATGCTAGTTTCTCTTTCTCCTTCTTGTATCCGTGTGGAGGAACTTATTTTTGATAAAAAAGGACCAGGTTTCGTGGGTGATACTCAGTACAAGGTAAGTTTATGCTTCTCCTTCCATTATCTATGCGTTTGCGAGTTGTAACTCGATCGTAAAGAATAGACCTAGCTAGTTTAGGAAGAATGGTATGTTGTTTGATCTTGTGCAATGGTTGTCTGGTTGTGAACTTATTTTTAAGTTAAATTCATGGCTGGTTTATTGGATAATAGGTTTAATGATGTACTTTTGGTTGTATTTCTCAATTTGAAAGAAAAGACAAGTCGAAACGTGTTTAAGTAAACCGAAAATTTTTGTTTGAGTTGATGAACTTGTAGGACTGTTTTTGGGCTGTTTCGTGTTGGTATTGGGTTGTCTCTTTTACTACTGTTTTTATGGAGTTGAGAGGAGGAAGGGTGTGGAGAAACACCACATAATGGCAAGGTTGTTTGTTGGTCGTTCATCGTAACATTTTCGGATTGTTTGACACTATTATGGTTGTCGCGTCGTGTATGAAGTGATAGGGGTATGTTGGGCTGTTTGTGATTGTTTTGACTAGTGTGAAGTCATATATATAGGGGAGGTGCTGTCCATTTCATTGTAAAATAGATTGTGGTCGATACATAATAGTTACGACGCTTAAACGATAACGAGAGTGTCATTTCTCTTATTGTAGACTAAGGAGCCGTGAAATTGCATAGCTTGAGGTTGGGAAGAATATACAAGGTATGTTAAGGCACTTCCTTCTTTCTTTTGGCATGATCTAACATCAAATGAACATAAACGATACGCTATTTCATAATGAATCTACTCCTATAAACTAAGGTTGTCCATGTTGTTCTTTCCGTACAAAGTTATTCTAAGCAAGTATGTATGATCCTTAAGTCCTAGTGAAGTTCATATTGATGGTATGATGTCCATAATGTTCTTAAGTCACTCCAAAAGGTTTAGAACTTGATTCCATGAGTCGAGCATGCATTATATATATGTATCTATTTTACTCTACCGAGCCGCACTATAGTCGGCCGGGTATGGCACCTATTGTGCAACCACTGATCAGTTGTGTTTTATCGAGCTCCACGTGGCCGGGTATGATTCTACCGAGCCTTATGATGGCCGGGTATGTTTTTACCGAGTCCTCTTTGAGGTCGGGTATGATATGATGATGATGATGCCCACAGAGGCGTATGTTTTTAAAAGTTTATGTATATATATGTATTATGCATTTCATGTCAGTAGCCCCCAGAGGCACTTAGATGTTACATGTTGTATCTCATCTATCTCTCTTTACATTACTATTCTTATTTATGCTTTCCTGCCTTACATACTCGGTACTTTATTTGTACTGACGTCTCTTTTACCTGGGGACGCTGCATTTCATGCCCGCAGGTCCTGATAGACAGGTTGACATTCCTCCTAATAGGCTATCAGCTCAGCGAAGGTGTTGGTGTACTCCACTTGCTCCGGAGTTGCCTATTTGGTCGGTATGCTTTGGATATGTATCGATTGGTATGGCGGGGCCCTGTCCCGACCTTTATGATTTTATGTACTCTTAGAGGCTTGTAGACAGATGTCAGGTGGATGGATACTTGTATGGCCTTGTCGGCCTATGTTTTGAGTTTACAAATGGTCATGTCGGCCTTATAGGCCCGTAGGTCACATGTATAAGTTTGTATATCATGTTGGGTCATCATACGTTAAGTATTCCCTTATGTTTTATTCTTGTTATCTCATGAAGGGTTTTCTAGCTCATTTACCCATGATAGTATGATAAGAAAGATATGTTACGTTGGTACTCGGTTGAGTAAGGCACCGGGTGCCCGTCGCGGCCCTTCGGTTTGGGTCGTGACAAACTTGGTATCAGAGCAGTTCTGTCCTAGGGAGTCTACAAGCCGTGTCTAGTAGAGTCTTGTTTATGGGTGTGTCGTGCACCACACTTATAAGCAGGAGGCTACAGGGCATTTAGGACTGTCACTCTTTCTTCTTACTCTAGATCGTGTGGTAGAGCTCAGTTGTAAGAATTCAAACTTCTAAATTCTATTTTATCCGTAATACAATGATACCTACATCGAGAAAGATAGTTGGTTAGAGATTGAATGTGGCTCTGGAAGAGCTGAGTTAGAGGAACTCGATTTTGCATCACACTGATGATGAGTAAATGTAAGTTCTTCAGCAAATCATGTGTCTACTAATATGTGTGAGCTTCTTGAGAAGGAGCCCCAAGGCATGGATATCTATCCACCCATATGGTAAAAAGCAACAAGAGAATCAGAAGCTAGATACAAGTTTCAACAAATAAAAGAAGCAAGGTGGCGAAGGTTACGAGGTACCAGTTAATGAAGGTTCAGTATTTACAATTCAGGCAGAGAAATACATGCATTTTGAGTTACCTTGAACAGTAACAGAGTTATATACAATTGACCACACCCATCTCAATTATGCCCTATGGGAGCTGACAAATATAATTTAAGAGAATGATGTAATATGAGGATCAAGCTGGGATTAGTGTAACCAAGATTGTTATCATTATCTAACATTTCCTAAGGGTACGGTAGTGCAGATGTGGTAATAGATCTCCTTGTGAGACACCCAGATGATGAACTCTAGAATAGTGCAATCAGATATGAATACTAGAATATTCAGAAATTTCAGAAGATAGGCAGTGGAATCCAAAAAGGGATAAATAATTACCTTAGTATGACTCCCGCCCCTATAGAGAGAGAAAGGGGGGAGAGAGAGAGAGAATTTTAGGCATCCCGAAGAGCCAGTGAGATAAAGCAAGGGGAGCTAAAAGTGAAAGGACGTTTTGTTGAAGTTTTCAGAATAAAGTGATAGATAGAAATATTAGTCGGAGGATAAGAAGAGAGTAAATGAAATATTATGAGTAAGATGTGATAATGGGTGATAATAGTAAATCAAAACATGACAGAATGACAGAGTCTACAGTCAAGTGAAGGGAAAGACAAGAGGTGAGGTCTTGACGCAATACAAGAGTATAAGCCATAAAGTCATATCCCCATTTCGAGAAATGAGTTGGTGACTCCGACGTGATTACCAGAAGGAAAAGGTAGACCCCAGAGTAATAGAAATAAGTATGGGCTGGTGAACAAGATAAACTGAACATGAATTGGGGATCGAATGATTTGATAATAGTCGGCATCATGAGAATTTTAGATTGCATTCCGGCGTTAATAGAATGGACAACAGAAGAATAACCTTTAAAGGTCATTCAGTAAGATGCTTCCCTAGAGCAAGCACTGTGAGCAGAGTTAAGCTTAAGGGAATAAGTATGCCAGTTATTCTAGGTGTCACCCTTGTGCATAAGGAATTCAGTTATCCCCAGTACAGAAGGGTTACCATAAGGCGAGTAAGGGTCATTGATGATGTGAAAACACGCCAAAGACGAAGAGGTAACTATGGAATAATAAAGGAAGAATGTGGTAAAAAAAAAGGAGAAAGGGATGAGGTTGCCTTTATTCAGATCCTACAGATATGTCGCGACTCCTGAAAATTATGCAAGCACGACACCGGAGAAAGGCAGTAAGAGCTCTCGGCCAGGATGTTATTGATAAATAAGTGCGAATGAACACTTATACATAAGGAGCCAGTGTGATAGGTAACTTAATACAAAGTAAATAACCAAAGAGAGATTACACGGAATATAGATATGAGGATGGACCAACGAGCAGTTTGTAGTTGATTCAGGAAGAGCCTAGTTATGGATAAACAAGAGGTTATAAGCAAATCAACATATCATGCAAGATAAATGTAGTGAACCGCAGCATAGTGAATTCAGTCTCGCAGATATAAGATTACAATCATTTGAAAAAAATTCAGATAGGAGTTGAGGCGGTTAAAGGTACCGTTTTTAAGGTTTATGAAAATAAGAGAGAGTGCCACTAAGGAGACAATAAAAATTTGAGCTTAGAAGTAACCCTACGAGCACAAAGGCACAAAGTTTTGTAACTGAGGATTATTATAGGCGAGTAAGAACAACAAAAATTTCCTTCGGGTGTAGGATATATCAAGCTCGCAACTTTACAAGAGCCAGAAGGTCTCCCTAAGTACTACAATAAAAGACTAGCTGAGGAAATAAGGAAGAAGGTTTCCACCTAAGCATAGTGAGCTAAACAGTAAATGATCTTGTAACAACAGTCTCACTACAATATTGTATACACTCCATAAGAAAGTGGCACCTATCGTGGCTAATGAATGGAAAAAAAACTCAAAGGGGATGTTTGAGATCATATGAGGTACAGGAATTTACAGTATTCGTGGGCAAAAAGACAGACCAAGTATTCATGCAAAGTGATAGAACGACCAGCAAAAGTAATTGCTTACATTTAAGGACAACTGAGAAGGCACGAAAGGAAATTTATGGTGCTAGCAAGTTTAAGGAAGGTTGCGAGTAGTATAAATAGATCAGTGTAGGTCCTAAAGTAAAGTATTGTAGAGCAACAAGGTTTTAGGTAGATAGGAGTAAGGATGTGAAAAGGTGAGTGAGAAGGTGACGAGAATATGTATGCCTTGGGATTAAACCCATTAAAACAAGGGAGCTGATGATTTCCATATGTAATAAAGAGCTCGGTACAGCCTGAATGAACACAAAGGAATCTAAGACTAGGTACATTTAGAAGAGATGGAATGCTGCCCTGGCAGTAGAATAAGGGTGTAATTGTGATTGAAAAGAGGATGACGCTTAAGCCTTTGATTGAGTAATGATTTAACGAGAAAGGGATTTTATTAATTGCACGGGATTAGAATACCCCCATAAGGTGAATCGCATTGGGATGCAATAAAATATGGTTATTGAAGTATAGTATTATCCCTAGGTGGATCAGGAAAATCACTTCAGATGTTCCTCGATAAGATGTGAGCCCTAGTGATAGTGTATTACGTAAGAGGTTACAAGTTATCAGTGATAGTTTATATTTCAACATTAAGGTGAATAAACAATAGATGGGTACAAGTTCCAAAGTACAAGATGAGATTTGTTTGTTATTCTTAAGATGAATAATAAAGAGGAAGCACTAAAGGACTTAGATTTATATATTTAGGATAAGCAGCGAAAGAATAACCTGGAGTTGGGTAGCAAACCTCGGTAATAATAAACTGAAGTAAGTTTTATGGTATAGTATAACCTACCTAGATATAGTAAATCCATAAGGATAGATATACAAGGCTATGAAACAAGAGATAGCAATAGTCTTAAGTTCGATAAAGTACCAAGCGAAAGACATCAATACACCTATAGATGCCTAGAGGGACAGCTTGTCATAATTCTGTATATGTTCATAAAGTGAGGCTTAGAGATTGGCTAAAAGATGGATGAAAAAGGGAAGACGAGTCGCTAGGCACTCATACAATGACACAGTCATACATACTGCATGACATAAGGTAGCAAATGTTACGATGTTGGAAAAATTCCGACCACAGGTCGTGGTATGAGAAAGAAGCCTAAAGGTGGGAATACCCTGGCCTTTAGATTTATTTACAGAACAGTTTCCTAGATGTCAAGGAAAATATTAAAGAATTCTTAAGAGCTACAGGTTATGATACTCATAAGCGCATTAATCAACATTCGAGGACGACTGTTCCAAAGGGGGGAATGATGTTACACCCCGTGTTTTCGTACGTAAGAGTACATCATAAGTCAATTAATGTAACCTCAGAAAGGGAATCATCTTTTAAAAGTTTACAAAGTTATTTCATCATGTTAACATGGAGGTTACAAATATTTAAGATCAATAGTACCAAGTAGCAAGAGGGTTTGAAGGCTTAGAAGCTAAACGAATTGAAGAAAATAAGTTTCGCCGAAAGTCGACAAGTTGGAATGTTTCCATGTACTTTTGGGGTGATACTAGGGTTATTAACATTATAAGGAGATTATATTATGAGTTATTTTAGTCGTACGCTAGTTAGTGTTATGTTTTGAAGTCAAGCGAGTTGTGGAACAAAAGTTGGAAAATGGTCATCACAAGTTCCATTCATAAATGTGCTGAAAATTAGGTCAAATGTAACTGAGTTTTTCTCCCAATATACTTGGAATTAGGGGATTATATACCTATAAAATTAAAGATCTATGAGTCTAGTTTCTAATGCAATAAACCGTTTTTTGATACGATATTGGAGTAGAGAGATATTTGCATTTTCGCGAGACAGCGCAGACTGGTAGGTGACAAGTAGGTGCATCACCTACTTGCCAAAAGGAGAGGTCTCAATAAAACCTCCTAAAGTCGGCCAAGAGGGGAAATTTAAAGGATTATAAACTCAATTATTTCACCCATCTTCCAGACTTTGAAAACCTAATTTAACCCCTGCAACTCCTCCCCAAAAATCCCACACAAACCCTAGGGTATTCCGGGTGTTACGACGCGATTCTAGTGCTGAAAAGTCCGGACAGCATACTAGTTTCTCTTTCTCCTTCTTGTATCCGTGTTGAGGAACTTATTTTTTGATGAAAAAGGACCAGGTTTCGTGGGTGATACTCAGTACAAGGTAAGTTTATGCTTCTCCTTCGATTATCTATGCGTTTGCGAGTTGTAACTCGATCATAAAGAATAGACCTAGCTAGTTTCGGAAGAATGGTATGTTGTTTGATCTTGTGCAATTGTTGGCTGGTTGTGAACTTATTTTTTAGTTAAATTCATGGCTGGTTTATTGGATAAGAGGTGTAATGATGTACTTTTGGTTGTATATTCTCAATTTGAAAGAAAAGACAAGTCGAAACGTGTTTAAGTAAACCGAAAAATTATGTTTGAGTTGATGAACTTGTGGGACCGTTTTTGGGCTGTTTCGTGTTGGTATTGGGTTGTCTCTTTTACTACTGTTTTTATGGAGTTGAGAGGAGGAAGGGTGTGGAGAAACACCACATAATGGCAAGGTTGTTTGTTGGTCGTTCATCGTAACATTTTTGGATTGTTTGACACTATTATGGTTGTCGTGTCGTGTATGAAGTGATAGGGGTATGTTGGGCTGTTTGTGGTTGTTTTGACTAGTGTGAAGTCATATATATATGGGAGGTGGTATCCATTTCATTGTAAAATAGATTGTGGTCGATACATAATAGTTACGACGCTTAAACGATAACGAGAGTGTCATTTCTCTTATTGTAGACTAAGGAGCCGTGAAATTGCATAGCTTGAGGTTGGGAATAGTATACAAGGTATGTTAAGGCACTTCCTTCGTTCTTTTGGCATGATCTAAAGTAACATGAACATAAACGGTACGCTAATTCATAATGGATCTACTCCTAGAAACTAAGGTTGTCCATGTTGTTCTTTCCTTATAAAGTTATTCTAAACAAGTGTGTATGATCCTTAAATCCTACTAAGGATCATATTGATGGTAGGGATGTCCATAATGTTCTTAGGTCACTCCAAAAGGTTTAGAACTTGATTCCATGAGTCGAGCATGCATTATATATATGTATCTATTTTACTCTACCGAGCCGCACTATAGTCGGCCGGGTACGGCACCTATTGTGCAACCACTGATCAGTTGGGTTTACCGAGCTCCACGTGGCCGGGTACGATTATACCGAGCCTTATGATGGCCGGGTACGTTTTTACCGAGTCCTCTTTGAGGCCGGGTACGATATGATGATGATGATGCCCACAGAGGCGTATGATTTTTTAAAAAGTTTATGTATATATATGTATTATGCATTTCATGTCAGTAGCCCCCAGAGGCACTCAGATGTTACAGGTTGTATCTCCTCTATCTCTCTTTACATTATTGTTCTTATTTATGTTTCCCTGCCTTACATACTCGGTACTTTATTCGTACTGACATCCCTTTTGCATGGGGACGCTGCGTTTCATGCCCGCAAGTCCCGATAGACAGGTTGACATTCCTCCAAGTAGGCTATCAGTTCAGCGGAAGGTGTTGGTGCACTCTATTTGCTTCGGAGTTGCCTATTTGGTCAGTATGCTTTGGATATGTGTTGATTGGTATGGCGGGGCCCTGTCCCGACCTTTATGATATTAGGTACTCTTAGAGGCTTGTAGACAGATGTCAGGTGTATGGATACTTGTATGGCTTTTTCAGCTTATGTTTTGAGTTTACAAATGGTCATGTCGGCCTTATAGGCCCGTATGTCACATGTATAAGTTTTTATATCATGGTGGGTCGTCATATGTTGAGTATTCCCCTATGTTTCATTCTTGTTATCTCATGACGAGTTTTCTAGCTCATTTACCATGATAGTATGATAAGAAAGATATGCTATGTTGGTACTCGGTTGAGTAAGGCACTGGGTGCTCGTTGTGGCCCATCCGGTTTGGGTTGTGACATTTGATCTGAGGGTCGGAATGCAATTCTGGAAGTTGCAGTAGCTCCGTCATGTCAATTGGGATGTGTGTGTAAAATTTCAGGTCATTCAGACGTGGTTTGGTTAGGTTTTTGATTGATAGCGTATTTTGAAGATTTGGAAGTTCATAAGCTTGATTTTTGGTTTGATCCATCGTTCCGATGTTGTTTTAAGTGATTTGAGACTTCGAGCGAGTCCGTGTTAGGTTATATGACTTGTGTGTGTGATTAGCCGGGGTCCAGGGAGCCCCGGGTGTGTTTCGGATGGGCTACGGGTCATTTTTCCCTATGTTTGAACTGCTGTTCTGCTATCTGGTATTTCCTTCTATGCGATCACATTGCTTGTCCCGCGATCGCATAGCACAAATTTGGGCATCAATATTTTCCTTCTATGCGATCGCATTGCTTGTCGCGCGATCGCATAGCACAAATTTAGGCATCAATATTTTCCTTCTATGTGATCACATTACTTGTCCCGCGATCGCATAGCAGAATTTTGGGCATCAATATTTTCCTTCTATGCGATCGCATTGCTTGTCCCGCGATCGCATAGCACAAATTTTGGGCAGTAGTATTTCCTTCTATGCGATTGCATTGTTTGGCCCGCGATCGCATAGCACAAATCACTGGGCAGACAGAATTAAATCCCAAATTCGAGGGTTTCACCATTTTTATCTCATTTTGACTTCTAGAGCTCGGCTCTTAGCAATTTTTGAAGGGATTTTCACATGGGCGACTTGGGTAAGTGCTTCTCACTCGATTTAGACCAATTTCCATGAATCTCCTCTTAATTTCATCCTTTAATTTCAGATTTTTAATGAAAAATGGGTAGAACTTCAAAGACCGAATTATTGAGTTTTGAGGGGGTGTTTGACCTCTTATTTGGGAGATTTTTATATGGTTAGACAAGTAAGAGTACGTGGGTTCTAAAAATGTAAAAATTATCCGATTCCGAGATGCTGGTCTGAGAGGCGTTTTGGTCATTTTGCCTAATTTTGCGCTTTAGCTTTGAATTAAATAGTAGAATCAGTTGCTTGAGATGTTATTTACAATGTGTGATTTAATTGAATAGATTTGGGCCATTTGGAGTAAAGTACTCGTGGAAAGAACGTGGTTGCTAGTTGATTTTAGCCGGTTCGAGTAAGTATCTTGCCTAACCTTGTGTGGGGGACTTCCCCTTAGGATTTGAGTCTTCTTTGTTGATTGTATTCCTTGTACGCGAGGTGACGAGTGCGTGCTCGGATTTATTTGTGGAAAATTGTCCCTTTTAGGCTCTTAGATCCTTGTAGTCACCGAATCTGAAGTTGTTCTGATACGATTGAGTTCCCTGTTATTAGCTTCACCTTTACATGTCTTACTTGGAATTTATTTGCCCTTTTGGCTTATTCTTGTTGCCTAATTGACTTTTACTTGTTTCATTGTAGACATTACCCTTCTATAGTCACATTATCATTCCTAACTGCTTGTCTTTATTTGGAAAGCATTATTTCTATCTCTCGTGTAATTAATTGGTCTTAATTGGAAAGAAGTTAGATATCCTATATTTAGTTGATATTTCCTTAATTGTAATTATTTTAATCATGTTTACTTCCTTGTTGTTGAACTTAGTATAATGGAATCGTTGTTTCATATTATTTCTCCCTTGTTGAGTTGTTCTTATTGCCCTTAGTATTTCTCTGTTACGGTTATTCCTTGTGAGTTAGTTGTACCGTCTTTTGGTGAACGGAAATACCTGAGTTGATTCTCTTGCTTGGTTCCTGTATATATTGTCGTTTGTTGTATTGTACTTGAGACTGTGATACACGAGGTTTTTGCCGTGTGGTTGTTGATACTGTGATGCACGAGGTTTCTGCCGTGCGGCTGTTGGTACTGTGATGCACGAGGTTTCTGCCGTGCGGCTATTGGTACTGTGATGCACGAGGTCTCTGCCGTGCGGTTGTTGTTGAAGGGTTGCACGAGGTCTTTGCCGTGTTATTGTTGCTATTGATGTGTTGCACATGCGGCGTAATAAGGCGGGATATGTTATATGCTTATATATGGGTTGCGCATGTGGCGGAATAAGGTGGGAACATTGTGATGCACGTGTGGCGAAATAAGGCGGTGCTTATTATATTATTCTTTGCACACGTGGCGAAAAAGGTGGGCTATGTCAGTGGATGATTATAGAGAATTGTGATGGTTTGTGGAGGCATTCCTATTTGTTTAATAATGTGATTGTGGGTTACTTACCGGTATGAGCTTTATCGCTTGGAAGTTGTGAGGAAACATCGTACGTGCGGTCCGTTATCCTTTTCATGTTTACTAGCTGGAAGAATTTTGTTAGAAACATTTGCACAAGCATACACGTAGCTGAACACTCCTATTAGAGGTGAATTCCTCCTGATTTTGCTAAGGGTGGAGGTACGCCCTCGTTTATCCATTATATTTGTGAGAATGGCCCTAGTTAGCCAGTTAGTTGTCATATGACCATGAGATTGATGGGGCACAAGATGCCAATTGTTAGATTTCAGATGCTGGGTCTTCGCGAGTTGTGGTTTGTCCGAGACTTGGTAAAATTGTGAAAGTGTTGAATAAGACCTTTGTGAACATCATTGTAGGATATGATTTATTGACTTGTTTTCCCCTTGCTGTTGTGACCTTAGGATTTGGATTGTGATTTTGCCGTCATTTCGTATCATCATTTATTATATTCTCGTTGTTACTTGTATTTTCCCCTTATTGTGAATTGTAGCATTCTTGGTCATTCATGCAGTCTTTACATATTTATATGTCGTTTCCATTATTCCTATGATTTTACTGTTTATTGACCGGTAGGTGCCTTTGACTGTTCCTCGTTACTACTCCACCGAGGTTAGTCTTGATACTTACTAGGCACCGCCGTGGTGTGCTCATGCTACTCTTCTGCACATTTTTGTTGTGCAGATACAGGTACTCCCACTCAGTTCTGTCAGCCTTGGAAGGAGGCGTATCGGTAGAGACTTCGAGGTATATCTGCAACGTCTGCAGACCGAGGAGTCCCTTTCCAGCTTTTTGTAATAAGTATAGCTCTTTTTTTTCCAGTATTTCTCCTTTGTATAGATGTTCTTGAGTCAGAGCCTCTTATGTATCCCTTAGCTTGTGATTTGTGAGTTTCCGGGTTTTGGGAGTTTGCTAGCTTCGATAATTGTTGTGGTATGTGCCGAGCGGCACCTTAAACACCGTTTATTTTACCAGTTCAGTTTTATTTATTTTCTTCCGCAATTATGGTTTATCTTCCGCATTGTTAGGCTTACCTAGTCATAGGGACTAGGTGCCGTCACGACATGTTCACAGAGGGCGAACTGGGGTCGTGACAATTTCATAGCTTGCGAATCCTTTATTATGTGTTTCATGGCCCAGGACACCATAGTCCGAGGACGTCATCCTAACCGTCCAAAGACAACATTCATGGTCCAACGGGAACTTGCATCACGTTTAAATTCACGCACAATATATGTTGGTATTATTCATTTGCAGGTACACCAGCTAGCAACGGCCGTCTCGGCAGGAGCAATCCCGCTCCCGTCCCCGCAGCCTATCAGACTCTGACCATCCTTCTCAACCTGAACATCGCGCCCTTCTTGGAAAATCTCCATCGGCATATTTCGTCGACGGACCCTAAACTACATATGGCCTGATTCCTGTAAGACCAGGGATATGTAGGCAGCTTAGGAACCAGGGCTCGGTCAAAATTCTTCAAACCGTTTTATTCGGTCAAAATTGGCCATCATGTCTTTACCCGACAACTCTTTCATCCTTCCCGGGTAAAGAGGGGCAGCTGTTGATACCCAATTTTTCCCTATGTATTTTATACACAAAATGCTTTAAAAATAACATGTACATGCTATAATCATGCCCAAGTGTTTTGGTATTTTTTCCTAATCTTTAAAAAATTTTAAAATCAATTTATTATCCATTTTAGCAGTACAAAAGTCAGTAATTATTCCCAAAGCTATCAATTTTTGTGAATAATTTATTTTATTCTCATATTTATACCAAAATATAGTTAAGTTAATTTTTGTATATTTTTACAAATTTATCTGGTATTTTTAAAGCTAAATTGCATACAATTACAATTTTAGCCTATTTTAAGATTAATAGCATTTCTATAATTGTAAAATTGGCTTCAATATATTTTAATTAATATTTATATATTATTAATTGGTTCAGTACTTTTAATTTGCTTTTAAAATCATTTTTACTATTTTTATAAAATAAAAGGGGTAAAACTGGCTATTTAAAATTTGGCCTCATTTCGTTTCAATTGCAGCCCATTTGCATTTCGATTATAGCCACATTAACCCCCCGTAATTGACCCAATTTGAATCCCAACCGGGCTAGCCCAATTCTGTATCCTTAACCCATTTAACTACCCGACCCAAGCCTTCTTTAATCCAGACCGTTGATCAATCTGATCAACGGTCACGATCTCCCCTTTCCATTTTTAATTCCCAAACCATACCATATTCCCCCATTTTGTTTAGTCCGCCGCCCTTGAATACTCTCCACTCTCAAAACTCTCTCGAAGGTTCTTCGGAACCCTAACCTGTCTCCGACCCTTTTCCACCATACTTTCACCGGAATCCATGGCTTCTCAGGCCATGAATGGTCTATACTCACCCCTCTCCACCATTAGAACTTGGGAGTTCGAGGTTTTGAAGTTTGACTTCGATGGTTCTCTCTCAGATCTTCTCAGATCTTTGGTTCCATGGCTTCTCCGGCCATGCTCCGGCATATTCATGCACGAGAAGCCTGATTCCTGACCTCTTCGACCCAGGATCTGACTTTTCCAAGCCTTTCTCATTTCTAGGGTTTCTCCGAAACCCTAAGTTGTTCGAGGTTTTTTTCTCTATTTGTTTTCTTAGATCTATGGTATGTTTGTGTTCTACTGGAGCTCTAAATTGTTTTCCCTAAATTTTCTTTTCAAAATTGTTTATTTTCTATTTAGGGTTTTTGAAAGGTTTTCAAAAAAAAAAATATTTTTGATTCTTGTTGTTCTTTCCTTTATATGTGTTTGTCTATACTATGCTCGTATATTTTCTATTATGTTGTTCTTCTGCTTCTTCTTTTCCTACTATACATGTTACTCCTGTGCTCACATGCTAATCCTTGTTATGTTACTCTTCTACTATATGTGTTTACTGTTGAGTTCTTTGATTTTGCTTGCTTTACTAGACTCTGTTTGTGTACTTGCTAAGCATGTTTCATCTACTGTGGCTTAAGTTTACACCACCTCTCTTTTCCTCTGAACTTGCTTAAGTTCCGACTTTTCTAAAACATGCTCTTTTATGCTCTTAAATCAGCTTTCTTTCTTTGTTGTTTCAAACCTGCTATCCTATTTGTTTTGTTTCTCATGAGGCTCTGAAACAGACCTTTGAGTCTGTTTCAATGGCTTGCCTTCTCATCTCTATGTCTGATTTGATTTGAAACCCTAGGATTTGGGGTTTTCTTTGGCAAGTTTGATTTGGTGTTTGGACTAGGGTTCTGCATTAGAACCCTGGACTCTCAGACTCACTATGAGTCTACAAACTGAACTTGTTTTCCCATTGCTTATGATTCTGAACCTTTCAATATTAGACTCTTTTCTCAGTAACATGACGACCCCTTTTGTTTGATTTGTCTGCTTTATATATGAGAAGTTCTTCTTTCAAAAAAGGTTTTGCCAACTACTAATTGATTCTCAATTCCTTTAATGGGGTTTGACTGATTGTTACTGATTTTCTCTAATTGAACCATCTTTACCTTTTCTCGACTTGGTTCATTCGAACAAAGCCTGCCACTTTGATTTTACTGGCTGTTTGATTGATTCCCTTTCCTTATTTCACTCAAACCGTGTACCATTGGACTTTTGCCTTAAATAACTTCTATGTATTTACCCTTTATTGTACTGCCTGGAAAATATTTTTTCAAATCCCTTTCCTTAATTGTTTTTACCCGTTTGAAATCAAAATCCCTTAATTAAAGGGAGATTGATTTCAATGTTATTTCCTTACCTTATTCTTACTTGTTTGCTGCACTATAAAAGGGGCTCGACCCTTCAGCACTAAAACAACTTTTGAACTTTTGAATCCTAAGTTCAATACTCATACTCTCACACGCATACTCTCAATCACAATACTCTTTCAATTCTCTACTCTCTTCTGAGACTTTTGTACTACTTTGCTTGCAACTTGGCTTTCCAAGGCTGCTGTTTTACTTATTTGTTTTCCCTAAAACTGGTACGTCCCTATTTAATTTCAGCTCCTTCCCTATATGTTTACTTTACAGTTGCCATGTTCTAGTTTACTTTGTTGTTTATACTCTGTATTAAGCATGTTCTTTCTTTTATGTTTACTGCTTGCTATAAAATCCCCATACCCCCATTCCCCTATGTGTGTTGAGTTAAAGTTCATGGCCTGGCCGCATCCAAATTGCTGCCCAGGCCTTAACCTGACCTTCAATAGGTCCTAACTCCCAAACTCAAGCTGACAGGCTGGTCAGGGGTGTGCCAGCATCCTAATTGCTGAGCATGACCACTAGTTTTGTCATGGCTTTCCCTAACTCCCCCTCTATTGCACTTACACTTATTCTTAGACTCTAAGTTCTGCCCCCCTCCTATGAGCCTTGCCTTGGGGACCTTGAGTTCCCTATGAACTTGGACATTTGAGGGTTGGCCCTTCCACACTGCACTACAATATGATCCTGCAAATGTAATTGGGTGTGAGCACTGCCTGGAGTTCATGAAGCTCCTTGGAACTTTGACACACCCAAAGGATGAGAAAGGCTTTGGAAATCTGATCTTTGGAAGTTGGTTTATCTCATGTTTCAGACTAGGAGTCTGAATTAGGCTCTCCTTGGTTGGAACTTTAATTTTTGATGTAATCTTTTTTCTTCTATTTTTATTTCTTGATTCATTCGGGTTGTAATAATTTGTAATAACTATTGGGGGTGTATAGTGAAAAGGGGAGGGTCACTCATGTTATGCATGTGGGTAGACATCATGCTTTAGGTATTTATTTCTGCAATAACAGCCTGTTTTTTTCGCTTATGCATTCACATATAGAAATCCTGCCTATAAGTTTATGCATCTACATATAGAAATCTTGCCTATAAGTTGTTTCATTACTGCATTAGAAATCCTGCCTATAAGTTATTTCATTACTGCGTTTGAAATCCTGCCTATAAGTTGTTTCATTACTGTGTTAGAAATCCTGTCTATAAGTTATGAATTTCATTAGAAATCATGTCTATAAGTCTCTGCACTTCTGCATATAGAAATCATGATTATAAGTTTCCTGTACTTCTCCACATACACATGTCATTAGGCAAACAATCCATAGGTTAAAAAATAATCAATTGCATCTTAGATACTATGCTCATAGGATTCCTGCACTTACATAACCATTTTAGAATCAATAACGCTTAGAATTCATGCCTATAGGAGCAATAGTTTAAATCTGATTCACCCGTAAAGTCTAAAATCAGTAATAATGTTGTTAACATCCGCAGAATTGGTTTATTTCTTAAGTCAGTAATCTTCTTTAAAATCAGTATGTTTGACCTTGTTAGATATCATGCCTATAGGTTTCACCTAGGCAAACCATTAAGTAATCAACTAATTATACCAGTCTTTAATAATTACAACCAGCAGGCAGGCCTAATTCGGACTTCTTATCTGAAAATATATGATAAATCAGCCGCCCCCTTTACGTAAGTTTAATTAAAGACCTAACCAGTACTTGTAAGTCATGCTAAACAACTTTTGCTTTGAATGAGGAGGCCTATTTGAGCCTTAACTACTATGTGTTTTCCCCCTTAACTGCTCTTATGTGTTTTGTTTGTCGCACTAGATTTTGTCCTTTTTAAACTTCAAAAGCCAACATCCCTTCCCTCTAGGATTAGTAGTCCCAACTGCCTCCGGGACTGATAGGATTGGGGCGGGTAGTAGCATGCAATAAGTAATGAGACCATTCCGCGCATTAGTACCTTAACGGGGTGGAAAATGGTAGACATGGATATGATGATCATGCGATAACACCACGTGTATAATTGGTTACCGGGTGTTGCATGGGTGATCCATGTTATTTATAAGCCTAGGACCTCCTCCCTCTTTATGTGTTTACTTCTCTCTTTCAGAATTTTTAAATTGCAATTTTCGGTTCTTTTAAACCTTGCCTTTTGCTTTAATCATTTAAAAAAAAATCTCTTTAAATGTCCAAGTACTTTTTTCTCTCCCAAATAGTAGCCCCATTTCATCCCTTTGCCTGATTATTTGTATCGTTTATTTGACTCCCATTCTTCTGCACTCGTATATTCTTTAAATAAATTATAAAATTGCCTAGTCCAAAATTTCAGCTCGTTTATTTAACTTTTATACTTCCCCTACTTGCAATCGTTATGTGAGAATTGTCTTGTATGTTTATTTGTTGTTTATATTTAAAGTCACAATTGTAGCATGGCCTGGAACCACACTAGTGGATCTTGGGGGGTGCCTACCCATTCTCTGGTTCTTCTTCTCTTCATTTCTTTCTCAGTGTCCTAATTCACTTAATCATTAGGTGGCGACTCTTCTAAATCTCAAACCCAATTCCCAAAAAGGAAAAGAGTTTGTTTGCCCAAATATCGTAAACCTGATTTCGCCTTTAGAAAAAGGGGGCATCGACAGGGGAGGCCTGGTAGCTCTAGGGTGTTATTTTGGTGGGGAATGGAGTAGCCACCGCCACCTTGAGGTGGTGGAGTTTAAGGGTGGCATGCTAGGGTTCTTACTGTTCTGTGGAATGGGTAAGGAAGGAGACGAGAGGTGATCGGGGGGGGGGGGGGGGAGGGTCTTGCGTTCGGACATTTATATATTGGGGAGGGAATCACTTCCGGACCGTTGATCAACTGAGATCAACGATCCAGATCAAAACGCGGGAAGCGACGTCGTTTGGTTAAGCTGGACCAGGTAGAGGAAGGGGTTGGGCGGGTCTTGAACGGGTACAGGGGACTGGGCTGGTATTTGACCTGGGCTGGGAGAAAACCAATTGATTTTGGCCCAAAAATCCAACTCTTCAATTCCCTCTTTTCAAATTAATTCATATTCTTCTCTTTCTCTTTTTTTTTTCAAATTTAAATAAAAATCTTGAATTAAATCCTAGAATCTAATTGACCAAAAACATTAATTAATCCTAAATGATAATTATCACAACAAATTAAAAGAAAACTATTAAAAGTGCAAATTGAACTATTTCTTTTTTGATTTTCCTTTATTATAAAATAAATTAATTACTAATTAATTCTAGAAATGCAAAATTAACTCCTAGATGCACATGCAACACATTTTTTTGTATTTTCCATTAATTAAAATAAAATAAACATGCACAAACAAATGCAAACAATTAACAGAAAATGCCACGAAAAATCCACAAAATTGCAAATAATGAAAAGAAATTATTTTGTTTTGAATTTATGGGAGTAATTCATATAGGGCAAAAATCACGTTCTCACAGCTGCTCCTCTTTGCTCGGAAACACAAAGAGTTTTCGTGAAAAGATAAAGTGAGCGGATACGAGCGATTTTTGCCCGTTTGAATACTCCATGGGAAGCATTTTTGAAAAATTTGACCGCACCCTGCTTCTGAGGTTGCCTACATATACTTGGCTAAAAAGGAATCAGGTCAGTGTAGTTCAGGAATGTTTGGTAGATGGGACTACCATGAAGTTGTGATTTCGTTGTTGCTGCTGCTGCTACTGCTTACTGAACCCCTTATTACACCATGTCAAAATAAAAAGAAGCTAGACTAAACTATGATCTATAAATTACAAAACCTATCTATCTCTTCAAACTTGATCTTGTAGCTTTTGTTGCCATGCTGACTTGTATTCTCCTAGTGAAATTCCTCTGCTGTCGACTTGAATTGTAATCTGAGATGTTTTCCTTTTCTTCAGGTGGATGCCTGATTGCCAAAACTTGAACTACATTCTGAGATGCTTTCCTTTTCTCCAGGTGGATGCCTGATTGCTGAACTCGAATCGTACTTTGAGATGTTGTCCCTTTCTCCGGGTGGGCACCTGACTGTTGAACTTGAATTGTATTCCCTTGCTCTCCAGGCGGGCTCCTGACTGCTAAACTCGAATTATATTCCCATGCATTCCAAGCGGGCTCCTGACTGCTAAACTTGAAATGTATTCCCATGCTCTCCAGGCGGGCTCCTGACTGCTAAACTTGAAATGTATTCCCATGCTCTCCAGGCGGGCTCCTGACTGCTAAACTTGAAATGTATTCCCATGCTCTCCAGGCGGGCTCCTGATTGCTAAACTTGAAATGTATTCCCATGCTCTCCAGGCGGGCTCCTGACTGCTAAACTTGAAATGTATTCCCACGCTCTCCAGGCGGGCTCCTGACCGCTAAACTTGAAAGGTATTCCCATGCTCTCCAGGCGGGCTCCTGATTGCTAAACTTAAAATGTATTCCCTGTTCTCTAGGTGGGCTCCTGACTGCTGACTTGAAATGTATTCCCATGCTCTCCAGGCGGGCTCCTGGCTGCTTAACTTGAGATGTATTCCCATGCTCTCCAGGCGGGCTCCTGACTGCTTAACTTGAATGTATTCCCTGCTCTCCAGGCGGGCTCCTGACTGCTGACTTGAAATGTATTCCCTTGTTCTCCAGGCGGGCTCCTGACCGCTGAACTTGAAATGTATTCCCTGTTTTCTAGGTGGGCTTCTGACTGCTGACTTGAAATGTATTCCATGTTCTCCAGGTGGGCTCCTGATTTCAACAAAATAAACAAAAGCAAAGAAAATTTCTGCCCCAGTTTGGTAGATGGGCATATATATGAGTGTAAACGGAATCATGTTACCAAAATATCAATAAGAATTTTGAAAGCCTGAAAACCTGAACTGTACTCCCTTGCTCTCCAGGCGGGCTCCTGACTGCTGACTTGAAATGTATTCCCTTGTTCTCCAGGCGGGCTCCTGATTGCTGAACTTGAAACGTGTTCTCCAGGTGGGCTCCTAACTGCTGACTTGAATGTATTCCCTGTTCTCCAGGTGGGCTCCTGATTTCAACAAAATAAACAAAAGCAAAGAAAATTTCTGCCCCAGTTTGGTAGCTGGGCATATATATGAGTGTAAACCGAATCATGTTACCAAATATCAATAAGAACTTGAAAGCTGAAACCTGAACTGTACTCCCTTGCTCTCCAGGTGGGCGCCTGATTGCTGAAACTTGAATTGTATTCCTTTGCTCTCCAGGTGGGCTCCTGACTGCTGAACTTGAAATGTATTCTCATGCTCTCCAGGCGGGCTCCTGACTGCTAAACTTGAAATGTATTCCCATGCTCTCCAGGCGGGTTCCTGACTGCTAAACTTGAAATATTCCCATGCTATCCAGGCGGGCTCCTGATTGCTGAACTTGAAATGTATTCCCATGCTCTCCAGGCGGGCTCCTGATTGCTGAACTAGAATTATATTCCCTGCTTTCCAGGCGGGCTCCTGATTGCTAAAACTTGAAATGCTTCTCCCTGTTCTCCAAGTGGGTACCTGATTTCAACAAAAATAGACAAAACAAAGAAAATTTTCTGCCCCAGTTTGGTAGCTGGGCACATAGGTGAGTGTTAAACTGAATTCTTCTATCAACTATTACTAAGAATTTGAAAGCTAGGTCCTATTATCCAGGGAGGTCCTGACAACTCTTAATTAAATGACAATTGTAAATCTCAGTTATATCTTCTACAGGTATTACTTCCACTAAGTCCTGTTACCTAAGAGGGTCTTAAAACTACACCCCATTATCCAGGAGGGTCCTGACAATTCTTAATTAAAAAACAATTTTAAATCTAAGTTATATCTTCTAAAGGTATTATTTTCGCTACATCTTGTTAGCTAACAACAATCTTAACGCTAGGTCCCATTATTCAGGAGGGTCCTGAAAACTCCTAATTGAATCCTATCTTAAATATGCAAACTTTGACGCCAACTTACATTCCTTTGTGCTAAACTATGCTATGCATGACTATTTTGAAATTTAACTAAGCCACATTTTCCAGGAGGGTCCTGAGAGTTTACGGTCATACCTGTTTGGTGCCTGCCTTTCCTTACAGAGGGTTTCTCCGAAACAAATGCAATTTTCTGCCCCTGTTTCAATCAAAGAAAAATCTTGTCAGTTTAAAAATATGGTGGTTGGTTTGTGGCCTTGACTTTGAGGGCGATTGCTCCTTCACTTCCTATAATCGCTTTGATTTCCGCTCGAAGACCTTGCTAATTTATTGACTGACCACTTTCTTCGTTACCCTTAACACAGAGAATACCTCTTCTCTAATCAGACCCAATACCCCCTATCTGTTGCATTGCTTATGACCTGACATTTACCAAGCCCTTGTGTTTCACAGGAGTCTCAAAGCACGACAATTGCCACCCACTCATTGCGCATGTTGTTCTTTCTTGAATCAAAACCCTGGCCTTGGCCTTGAGGTCTGTTGCTCCATCGCTAGCCATGATAACTTTGATTTCTGCTTGGAAGACTTTGCTTGTCACTGGTTAACCAACTTTTGTCAATCTTGCCACAGAAAATGCCTTTGATCCATTCACCTAACACCCTCCATCTGTTGCATTGTTCATGAATTGATATGTACCAAGCCTTTGTATATCACACGAATCCCAAAGCATGTTGATTGTTACCAACTCAGTGCGCTTGTTGTTCTTTCTTGACTTACGACATTTTGATGTACTAGCCAGATCCCGTTTTGTGCAATTGGAAAGCTGGTGGCAAATTTTGAATCATTTCTCACTTGTTTTAACCAAACAGACTCAGGAAGAGGAAGTAAACAAGACAAAAGGAACAGAGTAGAGGACAATGGAAATAGATGATTCCTAACAAGAAAACTACAAAGTAGAAACCTATCGGATGTGGATACCATCTCTAATGACCATGACGTGCACCTGCGGCCTATTCTGTTAAGCAAATTTGATGTTCAGCTCCTGTTATACCCCCAAACAACTGGGCTTCGATGCTCCGTCGTTAGTCATCTTTCACAATCTCTGTCTGGTGATTTCCCATCTGATTCTCAATCCTTATTCGACTTGTAGTGCCCGAAGGGTTTTCACCATCAAGCCTCTCTCATTTTGGTCTTTCTCTCAACTCACCGTCGCCTTATGGTGCCCGTGAAGGTTTTCACCAATAAGACTCTCTCATTTTTGATTTCTCTCAGCTTTCATCGCCTTGCGGTACCCGTGAGGGCTTTCATCAATAGGACTCTCTCATTTTTCATTTTTCCTTGTTTGGACCGGAGTGTTGCCCCTGATATGAATCACCTCTACTTGCTTGACTTGGCATTCTTCGAAGACTGATCGGAAGGTCTTTCTTTGGACCGTAATGTGGGCTTTTGGATGGGGTTAGAAAGAAAGGGTATCAAAAGGTTCAAAACCATTCAAATGGGTTCAAGATTACAACTTTCGGAATCAGATTTCTTACAACAATCACAACTTCTGCCCCAGTTTTTTTGCTTGGGGACTTTTGGATTTTTATTTTGATGGGACCGAACCGTGAGGTTGCCTACGTATCCTTAAAAGGAATCAGGTCGAACGTAGTTCATGACATAGGAATTACTCTGTTGTTGTGACTTTTCTTTTCTCTCTTTTTTTACCTTTTTTTTCCTTTTCATTCTTTCCTTTGCCCTACCTTTGTTTTTATTCTCATTTCCCTCTCTTATTTTGCCATTGCTTCCTTCTCTCGGTTTCTTATTTTCTCTCTTTTCTTTTCCTTTCCTCTCTTGTTTTTCCTCTCTTTATCCTTTTTCCCTTTTTGTATTTGGTTACGGTCGAATCCTATAGAGATTGCCTACTATCATGACCCCGCATGAATCAGACCAAGCGTAGTTCTTGGGGATAAAAATAAATAATAAAATATTTTAGGATTTTCAAATTTTCATAAAAATTAAATGTTTTGATTACAACGACTCATCCTACCGAATTTTACCATAAAAACCAACAGACTCAAAAGGAAACTGACAGGAGAAAAATCAAGACTCATTTTGTCTCAAAAGTTATCACTATTTTTTCAAAATTTTCATGAAAATATCCGGCTTTGCCAATACGGCCTTTCAGCACTTCGAGGAAGAAGATTTTTAAGCTGTGTTC
This sequence comes from Nicotiana attenuata, assembly GCF_001879085.1. Classification (NCBI taxonomy): domain Eukaryota; kingdom Viridiplantae; phylum Streptophyta; class Magnoliopsida; order Solanales; family Solanaceae; genus Nicotiana; species Nicotiana attenuata. The sequence continues at coordinate 105,987,904 of NC_031995.1, read as the reverse complement.
GCTAACTGGCCAAAAAATTTAAAAATGACCAAAGGTGGTTGTTCTTGTTAAAACAGCCTTCCGGCGCCCTTTTAGGGACATTCGGCTATTTTTGACTAGAATGGCATCACCTTACTTATTTACCATAAAATTTTATTCTTTTTGGGCTAGTTTTTGCAAAAGGGAAATTGGACCCTATGAGGGTTGCCTACATATCTCACGCCATGTGAGAATCAAACTGGCGTAGTTCGGGATGTTTTGACACACTTGAAAAGGACACAGTAATGACTCTTTTGAAATAGCTCACATTTTTCGAAAAATTGGCAGAGTTTCAGGATGTTTTCAAATACCGGGTTTTTCTTTAGAACCGGGTTTTATTTCCTTCCCTACATCACCCTTGGTTTTTCTTTTTGCTTCATTTTCCCTAGCCGGTCAGCATGCAAACCGAAACAAATAAATGTTCACATAGCACATAGAATGCATCAGGATGGTTTGTTATTTTGGGTACACCTGTCCTAGGCGGATCCAACCCCTGTGTTGAGTCCCCTAAGTCAAATGCACATGATGCAAACAAACGTTCCTACTAGGGATCCGGCATGAAGCTGTGTTTTTCTAGGTTTAAATCCTGGGGTTTTGGTCTAGACATGGGGTACCCGAGCGGACAACTGGGGCCGAAGAGGGGGCGACGTACCGGGAGCACTAAAGTCTGCCCGGCCTTGTCGCTTGCCCAGCCTCGTTCTATTTGGTATCATTTCTACAGAAAAAGCGGGCCACACGAACGTGTGCACCATTTTCAGAAGACTCAGAGAGGTGACGTAAGAAGATAGTTATATACAGTTCAAACAATAAAAAAGCAGTAAACAGATAGCATTAAGCACAAAAGGTTCATAAAATACAGTAATAACAATAAATAAAGCCAAGCAAAAATCATTTTAACAAGCTCGAATTCTTGAACCCTGAACCAGAAGATTTGGGTTCTTATCCCCAGCAGAGTCGCCAGAGCTATCACACCTCCTTTTTTCTTACACCCCCGGAAGGGGTATAAGGGAGTTTTTTTCAATTAAAGGACAATCGAAACGAGATTTATTTATTTAATGAATTCAGAGTCGCCACTTGGGAGATTAATGGTGTCCCAAGTCATCGGTTCAAATCCCGAATCGAGGAAAAGATTGACTTTGTATTACAGTCCGCGAACCAGAAATCCGGGTAAGGAATTCTGTTAACCCGGGAGAAGGTGTTAGGCATTCCCGAGTTCCGTGGTTCTAGCACGGTCGCTTTGATCATACTTGGCTTATTAAAAAGGTTTAATTACTCATTTTAGAACCTATGTACTTTTGCCTCTTTCACCGCTTTTAATTAAGAAAATTATTTTGAAACGGGTCACGCGTACGTATACCCATTTGTTTGGCGCGTCAAAAATCATGCCACGCGAGCGTGTCCATAATTAATAACGCTTTATTATTATTAAGAGAGTTTGGCCAATGTTGCGCGAACGCATACTCCGGTTTTGTTTTTTTTAAAATCGTAATTGTGTTACGCAGACGTATACACAATCACAATTGTGTTTTAAACGGCCTTAAAGGCTTTTCTACGAATATTACTCATTTTTAATCTCTAGGTTATGAAATTAATACGAGGGCCATAAAATATTTGTTTTATCTAACAGGCTCGCTTCACTAGTTGGAGAATGTTTAATTATTCCACATTGATGGGTAAGGATTATACTACGTTTCAAATTAAGAGACTTCATTTTAAATAAGAAAGAAACGAACGGTTTTAAAGTTAACATTTGGGCCAGCGCAAGGCCCAACAACTCATAGACGCAAAGTCTTCTTGAGTCAACAACTAACATCAATCTAGGCTGGGCCCAAAGGAGCCCGACTCGAAACCAAGCAACCTCAGCAAGAGAGGAGGTCCTTAGTTCGAATCCACAGACCAACACAAGAAGATGATATTTTGCAATTCAATTCTTTTAAACTAATCAAACGAAAGGGAAACAAGGAACATTCAAAGCATTTTTGGGCGCCTGTGCACACCACTGTTCTAATTGTCCAAATGAATTATATAATGAGAAAAGGTCAAAGAATCCCAATTCGAATCCCTATTTATTAAAACTATATGACCTTAAACTTTTCTGAGGGAGATAAGTGCAGGCTTTAAAATCAGACCCATGAACTTTCAGATTTGGCCTTAAACTCAAATTATGCTCACAATCCTTTAAATACTTGAGAATTTATGTGTGAAAATAGGCGACACCAAGCTAACATGCCACTAAAATCAACTTTGAAATAGCATGGACCTCTTTCACTATTTAATGAACAATCAGTTTTTATCACATGATTACAACTCTATTTAATTGCAATGACAAGCATGTCATGACAATCCAAATGAGTTACACAGCTAGGAGAGGTCTAACATAGCTAACACCATTTAACATGAGGGAATGCAGAATACAATCATTTAACACCAGTTAACCTGAGATTTCTTAACAGATTTAGCACCTACTGCATGAGTGAATACCATACACAGTTCAATTACAAATTCCACAGTACTACCTAAATGTTCATAGAACTACATTAAGTCAAACACCTTAGATAACCAGTATTGCTTATAAAGAAAACAAAGTAAAAATGGAAAGAAAAAGGAAAAGAAACAATCAGGAGATATGCATTCCTTCTTCACATGTTATTCCTCAAGTTAAATTCACAGCCAAGGGGTTACAAGATAATGTACCTGGATTTCAAAACAAAAGCAGAAATGGATAGTTCAGCAGTAGGGTTAACCACAGCAAAAAAATCAGCCTAGCAATAACCAAGGAAAACCAGTTTTGAGCCAAATTCAAATCAGAAGAAGGATCAAATGATATTCAATAATCAAAATGCAGCCAAAACTTTGAACCAAACACTTGAAAACCAGCAAGTTCAAATCATTTTTCACCTCTGATTATTCAGGAATTGTTTCAGAAACGAAAGGCTCATGAATCTCAAAAAATTTTAATGGACCAGTAAAATTCTGTATTTTTTCCAGCCGTCTATATTTTCTGTATTTTTAGCTCTTCTTCATCTTGCCTTCAAAGGCAAGAATGAGATGCCTTTATAGGCAAGGCCATAGGGCAACCATCAGATTTCAATTCTTTCAATTCTACCCTTTTCTAATTTTTGTTTTTTCTACTTAGTCCCTCATTTAGTGACTTGTTGGTCAAGCTAACCAACTAAAAGTCTGAAATTCAAATAGAGACCCCCACCCAAGCTCCTAGAAGCTTCTAAATCAGTTACTAAGAGATTCTCTTACCCCAATTTCCCAAATTACCCCTTAGAGCCCTGTTAATTACCATGAACCTCAACTGGGTTATGGGCCAAATTGACCCATGGTCCAGCCTTCAAACTGGGCTGTCCAACTAGAATGAACCTCATTTCCTCTGGTCTTTGATTCATTTAGCAACCAAACCCAGTCTATCAAAGCCCAAACAAAATTCAAACCCAAGAAGGTCATAAATTAAAAAAATTCGTAGTGAAACCAAAACAAGGGGAAAAAGAGATTTAGAAATAATAGTAAGAACTAAAATGAAAATCTGAAACCTAACACTACTTAAATGAAAACAATCATTGCAAACGAACAAACCAAATACAATCAAACGAGCACACTGGAAAGCATGGCATAACATGAGTATCAAATGACTAATGAAAAAAAAAAGAAAAACCTAGATTCAAAAAAATTGAAATTTCCCTAAATTCATCAGAAGAGACCAATTGAAGTAGGGTAGAGGAAAGAGAAGGGGAACAGATGATGACACAATGAAAATAGACAAAAAAGAAATGAAGAGAACTTACCGATTTGGCCTCTGGCTTGACTGACTTTAGAATTTGATTCCCAAATAATGTTATCCATTCAATCTTTGCTAAGAACGAACAAATAACATTATTTGAGAACAACCCAAACCTAGAAACACTGGGAGACCCTTGGGGGATGTCTTGCATGGCCGAAATTAACTTTGGACTTTGAAGCATGAACCCTAGATTCTAAGATTCAAAAGGTTTTGGTTCTATTCGAGGGAAGGGGATGATGGATTCGGGATGGGGGAGGCCTGGTGGCTCTAGTGTGTTATTTTGGTGGGGAACGGAGTAGCCGCCGCCACCTTGAGGTGGTGGAGTTTAGGGGCGGCAAGCTAGGGTTCTTAGTGTTCTCTGGAATGGGTAAGGAAGGAGACGAGAGGTGAAAAGGGGGGGGGGGTCTTGCGTTCGGATATTTATATATTGGGGAGGGGATCAGTTCCGGACGGTTGATCAACTGAGATCAACGGTCCAGATCAAAACGCGGGAAGTGACGTCGTTTGGTTAAGCTGGACCAGGTAGAGGAAGGGGTTGGGCGGGTCTTGGACGGGTACAGGGGGAACTGGGCTGGTATTTGACCTGGGCTGGGAGAAAACCAATTGATTTTGGCCCAAAAATCCAATTCTTCAATTCCCTCTTTTCAAATTAATTCCTTTTCTTCTCTTTCTCTTTTTTTTTCAAATTTAACTAAAAATCTTGAATTAAATCCTGGAATCTAATTGATCAAAAACATTAATTAATCCTAAATGATAATTATCACAACAAATTAAAAGAAAACTATTAAAAGTGCAAATTGAACTATTTGTTTTTTATTTTCCCTTATTATAAAATAACTTAGTTACTAATTAATTCTAGAAATGCAAAATTAACTCCTAGATGCACATGCAACACATTTTTTTGTATTTTCCATTAATTAAAATAAAATAAACATGCACAAACAAATGCAAACAATTAACAGAAAATGCCACGAAAAATCCACAAAATTGAAAATAATGAAAAGAAATTATTTTGTTTTGAATTTATGGGAGTAATTCATATAGGGCAAAAATCACGTGCTCACACTCACTCATCACACTTAATCACTAAGCATTGTACAGTACTCGCTGCGGCGTGTAGCCAAATCCCATCATGATAGCAAATGCGCTCACTGTGGGTGTGCAGACTCTGGAGGGTAAGATCCAGCCCAAGCACTAATAAATCTTGCTGTGGCGCGTAGCCCTATCCCATCTTGAATCAATAAAACCTGATGCGGCGCGCAACCTAATCCCATCATGAGTCAATAATGCCTGTTGCGGTGTGCAACCCGATCCCATCAATATCAATCATAAACAAGTCCTCGGCCTCACTCAGTCATCAATCTCTCCAGTCTCTCGGGCTGACAACACTCATGCTAAGCAACCCAAATCAATGATACATGATGTGGCAATGTTTGATAACAGAGACTAATATATAATATGCAATGATGAATGCGACTGAGTACATAACTGTGATGACCAAACCGAAGAGCCACGACGGGCACCCGATACCTTACTCAATTGAGTACCAACGTAACATATCTTTATTATCGTACTATCATTGAAAATGGGACAAAAGTGCCGTCATGAGATAACAAGTATAAAACATGAGGGAATACTCGACTTAGAATGACCCAACTTGATATAGAAACTTATACATATGACGTACGGGTCTATAAGGCCAAAATGATCACTCGTACACTGAACATAGGCCGCCAAGGCCATACAATATTTCATATACATGACATATGTCTACAAGCCTCTAAGATTACATAAACGTCCTAAGGCCAGGACAAGGCCCCGACATACAAATCAATACATATCCAAAGCATACTGACCAAATAGGCAACTCCGGAGCAAATGGAGCACACCAACACCTTCCGCTATGCTGATAGCCTACTTAGAGGACTCTCAACCTGTCTATCGGGACCTACGAGCATGAAATGCAGCGTCCCCAGGAAAAAGGGACGTCTGAACAAATAATGTACCGAGTATGTAAGGAATGAAAATCAGTAAATAATAGACATGAGAGAAACATGCAGTAAAAGACTCAACATGTGTCTGAATAGCTCTACGAATCATTTCATATTTAAAATGTCATGAATATGTGTATAAATGTCATACCATGCACAACTATATGCGTTCATAACATCATCAAGCCTCTGATGGCATCCCATCATATCATCTCGGCCACTATGGGCAAATCATCAACGTATACCAGCTGAAATATGTTGCTCTTTCAAGAATTTCGCGAAGATGAATAGTTAAGTAAACTGCCCAGGCAAAACCGCATCTGCGGTCACTTTCTCGCTCCTGCGGCGTCCGCTCCTGCGGTCCACTGTCCGCTCCTGCCGAATCTCAAATAAATCCCCTGGCCGCATCTGCGGCTCCGCAGGTGCGGTTCCATATCCGCATCTGCGGTCCAACCCAGCTCCAACATTTCTGCTTCTGCGACACTCACCTCCGCTTCTACGAGACCGCACCTGCGGTCCCACAACTGCAGCTGCGAAGATACCAGATATCAGCAGCCCTTTAACAAGCAAAAATTCAAAAACTCTCCGTTTAACCATCCGATCTCACCCCGAGGCCCCCGGGACCTCAACCAAAAATACCAATGCATCCTACAACGTTATTCAAACTTGTTCCAATCATAAAAACACATCCTACAACACAAAAATCATCAATTCTCATCGAATTCGAGCCTAAGTTCTTCAAAACTTCCGAAACACGCATTCGATCAAAAACCCAACCAAATCACCCCCGAATAACTTGAAATTTTGCACACACATCCAAAATCACCTAACGAAGCTACAGCAACTCTCGGAATCTCATTCCGACCCTCGGATCAAAATCTCACCTATCAACCGGAATTCGCCAAAATACTAACTTCGCCAGTTCAAGCCTAATTCTACACCGGACCTCCAAAATAAATTCCGATCACACTCCTAAGTTATAAATCCTCCCCCGAAGCTAACCGAATCACCAGAAATCATATCCGAGCCCTATAACTCATAAGTCAACCTCCAGTTGACTTTTCCCAACCAAGCCTTCCTTAAAGAGACTAAGTGTCTCATTTCCGACCAAAACCAATCCAAATCAACTCTAACACACCAATTACTGATAATGAAACATGAAGAAGCATAAAAATGGGGAAAACGGGGCGGTAACTCACGAGACGACGGGTCGGGTCGTCACATCCCCCCCAACTTAAACAAACGCTCGTCCTCGAGCGTACCCAGAGTTGTCCTAGAAGCCAACCAATAGCTGAATGACCTTACCAAGCATATACCCGGGGGTGATCCCACGTCACCTAATCTCGCATAGGTCCGCCAACACAACATAGCTGAAATTCCATAACCCATCTAGTCCATAAACCATAGAACCACATTGCACTTTCCGAAGTCATACACAAGATCAGAACCTCGCATCTATATTCAGAATAAGCCCGAACCAGCTGTAATAACCCATACCTGCAACCTCAGGTGCAATCATATGTTATTTTACATAACCCAAACACTCGAAGCGAAAACTTCCATTCACAGTAGTTGCCCACAACACCCGAATACCGGTAGAAAACCTCGTATCAACTGAGGTCTTATTCCAACACCTTCATATACTGCCAACGATAAATGAAACATGCAATAAATCGTAACCATTTCTCAGATCAACCATTCGTGAAGCCACTTCCCTTTTGACTAATGCCACAGCAGATTCCGAGCCGAACCTCGATATTATCCTTCCAACTAGCTGAAATCAAATCTGTTCATATTCATTGTGACCCCAACGATCACCTCGAATCCAACACACCACTCTGGTGATATGACACCTCAATACAGGCCTAAGCCACAACTTGCATAATACGCGCACCAACAAGAAACGATCTGAATATACTCAAACCATGAAAATGACTCAAACGAAAGAGCTGTACCTCAAGCTCATCAATACCATCACCACACAAGGCTGAGACCCCATCTCACATCATAGAAATAGGACACCTGAATCTACCCCGAAAGGTCATATCTCCACGTGGCCTCGCCACAACGCGCGATCCTATCCAAATACTATTACACATGAAACACCTCAAGTCACTATGCTCAAAATCGACAGCCACGCACAATTTGATGTCTGGAACCCAAGCAATTCATTACACCCACGGTGAAACAGATAACATACGACACGCAACCCGATAGGTCATAACCAACACCCCATTTATCGCGCAACACCCAATAGCTCTTCCCGCTCGACTTTCACTATGAATCCCCAATAGAACCGCACCACATGTGCCCATAACCAACAAATCATAACGTCTCACAACACCGAAAAGCAACTCAAGCTGAATACGTAGCCACATTAGCCTGCCAACGAACTCATTACCAAGGAGCCTGAAGCTGCTCCTTCCAATACTATAACTCCTGCCGGAGCTGTATGATACGGTGCCCGGCACCAAATCAATACAGAAATCCACAACCTCGCCCGGCGACATGCCCGACCACAAGAAACGCATCCGAAAAGTCCCTCAACACCGGAACTGAATCAATGGTAGAAACCTTTGCACTGACATCCATCACGAAGGCCCAATTAAGAAAAGCAATCCTTCCCAGCCGTCCGCTGGGTCTTTGGAATATAAACCACTCTGCTAGAACATAATCCGACGCACCTCGCCACTCCATCCGTGGCATTTTCCGGCATAGCCCATAGCGCAATAGTCTAGAATAACCCATCACTGAGACAACCAGTCTACACCCCAGCATCATATCCAAAATCTAACATACTAAGCAAAGAAAGATCCACTCGGGCCTCCAAATCCCAATAACTGCTCAACGGTGCCGATACACACGATCCACAACCACTGCATAGCCTGAACACGAGAACTCCCGGTCTCCAACTCCATATAGCACACGAATCACCATACTTGATCCCAAATTCCGTCGTATGAATACATATCACACCTCAAGTACCCAATCATTCCACGAAAGATATTCTCAAATTCCCCTGTGCCATCAAACAAACTCAGATATCAGTAGTCGATCTAACAAGAAAGCGCCGCAATACTACCAAAGTATTATCAGTTTAATCACATTACCTTTTCCTGAGACATATACTCTCGTCAAATCGCTTCCAATTAGCAGTATCATTTCCCTGATTATCTGAGGCTACCCGTTGCCTAGGAGTTTTATGAACTTCCTTTCAGAACTTAACTGAAACCTCGAACACGCCAGTCTCGGTCCTCTACGACATACCGCATATACAATACCATCCAAGGATAACATGAGAACTTTTATCTCCCTTCCGCGCCGCAGACATCGACACACTCAACTAGTCAAGAACTTCCATTGATCCCATCTAGAAGAAAAATCATTACACATTCCATGCTCCGCATGTCCATAGAAATATACATCTCCAAACCACGATGAAACCCAACAAGAATTCTCTCCCAATTCCATTTGCACAAGCTAAACTGTCAGGACTGAGTCCTTCTAACTAGACCAAGCTAAACAAGCTGTCAGAACTCAAGGGCTTGCTGCAAAATACATGTACGAACTAATTACCTCGAACACACGCAAAGAATTAATCACATCTTTACCATACCGATTCGGTCTTCTATCAAGATACTCCACCCATCTAAATTTCCTTATGTTCCATCCTCGACTTGATATTTCCTCTTATTGTAGCACCACAATGCCTCACCCAGGCTTACCACATGAGAACCACGCACAAGACCACACTGTCTGAAACCCATAAGCCGCTGAATACTCTCTCAAATGTTCCCAGAAATACCACATTCCAGAATACTTTACTCTGAAGAACTTCCTGCGAATCTAAATTCGTTACCTTTACTTTCCAGATACTGATACATAGGATCCCATAATTAACATAAAATACCACAAGTCTGGGCATTTTCCAATGAAAACACAGTCTCTAACCACATACACAACCTTAAGACACATGATTGTTACATGTAGAATCTTAAACACATTAAAATCATTCTCGAGAGTCATTTACTTCTTATTCAAACTGCAATTCACCTGATCAAACGAACATAACCACCCGTGCCTCATTAGCACTCTGACACCACAGGATATGACCTCATCCCAATACAAACAAACATCTTCCTGTTCCATGCACCGAGCATTCTTTACCAACAACAGCTTAAGACATCCTGTGATTCTCACACATCTACGAAGCACCATATAACCTTTGTCAAAATTTTGCTTCACTCGTGCCATCCTCGGCTCAATTTCCGCAACCAGAACTGATTCGCCAGCATGCCTCAAACCGAAGCCAACATAGCACATACCGTACAATTAGCTAATCAATAGCAAACTCCCCAACTTGGCTCGAAGCCATATGTCAAGACACACTCAACAACTCATAACACTTTTACTCTAATGATGCCACAATACCATAGTGAGATTAAACTCAAATCATTTACAAGTTTGTGAAAACACAAATCATCTAGTACTGTAATCCTCTACAAATCTCGCATTCATCCCCACATCAGTTGAGTCCACTCTCTTAAGCGACCCGAATTTTCAAATTTCAACACGTACCTTTTAGTTACACATGAGATCTTCTAACATACACATAATGATCATACCACTTAAGAACACTCCGCAGGAGATAACCCACCTGCCTCGCCTCAATTTAGTAATTCAGCATACCTTCCACCGTCATACACATTACACAGTCATTTAGTCTTCCTGGGTCCGAGCTCATACCGCCACATGAAATGCACTTCACTCCCCAACTAGGAGACATGAAAATATTCTTCACGCGCCCACACTCGGGCTACACCTGATACTGAGCGCTCATGAGCGCTTACGAACGCGTGGAAGGAATTTCAAGAGTTTCTTTTCAAGCTGAATCAAGGACGCACGATAAGAATTCAAGAGGGTGAAGTTTTCCTAAAGGTTCTGCAGCCTCTCGAGGATAAATACAGAGGTCTTCGTACCAATCCGCGAGACTCTACTAAACCTGCTCATGACTCGTGAGACCTAGTAACCTAGGCTCTGATACCAACTTGTCACGACCCAAACCCCGCTCCGGTCGTGATGGCGCTTCTCGTGAAGACAAGGCCAGCCAGACCATTTCGGAACACCACCTTTAAGCGGTTAATCAGTTCAATAACAGTTCGAATATGATTTACTGATATTAATTAACGTAATTACAACCCAACACAACCCGACCGGGGTGTCACAAGTCACGAGCATCTATCAGAATATAACTGCCACTACAAGTCTGAAATATACAAATAGGACTGATAAAATAAGGGAAGAACATGCGGTGCTGCGAACGCTGGCAGTCACCTCGCTAATCTCCAATAAATTAACCTCTGATCAACTCAAAACGCGCTGCCGGGTGAACAAATACCTGCATCTGCACGCGAGGTGCAGGGAGTAAAGTGAGTACTCCAACTCAGTGAGTAATAAAAGTAAATAATAACTGAGCAGCAAGAAATCACGTAAAGCAACCAACATGCTGTATAGAAATCGGGTACAATTTTCTGAGAAAACAGTGAAATCTTTAGAAATATCTTGGCTCAGTTCAAATCTCTTTTGAAAATGATCTTTTCAATAATTACGAAAACGATTTCAAAACAGTTAGTACTGATAAGCACAGAAAATCCGCCCCTCGGGGACAAATACCACAGTATAACAGGTAAAAAGGCAAATAAGTATGCAAAATGAGCATATAAAAGTTCGCCCCTCGGGCAATATCTCAAACTGTACCAGCCCCTTCGGGCTCTCTCTCTAAGATCACTCTCAGAACAGTATCATATAGTAACCGCTGCGGCGTGCAGCCGATCCACATATCACTGCGGCGTGTAGCCCGATCCATATAATATACTGCTGCGGCGTGCAACCCGATCCATATGGGTACCAGCGCTCACTGTGGGGGTGCAGACTCTGGAGGGGCTCCTACAGCCCAAGCGCTATATCACTGTGGCGTGCAGTCCGATTCAATATAAATATATATACCGCTGCGGCGTGCAGCCCGATCCATATAAGTATCGCTGCGGCGTACAGCCCGATCCATATATAACTCTCACATCCAAGCCCTCGGCCTCATATCACTCAGTGTATCCTCACATCTAGCCCTCGGCCACACTCAGTCAGAATATCATCACAAGCCCCTAGGGCATTAGTAAAACTGTAGTCCTCAGCCCAAATTATCATTTAAAATATCATTTTAGACTCAAATCTGAGTAAAACTGGTTAAGTTGTAAAATAGTGGAGAAACAATATGACTGAGTTCAATTAATGAGTCAAAACAGTGAGGAAGTGAAAATAATCCCCGAATGGTTAGAATAATTGGCACGAAGCCCAAATATGGCGATCAGCCCAAATCATGATAATAACAAATATGTTCCAGTCAAATACGCGGTAAAAATCATCAATCGGGACGGACCAAGTCACTATCCCCAACGGTGCTCTACCCCACGCTCGCTATCCGGCGTGTAAGTCACCTCAATATAGCACTATGGTGTGCAAATCCGGGGTTTCAAACCCTCAGGATATCATTTACAATCATTACTCACCTCGAACCGGTGAAATCTCTAGCTCGCGACGCCTTTGCCCCTCAAACCGGCCTCCATGCGCGTCGAATCTATCCAACATCAGAGCGAATACATCACAATATGCCAATGGGACAATACCCAATCGAAAACAATTGAAAAATAGCAAAAATTTCAAAATTAGCAAAACCCGAGACCCGGGCCCACTTCTCAAAAATCAGAAAATTTAACATCACCGGATTCCTTATCTCGCCATGAGTCTATACATATCAAAATTACCAGAATCGGGGTTCATTTGGCCCCTCAAATTCCTAATTTAAGGTCTCTTAGGTTCAAGCCCTAAATCACCATTTTTGACCTTTAATTCCTTGAGTTTTCAGTTCTAATCCATGTATTTACACCATAAAATCATGTTCTAAACCCAAGAATTCATACCTGATCAAAGCTCTCGAAACCCTCTTCAAAATTGCCCAAAAACCCTCCAAGTCCGAAGTGAAATATGTTGCTCTTTCAAAAATTTCGCGAAGATGAATAGTTAAGTAAACTGCCCAGGCAAAACCGCATCTGCGGTCACAATCTCGCTTCTGCGGCATCCGCTCCTGCGGTCCACTGTCCGCTCCTGCAGAATCTCAATTAAATCCCCTGGCCGCATCTGCGGTCACCAAGCCGCATCTGCGGCTCCGCAGGTGCGGTTCCATATCCGCATCTGCGGTCAAACCCAGCTCCAACATTTCCGCTTCTGCGACACTCACCTCCGCTTCTGCGAGACCGCACCTGCGGTCCCACAACCGCAGGTGCGAAGATACTAGATATCAACAGCCCTTTAACAAGCAAAAATTCCAAAACTCTTCGTTTAACCATCCGATCTCACCCCGAGGCCCCTGGGACCTCAACCAAAAACACCAATGCATCCTACAGCGTTATTCAAACTTGTTTCAATCATAAAAACACATCCAACAACACAAAAGTCATCAATTCTCATCGAATTCGAGCCTAAGTTCTTCAAAACTTCCGAAACACGCATTCGATCAAAAACCCAACCAAATCACCCCCGAATAACCTGAAATTTTGCACACACATCCAAAATCACCTAACGACGCTACAACAACTCTCGGAATCTCATTTCGACCCTCGGATCAATATCTCACCTATCAACCGGAATTCGCCAAAATACTAACTACGCCAATTCAAGCCTAATTCTACACCGAACCTCCAAAATAAATTCCGATCACACTCCTAAGTCAAAAATCCTCCCTCGAAGCTAGCCGAATCACCGGAAATCATATCCGAGCCCAATAACTCATAAGTCAACCTCCGGTTGACTTTTCCAAACCAAGCTTTCCTTAAAGAGACTAAGTGTCTCATTTCCGACCAAAACCAATCCAAATCAACTCTAACACACCAATTACTGATAGTGAAACATGAAGAAGCATAAAAATGGGGAAAATGGGGCGGTAACTCACGAGACGACAGGTCGGATCGTTACACGTTTAGTCTTCAGTGAATTGGGCCAAAAAACGTGATCCATCGGCCCAAGTGCCTCAAGTCCACGCTGCTCAGGTCCAATGCCACCCAACCGGTCCAGTCTTCAGGCACCAAAACGACACCGTTTTAGTAACACCCAACCCTAGCCGTTGATCATTCTTGATCCAACGGCTCGCAACTGAAGCCTCCTCCCCCTTAAAACAATCTGAATTCCCCCTTAAACCCAAAAATCATTTCATTTCCCATCTCCCTCACCTCAAACCTAACCCTAGAAGTCCTACCATTCCCACAAATCCCAACCGGCGGCGCCACCCTAAACCACCACCAAATGACCCATCTTTTAACCAGACATTCACCGTCCTTGGCTCTCTTCATATTCCATAACCATTCCCCTCAAATCCTTCTAGGTTTATCCAATTTTTAGATTCGAAATCTCAGAAAAAACCTAGGTTTTACTCATCTTCTGTTTTCTTCAACAAATTCGTTCATTTTGGTTCAAACTTACATGAGTCGATTGCTCTTGACACGAGCAATCGATTCATGTTAGTTTGGTTCATTTCAAAACTCATCGGATTCCGGCCAACTCACCATTGATCGGCCAAAGCTTCATAGACGTTATTGTTCGTCGATTCGCCTCAATCGCTATCTCCTTTAGAATCCAAATCAGTGTATATCTCTTTTCCTTTATTTTGTTTCTTTTTTCTGTTTCAGATTATTTTCTTAGGTGTTAATTTCTTTTGATTAAGTTAGTTATTAGTTTGTTTAAGGTCAGTGAAAAGAAGATTAATCAGTTTATTGCATGTTCATTAGTTTAATCACATATGTTTAGGCTAATTAACTCAGTAATTTAGTTAGGTTAAATTAATAGATTGTTTCCATTTTTGTTTGTCTCTGAGTTTTTTCCTTAATTGTTTGATTATTAGAGGTTTGAATGTCAATTAAGAATCAGGGGGTGAAAGGGGTAACTACAGAAACCCTAAAGGGGGTAATTGAAACCAAATATTAGAGAATCTTGTTCAGTTTTTTAGGGAAGTCTCTAGAAAGGACTAAAGTGCAATAAAACCAGAGATCTGATCAGATTTTAGGTTGAAAAAGGGTAAATTTAGAAGTTAAAAGGGCTAAAAATAAGTGGAATATCTAGATAAGACAACTGTCCCAACATCTGTCCATTTTCTGTTAAAAAATGCTTCTTTTCTAAATTTTAAAGACTGCATTCATCAGATGATTCCCTCACCTTTTGCCTATATAAGAGGCCTCACACTCCCTCACACAACACACGTTAATACTCAGCCTCACTCCTCTCGAATAAAATCAAGAATAGACATAGATTTTAGAAGGAATTCTCTGAAATTGGATCCTCTTTTCATTTTCTGAAACTGGTTTCTTCTAGAGAATACTGAAAATTCCAGCGAGTCTTTTTCACTGTTAATTTGGTTATTTAAATTCTAGTTTTCTTCAAAAAAGAGTATGAGGTAGCTAAAAAATTTTGATGTCATTCTGCTCGTTTGGAAGAGATTTGAGGTTGTTTTCTCTGGTTTGTTGTTGCTGTTGACTAGTTGTGCTTGAGGTTTAGCTTTAAAGCTAGGATTATTGCTTGGTTTTCTCTGTTGATATCCCCCTGCAGTAGCTGAATTTATTTTCTCTGGGTTTTGACCTTTATTTGGTCTTTTTAAGTGCTGGTTTTCTGCATCTAGGTATATTCAGAAACCTCAAGTGTTGAATTTGACATTTAATGAAAAACTGGAATTCTATCTTCTTCGATTTCAAATGTTGCTGTTAATTCTGTTTAGCTTTGATCATTGACTCTGTTGCTGTAGTTTTAGTTAAAGTATAGCTAATTGGTTTTAAGCTAAGTGATATTTGTCGAAGCTTAGTTCATGACTGAAATGAGTTAAATCTGCATAACCTTCATAAAAGTTGAATTCAAACTTGATTTACTTGCACTCAATGATCTGATTTGAGTTAATTGTTATTATGAAATTTACAGCATATTGGGTAGTGACCATTGAGCATTATTTGAATTTGGGACATGGAATCAGCCCACAACAACTCATGTGTATAAATTAGAGTAGATCATGATTGCATCAGGAACATATAAAGTGAGAATCTGGCAAGTGGAGTGAGATTCAGGAGATTGATTCTATGGGAGAGGGCTCAGTTGAAATGGTGTCAGCTTTAATAAAGTTTTAGACAAATTCATTCCTGTATTTAGTTGTTTATCTTGTCCAGTTAGGAAAATTTGATTAGCGTACAAACTTTGTAATCTCAAATTCTATTGTATTGAGTTTTAGAAATATATGGTTGGATTATTAAGTGATAGTCACGGTTGTTGTCTCAGTTTGCTTTAAGATTCGTTAATGGCATGTACATTAATATTAGTGAAAACCTTGCAATTCCTGCTACATTTAGCACTACGTAAAATCCTTGCGAACTCCTTATTGCTTGTAATTAATTAAATTGTTAACTAGTAGTTTCTTTTCCATTCCTAAATTCTCATTTTCATTGAATTGTCAATTACTGCTTCTTTTTGTAATATAATTTCCCATGCTATTGGGCTCGTCGTGATGGCCCAGCTTCGCTTTAGTCAGGCTAATTTGTTGTAATTGCAATTGGGCCAGACCCTGAGGAGGTTTGCCCGATTTATTTGTAAATTTAAAAGAATCAAAGACTCTATGAAACCGTCTTTGGAGTATAACTCCAATCCAGGCCCCCACGATTTTGGGTTCTGCCTTAGGCCCATTCTATACACTTGGACCAGTTGAAAACCTTAATAAGAGTTTTTTAATCAACTCATTTAAATCACCCCAGCGGAATCATGTAATATCCCTCAATAAGAATAAATGTAGTCCGTCCAAAATAAATACATAGCTAATGACCTTCATGTTTTCATCTCAAACATAGGTATTAAACAATCCTGAACATCGTAGCTTGCTTTAGGGACGATTAATAAATCATCGTTACTATGGGTACGGTTCCCGTTGCATAGTCATGATATGTAACCCCAACTTGAGTGTGCGTTTCACGTGACTCGACCACAACTTCAAATAATAATAAAATAAACATGTTGTGAACCGCATGTGCATTTCATGTGATGTGATTTGCAATATGTTAAAAAACAATGAGTGCGTGACATCGCGACTTATTTAAATAAACTCCATAAATAATTAAAAGTGGCTAGAAAGTTAAAAATGCACGATAGATTAAAACATGTAAAAATCAGATAATTAGGCCAATTATTAATACTCCCTCCGTTTCATATTAGATGAGGTAGTTTGACTCAGCACGGAGTTTAAAAAAAAAAAGAAGACTTTTGAAACTTGTGGTCTTAAAGCTTAAAGGGTAAATAGTTTGTGGGGACATGACATTTGTGTGGCTATAAAAGCTTCTTATCAAGGGTAAATGGGTAAAATGAAAGAGTTTAAAGTTGAATTATTTTCAAAGATAGAAATGTGTCATTTGTTTTGGAACCTAAAAAGGAAAGTACCTCATCTAATATGAAATAGAGGGAGTAGTTGAGAGACAGTGCTAAAACTACGGAACTCGGGAGTGCCTCACACCATCTCCGGGTTAACTGAATTCCTTACCCGATCTTCTGATTTTCGTAGACTTTAAAACATAGTCAAATTTCCTCGACTTGGGATTTAAAATAAACCGGTGACTTGGGACACCATAAATTATTCCAAGTGGGGACTCTGAATCAAATAAATAATCCCATTTCGAATAATGTCACTTTAATTGAAAAAACTCCCTATCCCCTCAGTAAAAAGAGGTGTGACAGCTCTGGCTACTCCGCTGGGGTTCGAACCCAGAATCTCTGGTTAAGGGTTCGATAATTCGAGCTTAGAATAACTGTTATACTTGGCTTTTATTTATTATCTGACTTTTACGTGTTTGAGCCTAATGTGCTAAATCCTGCTTTTTACTGCTTTGATATTGTTTGAACTGTATATAAAACTGTTACGAAACCCTTCTTCTCTCTGAGTCTTCTAAATCTTCTTGGAAGCATGCGCTTTGCATGGCTTCTTTTCTGTTAGAGTCATATCCTAATTTTAGAACAAGGTTCGGACAAGTTACAAAGCTGGTGAAGCTTTTGTATTCCCGATACACTGCCTCCCTTGGCTCGAGCTGTTCGCTCGGGTAAGCCAGGTCTAGAACAATACACCCACGTTTTAAACCTAGAATAACATAGCCTTATGCCGGATCCCTAGTAGGAACGCTTGTTTACATCACGTGCATTTGACTTTGAGAACTCAACACAGGGGTTGGGTCCGTCTAGGACAAATGTACCCAAAAACTAAAAGACCATCCTGATGCATTTTACGTGCTGCTTGTACATTTATTTGCTTTGGTTTGCATGTTGACCAGCTTCTAGAATTGGGGAAAAATCAAGAAAAACCAAGGTTAAGGTAGGAGAGAGAAAATCACCCATTTATGAAAACCCCGATATTCAAAATATTCCGAAACTTCGCCGAAATTTTGAAAATAAAAGAAAAAAAGAAAAAAAAAGTCATTTCAAAATAAATCATATTTTTCTGTTGCGTCAAAACTTACTGAACTACGCATCTTTGATTCCCACAAGTCGTGGGATACGTAGGCAACCTTCATTGGGTCCAGCCCCGTTTTTGCAAAAATAACCAAAAATATGAAATGTCTCATTTGGTCATAAATAAAGTTAGGTGATGCCGTTTTTGTCCAAACAGCTAGAAATGTCTCGACCGGACGCCGGAAGGCCGTTTTTGCAAGAATAACCGCCTATGGTCCTTTTTCTAGTTTTTGGCCATTTAGCAAACACAACCCTAAAATCCTCCCTTCCGAAGTGCTGAAGGGCAGTATTTGCATAAGTAGACGTGATTTGTTTTAAATTGAATTTTGCAAATATAATATTTTCTGGTCAGTTTTCAAACGAAATCACATGTTTTAACCAGTCTTCCTAATTTAATAATGTGCAGAATGACCACCATTGAGAACTTACCTTTTCGAGTCGTAGACGAGATTCCATTAGGACTCCACATGTGGTTGAATGACCTAGGGGAGGTTAGCAAGCACTCTATTATTAAGGCTTTAGGTGGGCTCGCCGGTCTTCTAAAGATTAAACCCAGGGTTGATATAATTGAAGCTTTGCTACCGTTTTGGGACTCGACACACTATGTTTTCCACTTCTCTGATTTTGAGTTTACCCCTACGCTAGGGGAGATGGCAGGTTATGCTAGTCTTGACAGGAATCTCAGGCACCGATATCCAGTAGCACCAAGAACTGTAACCCCTCATATGTTTTGAACCTTCTGAGTATTGGCCGGCAGGTTAAAGATGAAAATTTGGCCGGAGGATTTTGCACATGCCACTTCTTATACAGTCGGTATGGGGACCCCCGAGGATTTGAAGCTCTGGACACTAGTTTGAGTCATCAAAAAATAAAAACAAATGGGAAGCACGCAGAGGTTTAGCCTTCATAGTTGCATTTTTAGGCACTCTGATATGCCCAAGGAGTGACAGATATATAGAACTGGGGCTTGCAGGAATGGCCGACTTTATGGTCAAAAAGGCCAACGACACTCTTATACCGATGATTCTCGCAGAAATCTATCGAGCTGTAACCGTCTGTCGAGCAGGAACAAAGTTCTTTGAGGATTGCAACTTGCTTTTGCAAATGTAGCTGGTGGAGCATCTTTGCCATCGCCCGAGGTACATGAATTACGGTCTGACCGGACACGATTGTATTGAAAAATATGGAAACCGGGTAAATGCTCATGAGTTACCGGAGGTTACTGAGGCCTGGTTCACGTATTTGGGTTCTTTGACCGCAAACCGAATTGAGTGGACATTCAGTTGGCTTTCGCTCAACAAGGTTATTTACATGTCTACCGGAGTGTGCTTTCTTTTATTGATGGGCCTTCGGAGTATTCATCCATATGTTCTGTATCGGGTCCTATGCCAATTGGGAATGTACCAAACAGTTCCTCACGAT
Source organism: Nicotiana attenuata (assembly GCF_001879085.1). Classification (NCBI taxonomy): domain Eukaryota; kingdom Viridiplantae; phylum Streptophyta; class Magnoliopsida; order Solanales; family Solanaceae; genus Nicotiana; species Nicotiana attenuata. Next base: position 105,968,116 of record NC_031995.1, on the reverse strand, counting down.
GAAGATTTGAGTCCACAGGTTATTGAACTATGCCCAAAAGCCACATTCCCAGAAGAAAAGGTTTGCCTGATTTGGCACCAATGCAGGTTGCCACAGACTCAAGTGCGGGACTTTTCCTCGAGTGAAGTAGAATCTAACAACACCGCATGGTATGGTAAGAGATATCGGGTTGATCAAGAGCCGGAACAACCCGCCAAAAAGCCCCATGTCCAAGAATTCACCGACGGAGTGCAAGAACAGTGGGTTTGGTTAGCTAAAGAAGGGATACTGGACCACCATAAGCACGCTAGAAGATCAAATCAGAAACCTCAAATTTGATAGTAGTTTGCAGGCTGCCGAGGACGAAGGAGAAAAGAAAAGGTTGGCTCGAGAAAATGAAGCTCTTCGAGTAGATTCAGAAGATGAAAATACCCGCTGAAACCCCGGTAAGAAGCGAAATAGATGAAAAACTCATAAGCAATATGAGGTGAAGAGTGCATGATTATGGGTTTGATCTGGTCAAAGGCCGAGGATGAATTGGCAAAAGCTCGGGAAAAGTTGGCAAAGAGTACAGAAGAACGGACAAGGTTTGCTCAACAGTTAAAGTAAAAGTATGATAGAGGGGTCACAATCTAATGGAAAAAACTGACCAATCTCGAGAATGAAATGGTCCAGCAAACAAAGTATTTTAAAACATATAGAGAGCATTGCTATACATTGATTTCCCGATTGGAAGAAGACATACAGCAGTTACAAGACCAAAACCACATAGCCACGCAGGTGTTGGAGGCCCGGTCTCAGCAAATTGGACGCCTGCTTCAAGAAAAGGGTATCATTAGAATGAGAATTAAGGAAATTGCTGATTATGTTGCAATGAAGTGCCATGAATGCGAAGATATGTGCAGATCTATGTTCTTTGTTGTTGTGATGACCTTTGTCCGTTAGGTGATGGCTGATTTAGAGTACCTTCAATAAGAGATTGCACGCAGGCCCACGTCGAGACCGACAGATGTCCGGCGGGCCCTCGGAGTAGCATTGGAGGCTCTTATGTATTCCTAATTTTTTTTGGCTTCGAGTCTGTGTTTTACCTTTTCGAGTCTGTTTCTCTTTTCCAAGTCTGTTTGTTCTTCTGTTTTGACTCTGTATGTTTTTTTAATTGTCAGTATTTCCGAGTCTTTGTAATAGAAAAACCCAAAAAGATTTTTATTTAATGAAATATTGAAAAAACCAAAAAATTTCTTTTCTTCATTTCCGCATTTATTTCCTAAACTATGCAATGATCCGATTCATGTGGCGTCGTGATACATAGGGAATCCCCATTGAATTCGATCATAGCCATAGACAATTCGAGTGCAAAATAAACCAACAAAGAATGTAAAGAAAAGAAAAAGTTGAGTGAAAAATAAAAGAGCAAAAAATAGCAAAAAGAGAAGGGAAAAGAAATCGGGATTTGAAATTTGAGAAAAGGGATAGCAAAGCCGGGATGAAACACACATCCGTTGCAAAAGCATTTAGAAACGTTTAACTATTCAGGTGCATTGCATCCCCAATATGCGATTCCATATTTGCTAAATGTCTTGTACTTTCCAGTTTGTTGTGTGTGCAAATAAGACAGGTCCTGTTAAGGTAGTTCGTTTTGTTGTAATCTGGCTTCCCATCCTTACTTCACAAGATCTAAAGGCAGTGTTCCTATGGCCTCCAAAAGTCATCTACCAATTATTGAGCCTGAGGATAGTCCGGTATCGGTTATTCCACAGCAAGAATCAGCAGCCGCTAAAGAAAACAGGAGGTTGCGCGTCCGCATGTTGGAGATGTGGGACGCTTGGTCTAATAGCAAAGAACCACCCAGTACAGTTTGGGAATTTCCTGAACTGCTTCCCAAGACGAGTGGAACCACCAATGTCACTATCCCTGAAACCAACCCATTCAACCCGTTTGGGTACCCCACTATATCGGCCAATTTCACCGGTATGACTTCTGAGGGTATCCCCCAGGCACCATTTTCGGGGATAGCTTTTACATTATTCACCGCACCACCAGTCTCTACTATGGCACAACCAACAGTGCCTTGAGCATGCTTCGAGCCTCCAGCTTTCACTTTTCAAGTCCTGCAGTTTTAGCTAGACACAGCTCATGTTACCCCAAACTCTTACCCTCAGCGCCCGTAATATGAGTCTGCAATGGAACAAGAAAGAACATTGAGAAACCCCCAGCAAGAAGAGATGGCTCGAAAGATAAAAAGCCTCGAACAAAGTTTGAAGAACATGCAAGGCCTGAGTGGCCAAAAGAGTGTCTCATACTCCGATCTATGCATGTTTCCCCATGTTCACTTGCCCACTGGCTTTAAGATGCCAATATTTGAAAAGTACGATGGGCACGGAGACCCGATCTCTCATCTGAAATGATACTGTAACCAGCTAACGGGTGCTGGTGGAAAAGAATTATTGATGGCTTATTTCAGGGAGTGCTTGAGGGAGTTGCGTCAGAATGTTACATGGACCAGGACATCTCCCTTTGGCATATATGGGATGACATGGCCCGAGATTTCTTTAGGCAATTTCAATACATTGTTGATATAGCTCCAGATAGGAACGATTTTGAAAAGGAAATTTGGGGAAAACCTTTGAAATGTCAAGTAAAGCCCAGACATATCACAGATCTAAGAAAATAAGCAAGTACGGAACCTCAAACGGCTTAGAGTTGCAGAGAAAACCCTAGAAATGAGAAAGGTCTTGAGGCGAGTCAGATCCTGAGTCGAAAAGACTCATATTGCTTGAACATGCCGGAATAATGGCTGGAGAAACCATAGATCTACAGATCTGAGAAGGATCTGAAGAGGGCCATTGAAGTCGGGCTTCAAACCTTGAATAGCTTAGGTCTGATGGTGAAAAAAGATGAGTACAGACCGTCCATGGCCGGAGACGCCATGGATTCCGGTGGAAACATGGCGAGATAAGGTGGGAAACGATTAAGGTTTCGGAGAGGTTCGAGAGAGTTTGAGACAAAGAGGGTTCGAAGGCGGCGTTTCAGCGAGGTTTGGGAATTAAAAAAGGAAAGGGGAATTTATGGCCGTTGATCAAAATGATCGACGGCCTGGATCAAAGGGGAGCCGGGTGGGTTTTTAAATTGGGTTAGGGGTCGGGTAATTTAGGTTTAATTTGGGGCGGAATTGGGGTCAATTTAAGGTTAAAATTGAAAGGAAATGAGGCTGTAATCGAAATAGAAATGGGCTAAATATTAAATAGCCAATTTTTCCCTTTTTATTTTATAAAAATAGTAATAAAGATTTTAAAAGTAAATTAAAAACACTGAGCCAACAAATACTATATAAATATTAATCTAAAAATACTGGAAATAATTTTATAATTATAAAATGCCATTAATCGTAAAATAGGCTATAATTGCAATTACAAGCAATTTAGCTTTAAAAATGCCAAATAAATTTGTAAAAATATACAAAAATCACCTTAATTATATTTGGGTGTAAATATGAGAGTAGAAATAAATTATTCACTAAAATGATAATCTTGGGAATAATTATTGGATTTTGTACTGCTAAAAATAGACAATAAATTAATTTTAAAATCTTTAAAAATTAGAGAAAAATACCAACACTCTTGGGCATGCTTATATATGCATGTACATGCTATCTTGAAAGTATTTTGCATATAAAAGTACATAGGGAAAAAATTGGGTATCAACTTCCACTTCCTAGTCGTTTTTCCCAACATAGGGTCTCCACTCCCTAGTTGATGTTCTTAGACATAGGGTCTCCACTCCCTAGTCGCTTTTACCACCATAGTGTCTCCACTCCCTAGTTGATATTTTTTAGACATAGGATCTCAACTCCTAAATTGCTTTTCCAACATAGGGTCTCCACTCCTTAGTTGATTTTGTTTTAGACATAGGGTCCCCACTCCCTAGTCGCTTTTCCAACATAGGGTCTCCAATCCCTAGGTTATTTTGTTTTGGACATAGGGTCTCCACTCCCTAGTCGCTTTTCCAACATGGGATCTCCACTCCCTTGTTGATGATATTTTAGACATAGGGTCTCCATTCCCTAGTTGATTTTGTTTTGGGCATAGGGTCTCCACTCCCTAGTCGCTTTTCCAACATAGGGTCACCACTCCCTAGGTGATTTTATTTTAGACATAGGGTCTCCACTCCCTAGTCTCTTTTCCAACATAGGGTCTCCACTCCCTAGTTGATTTTATTTTAGACATAGGGTCTCTAGTCCCTATTTGCTTTTCCAACATAGGGTCTCCAGTCCCTAGTTGATTTTGTTTTAGACATAGGGTCCCAGTCCCTACTCATTTTTCCAACATAGGGTCTCCACTCCCTAGTTGATTTTATTTTGGACCTAGGGTCTCCATTCCCTAGTCGAGTTGACCTTAAGTGAAGGATACACCATCCCGAAGAATCATGGTTTCCGAGGGTACACCAATCCCGACCTTTTATTGCTTTCAATAATGAAGTAGTATAGAGTTTTGTTACCAATAACTCACGATCAGAGTCTGCGTAAAGAACTAGCCAAGACTCAAGATCAAGCTTCAAAAAACTTATAGATAGGAATCTTGTAACTCCTAGCTGATAGGTTTAGTTAGTATTTTTATTTTGACTTCGGTGTAATAAGGAGCTCAACAAGCAGTAAACAACATCAACAGTAGTGAAATAATAGCTTTTCCAGTAATCCCAGCTACCAAAACTTCTAGAACTACGCTGACCTGATTCCTTTACAACCAAGGATATGCGGGCAGCCTCCGTAGCAAGGTTCGGTCAAACTTCTCCAAAACACTTCCCATGGAGTATCCAAATGGGCAAAAATCGCTTGTAACTTCTCACTTTATCTTTGCCCGAAAACTCTTTGTGTTTTCGAGCAAAGAGTGCTGGCTGTGAACACGTAATTTTTTCCCTACAAAAATATAAATTTTCTAGTGGTTTTTGATTTTTATAAAATTTCTAGGGATTTCGTTTTAATTGTTTGTTTGCATTTAGTTGCATTTTTTGTGCATTTTTAATATCTTAAAGTCATAAAAGAAGAACCATAAAAATTCTCAAATTTTAGTTCCATATCATTTTAGGTTTAATTACATTTTAATTATTAGATTTAATATATAAAAATAAAAAAATATATAAAATAAATTGCAATAGTCATTTAAGGATTAGTTAATTAGTTATTTTGTTTGATTTATATTTTTGAATTAAGGTTAACATTAGAAAATAGAGGAATTGGTTAATTGTGCAAAAATAGGTCTTAATCTAAGATTTGTGGTCATTTTTTAAGTTTCAAATTAAAGGAAAGAAGGGAGGATTTCGTTTAGTCTTCGGTGAATTGGGCCAAAAAAAATGTGATCCAGCGGCCCAAGTGCCTCAAGTCCACGCTGCTCAGGTCCAATCCCCACCCAACCGGTCCAGTATTCAGGCGCCAAAACGGCACCGTTTTAGTAACAACTAACCCCAGCCGTTGATCATTCTTGATCAAACAGCTCGCATCTGAAGCCCCCTCCCCCTTAAAACTGTCCCAATTCCCCCCTAAACCCAAAAATCATATTATTTCACATCTTCCTCACCCCAAACCTAACCCTATCCGCCCTAACATTCCCAAAAATCCCCACTGGAGGCGCCACCCTAAACCACCACCAAATGAACCCGTCTTTTAACCAGACAATCATCGTCCTCTCCTATCCTCAAATTCCATTACCATTCACCTCAAATCCTTTAAGGTTTTTCTGATTTTTAGATCCAAAATCTTAGAAAAAACCTACGTTTTACTCATCTTCTATTTTCTTCAACAAATTCGTTCGTTTTGGTTTAAAATTACGTGAGTCGATTTCTCTTGACATGAGCAATTGATTCATGTTAGTTTGGTTCATTTCGAAACTCATCGGATTCCAGGGAACTCACCACTGACTGGCCAAAGCTTCATCGCTGTTATAGTTTGTCGATTCGCCTCATTCACCATCTCCTTTATAATCTAAATAAGTGTATATCTCTTTTCTTTTCTCTTCTTTCTTTTTTCTGTTTCAGATTATTTGCTTAGGTGTTAATTTCTTTTGATTAAGTTAGTTATTCGTTTGTTTAAGGTCAGTGAAAATAAGATTAATCAGTTAATTGCATGTTCATTAGTTTAATCACATGTATTTAGGCTAATTAACTCAGTAATTTAGTTAGGTTCAATTAATAGATTGTTTCTGTTTTGTTTGTCTCTGATTTATTTTTCTTAATTGTTTGATTATTTGAGGTTTGAATGCTAATTAAGAATCAGTTGGTGAAAGGGTTAATTACAGAAACCCTAAAGGGGTAATTGAAACCAAAAATTAGAGAATCTTGTTTAGTTTTTTGGGGAACTCTCTAGAAGGACTAAAGTGCAATAAAAAAAGAGATTAGATCAGATTTTAGGTTGAAAAAGTGTAAATTCAGAAGTTAAAAGGGCTAAAAAATAATGGGAGTATCTTCATAAGACAGCTGTCCCAACAGCTGTCCATTTTCTGTTAAAAAAGATGCTTCTTTTCTAAATTTTAGGGACTGCATTCATCAGATGATTCCCTCACCTTTTGCCTATATAAGAGGTCTCACACTCCCTCACACAACACACGTTAATAATCAGCTTCATTCCTCTCAAATACAATCAAGAATAGACACAGAGTTTAGAAGGAATTCTCTGAAATTGGATCTTCTTTTCATTTTCTGAGACTGCTTTCTTCTAGAGAATACTGAAAATTCAAACGAGTCTTTTTCTCTGTTAATTTGGTTATTTAAATTCTAGTTTTCTTCAAAAAAGAGTATGAGGTAGCTAAAATATTTTGATGTCATTCTGCTCGTTTGGAAGAGATTTGAGGTTGTTTTCTCTGGTTTGCTGCTGCTGTTGACTAGTTGTGCTTGAGCTTTAGCTTTAAAGCTAGGATTATTGCTTGGTTTTCTCTGTTGTTGTCCCCCTGTAGTAGCTGGATTTGTTTTTTTTTTTTTGGGTTTTGACCTTTATTTGGTCTTTTTAAGTGCTGGTTTTCTGCATCTAGGTATATTCTGAAACCTCAAGTGTTGAATTTGATATTTAATGAAAAACTAGAATTCTATCTTCTTCGATTTCAAATGCTGTTGTGAATCTGTTTAGCTGTGATCATTGACTCTGTTGTTGTAGTTTTAGTTAAAGTATAGCTAATTGGTTTTAAGCTAAGTGATATTTGTAGAAGCTTAGTTCATGACTGAAATGAGTTAAATCTGCATAACCTTCATAAAAGTTGAACCCAAACTTGATTTACTTGCACTCAATGATCTGATTTGAGTTAAATGTTACTATGAAATTTACAGCATATTGGGTAGTGACCATTGAGCATTATTTGAATTAGGGACATGGAATCAGTCCACAGCAACTCATGTGTATAAATTAGAGTAGATCATGATTGCATCAGGAACATGTAAAGAGAGAATCTGGCAAGTGGAGTGAGATTCAGGAGATTGATTCTATGGGAGAGGGCTCAATTGAAATAGTGTCAGCTCTAATAAAGTTTTAGACAAATTCATTCCCGTATTTAGTTGTTTATCTTCTCCAGTTAGGCAAATTTGATTAGCGAACAAACTTTCTAATCTTAAATTCCATTGTATTGAGTTTTAGAAATATGTGGTTGGATATATTAAGTGATAATCACGGTTGTTGTCGCAGTTTTCTTTATGATTCATTAATGGCATGTAGATTAATATTAGTGAAAACATTACAATTCCTGCTACATTTAGCATTATGTAAAATCTTTGTAAACTCCTTATTGCTTGTAATTAATTAAACTATTAACTAGTAGTTTCTTTTCCATTCCTAAATTTCATTTTCATTGAATTTTCAATTACTGCTTCTTTGTGTAATATAATTTCCCATGCTATTGAGCTCGTCGTGATGGCCTAGTTCCATTTTAGTCAGGGCAATTTGCTGTAATTGTAATTGGGCCAGACCCTAAGGAGGTTTTGGAGCCCGATTTGTTTATAAATTGAAAAGAGTCGAAGACTCTATGAATCCGTCTTTGGAGTATAACTCCAATCCAGGCCCCCACGATTTTGGGTTCTGCCTTAGACCCATTCTATACACTTGGACCAGTTGAATACCTTAATAAGAATTTTTTAATCAACTCATTTAAATCACCCCAGCGGACTCATGTAAGATCACTCAATAAGAATGAATGTAGTCCATCCAAAATAAATCCATACCTAATGACCTTCATGTTTTCATCTCAAACTTAGGTATTAAACAATCATGAACATCGTAGCTTGCTTTAGGCATGGTTAATAAATCATCATGACTATGGGTACGGTTCCCATGGCATAGTCATGATATGTAACCCCAACTCGAGTGTGCATTTCACGTGACTCGACCACAACTTCAAATAATAATAAAATAAACATGCTTAAAACTAGGGTGCATTTCTTGTGACGCGATTTGCAATATGTTCCAAAACAATGAGTGCGCGACATCGCGACTTATTTAAATAAACTTCATAAATAATTAAAAGTGGCTAGAAATTTAAAAATGCACGATAGGTTAAACACATGTATAAATCAGATAATTAGGCCAATTATTAATAGTTGAGCGACCGTGCTAAAACCACGAAACTTGGGAGTGCCTCATACCTTCTCCGGGTTAACAGAATTCCTTACCCGATCTTCTGGTTTTCATAGTCTTTTAAACGTAGTCAAATTTCCTCAATTTGGTATTTAAAATAAACCCGTGACTTGGGACATCATATGTTATTCCAAGTGGCGAATCTGAATCAAATAAATAATCTCATTTCGAATAATGTCACTTTAGTTGAAAAAACTCCCTACCCCCTCGGGAAAAAGGAGGTGTGACAATACTTTGTAATTTTTATCCATCCATTGTTGATTCACCTTAATGTTGATCTATAATCTACCACTGATAACTTGACCACTTATGTAACACTACCGCTAGGGCTCACGTCTCATCGGGGAACATCTGAATTGATTTTCCTGATCCACCTAGGGATGATACTATACTTCAATAACCCTATTTCATAGCATCCTAATGTGATTCATCTTATGGGGGGGGGGGGGGGGTTATTCTAATCCCGTGCCATCCGTGAAATCCTTTTTTTTTCTTCAAGTCATTACTCAATCGAAGGGCCAAATGTCATGCTTTATCTATCACAATTACACCCTTATTCTACTACCAGGTCAATATTCCATCTCTTCTAAATGCTATTAGTCTTAGACTTCTTTGAGTTCATTCAGGATATACTGAGCTTTCTATAATTTAGAGAAACCATTAGCTCTCTTGTTTTCATGGGCTTAATCCCGAGGACCTATCCATTCTCGTTACCTTCTTACTTGCCCTTTCTATACTTACTCTTGTCTTCCTAAAACCTTGTCCGCTTTACCATACAATAGCTTACGACCTACACATATCTATTTATACTACTCGCAACCTTCTTTCAACTTTCTTGCACCATAGATTCCCTTATGTTATTCTGGAACATCAAGCGAGACATCACATCGTCTCTAACTCTTCTTTACTCTCTTAACTAAACCTCTCGATACCTAGAAACCATAGGCTGGAAGATATGCCACTGACGCCACCGCTATCATTCTTGGATACCGAATCCCAGCGCTTGTAGCCTTCTATCCGAAGTATGGACTATTCACAACCTTCTACATTTGAGTATCTCGTACGTTGTTCACCTTTACCTTTCTTACCTTAAAATCTCGTATCACATCTTCTAACTCTTTCATGACCTCCCTTCTATATAGGTATGATTCACATCCACAACTTGAAGCTCTATTATAATACTTGCACCTCTGGGGCATACACAATCCGGTGGGAACTTCATACTAACTTTTTATGAGGCTGGTACTCTTCTAACTGGCTTTATCGTAGAGCCATTATAAAATATGGCTATTGTAGTATCTCTCTTGTACCTCTGATATTAAGAGTGATTCTGCAATGTTCTCAATAACGATGTCTATAATTTTATGGGTCCAATAATCAAACTCCCGATTTACTTAGTTGATATAACTCTTATGTTTCCTCTTCCCACTGATCAACCTTTATGTAGGCTTAAGCTATCCGATCTGTAGCTCCTGGTATTAGTTATTACTTTAGCCTTTCATGGATGCTATGGATTATCCATGATACAATCTTCTAACAATTCAATCATTTGTCTATGACCTTGGATCAATTCTTTCTTTTTAACTTATATTGGAGTCTTGTACGGCTATATGATTTTCAACATATATGCTGCATGGATAATACTCCGAAATCTGAAGTGCGTTCATAACGTAACTAGCTCTGGATCATTGATCGAATAATTCCTTTCATTCCTTCTCAGCTTTCTTTCAACTAAGCTATTACTTTTCCTGGTCTTTCTGCCCCCTTGTTGCGTGCATACTTAGCTTATATTAGTTCCTACACATGCCGAATTTTTTGGGCAACTCATATGATCTCTAATATTACTTTTGATTTTACTTCCCGTTCACTAGCCACGGTAGGTGTTACTTTCTTAGAGAGTGCATACAATGTTGTAGTGAGACTGTTTTTACATGACCATTTCTTCTTCAAGTTACTATGCTTAGGTTGAAGCTTTCTTCCTTATTTCCTCAGCTAGTCTTTCATTGTAGTACTTAGGGATACCTTCTGGCTCTAGTAAAGTTGTAAGCTTATTACATCGTATACCCGACGAAATTTTTGTTGTTCTTCCTCGCCTATAATTATCCTTAGTTACTTACCTCCACGTCGTTGTGCTTGTAAGGTTGAATCTGAACTGATATTTTTACTGTTTTCCAAGTGACACTCTCTTTTATTTCTGTAACACTCATACGGTACCTTTAACAACCCCAACTCCTATCTGAATATTTCTCAAGGGTCACGATGTCATATCTGCGAGACTGAATTCTCCATGCTGGGGTTCACTATGTTTATCTTGCATGATCTATTGATTTGTCTGTATCCTCTTGTATAGCCATAACTAGGCTCTTCCAAAATCAACTACTAACTACTCGTTGGCCCATTCTCATATCAATCTGCGTAATCTTTCTTGGGTTATTTCCTTAGTCTTAACTTACCTCTCGCACTGGCTCCTTATTTATCAATAACATCCCGGGCAGGAACCCTTACTTTCTTTCCTTGACGTCGTGCTTGTATGATGTCCTAGAATTGTAGCATATCTGTAGGATTTGGATAAGTGCAATCTTATTCCTTTCTCATTTTTATTGCATTCTCCCTTTACCATTCCATAGTTACTAGAACCACTAAATTCTACCTTAGTGACATATCACTCCATACTCCCCATTTTAAGGGAGTACTAAGATTTAGTTCTACAACGATCTACCTATAGATGTTTTACTTCTTCCATCGATGATCTTTACACCTTGCAGTAATCCTTCTGTACCAACGGTAACAAAATTCCTTATTCACGAGGGTGACACTTGGTGTAACTGGCACACATAGTCCCTTAAGCTTAACTTTGCCCACATTGCTTGCTTTAGGGAAGCGTCTTCCTGAATGACCTTTAAAGGTTATTCTTCTGTCGTCCATTCTATTATCGCCGGAATGCAATCTCTGAAATTCTCACGATGCCAACTATTATTAAATCACCCAGTCCCTAGTTCATGTTTAGTTTATCTTGTTCACCAGCCCATAAAGATTTTCATTACTCTGGGGTCTAACTTTTCCTTCTGGTAATCACGTTAGAGTCACAAACTTATTTCTCGAAATGAGGATATGACTTTACGGTCTATACTCTTTTGTTGTCTCAAGGCCTGTCACCTCACATCTTTTCCTTCCCTTGACTATAGACTCTGTGATACTGTCATTTTTTTAATCTACCATTGTCATCCATGTATCACATTTTACACATAATGTTTCATTGACTCTCTCCTAATTTCCCTGCTAACATTTCTGTGTATCACTTTTTTCTGAAAACTCCAACATGACATTATTTTGCTTTAAGCTCCCCTTGCTCCATCCATTAGCTCTTCGGGTTGCCTAACATTCTCTCTCTACTAGGGACGGGAGCCACACTAGAGTAATATTTATCCCTTCCAGGCTTCCAATGCCTATCTTTGTATAAAAAAACAATTCTTTTGTTTTGAACATTCTAGTATTTATATCTAGCTATACTATTCTAGAGTGCACCATCTGGGTGTCTCAGAAGGAGATCTATTAGCACATTTGCAATATCCTCTGGAAGTATCAACTAACGCAAATAATTCATCCACCATTTTTGGGTTACTCTAACCCCAACCTGATCCTGATATCCCGTCCTTCTCTTAAACCATATCTGTTAGCTCCCACAGGGCATAACTGAGATGGGTGTGGCCGATTGTACATACATCTGTTACTGATGAGGGTAACTCAAAAAGCCTATATTTCTCTGCCTGAATCGTAAATAATGATAATCTTTATTAATTATGTACCTCGTATCCTTATTTACCTTGCTTGTTTTACTTTTTGAAACTTGTATCTAGCTTCTGAATCACTCATTTCTTTTCACTATTTGGGTGAATAGATATTCTTACCTTAAGGCTCCTTATCAAGAAGCTTACACGTATTAGTAGACACATGATCTGCTGAAGACCTTGTCGCGCTCCTTTTTTTCTCGCGGAGTCCGGGTTTCGACATCTTGGGACAAATCCTTTTCCTTTTGGGAATTAGGTATGAGATTTGAAGAGTCGCCACCTAACGGATTAAGGCGCTTTAGGGCACCAAGAGCAAATAACTCATGAACTAGTTTACATAATCAGAGATTGGGTAAGGGCTCGAAATTACCTTGAGAGGAAGGTGTCAGGCACCCCTAGAGGTCCATAACGGTAGGTCCCGGCCAAACTCAATTTAAGCGAATTAGTCTTATAAGCAGATAAACAAACATATATTACTTTTAAACAAGGAGTAAAAGTGGTCCTAGGTTTTTTAGCCTATAGGATCACTTATATGCAATACTTGGTAATCGTCCCCAAGTTGGGATACTACACATAGCATTAGCGCATAGGTCATCATTTCCTCTTACTACCCAATTACCCTTCCCTTTTGATTATTACATAAGCATCCCGTACGTGCCCTATGCGTGCATTATCCGTCCCTTACCTATGGTCCCGGAAGTGTTTAGGACCTCTATTTAAGGTGATTCTAGACTTACTTATATTGCTTAAAAGGAGAAAATCTAAGCGACAAATAAAAACAGGTAGGACTGTCACATAAAGAGCAATTAAGTGGCTCATATATACCTCCACAAATAGACAAAACAAGTGCACGCCATTCAAACAAGCAGTTTTTATAATTTTAAAAGTCATATGGGTAGGATATCTAATGAGTACAAATATAATACACAACAGTCTTATTTAGGCGAGGCAGTGAGTACCTATCAGTTTACCTACTAATTTTTATCACTTACTGAATCTGAACACGTTTCAAGTAGCAAGAAAATCACAATTTTAAACCCGGGATTTAATTGTCCTACAGGCTTGCCTAACTGATAACCGGCAAAACCCTATGGACATGGTAGCTAAACGTTGATTAGACCATAATTTTATAAACCAGTGATTAATTTAAACAGGCGGATTTTTTTATCTTTTGGACCCTATAGGCATGCTTTCTAGGTGCTGAAACTGATTACAAGCGTCATTTCACGGCATAAAAACTGATTTTATACACGTTTCCTATAAACATGATATCTAAGTATTGAAGTTGTTTTTACACTTATTTCCTATATGCATGGTGTCTAAGTGTGAAGACTAATTTTATATGTGTTTCCTATAGGCATGATTTCTAGGCGAGTAAAAGCATTAATCAGTTGCCAAGCAAGTTCAACAAGGGAATTCCTAGAAACATGATTTCTAATGCATACATGAAGGTTTTGAAAACACGATTATTGATGCAAAATTGAGAAAACGACTTAGAAGCAGGATTTCTAGTGATGCAAAGTGGAAATTAAGGACAAATATGAAGATAAGGCCTACAGGCATAGTTTCTAATGCATATAAATAATCACAACAATCCTATAGGCATGATTTCTACCCGATCCCAACAAAGATATATAGAAATCCCTCCCACCTTTACTAATAACCCCAATATTTGTTTTTACAAAGATTATTATTACAGACCGATATGAATGAATTACACAATGAAAGAACCAATATACTATAGGGAGCCTTCATAGGCCCAATATCAACCCGAGAACCAGGCCTTCAAGCATAGCATCTCTGAGCATAGTGGTAGCCCATCCATAACACATAAAACTGGTTCCTGGTGTGTCAAAGTTCCCAAGGGCCTTAGGGACCCCGGACAATGCTCACACCAGAATATCAGATGTTAAACAAGATTCACAAAGGATTAAAGAACCAACCCCAATGTGTCAGAGTTCAGAGGACTCTCATGGACACTAAGCAGTGCTCACACTGGGGTGGCAGGACCCTAGACAACTAAGAGTAAGAGTAAAAAATAGTATATAAAAGTAGGAGATAGTTTTAGGAAAAATAGTTTGGATTTTAGAAGTGAACAGAAACAGATTACCAGATCACAAGAACTACAAGCAGAACCACACTCAGCAAATAGAGTTCATACATGAACTCCAGTAGCCAAATAGAGTCATAACCAATTTAAACAAGATTTCACATTGCCTGGGATTGACTTAGTTCATTAGCTGTTACTAGGTGAGCATATAGGCATATATTAAACAGAGAACAACATGCTAGGATCAAGTTACTGATCAGACAGTCATATAGAAAAGGCGGCAAAAGTTGAGAGCATAGAAATCATGAATTAGTCAGGTACCTGTTAAGGTAGACACATAAAGCAGGAAGGAAAACATGCTAGTTGAGAAACAAGTATACTAGTATCCTAGATCAAACAGGAACATGCTAAAGTGTATGAACCATATTGACATATTGGACAAGACAAATTCACAAGTTAAAGTATGCTAGCTAACAGAAACATAAAGGCAAACAGAGGCATGTTGATATCTACAATAGATAGACATGATAACAGAGGTAGACATGCTATTTAGAAGCAGTAAACAGGAGAAACATAGGTCTAATCACATACCATATTGAATGATAGCAGAAGTGGAGACATACCAGTTAAGAGATAGCAAAAAGAAAGTGAAGCAAAGAGGATCCAAGAGTCTAGCCTTGGCTTTCATCCGGCTAGACAGTGCAACAAACACAAGTAACAGAAAGAATCGCAATGGAATGTGTAAGAGCAATAGTTTGCGTGTGTTTCCCTATCTTTCTATGTGTTCCCCTTTTAAAGAAGTCAGAATGGGGAATTATATAGCACTTAGCAGGGTGAAAAAAATAAGGCAAAGAATAATTCGGAGTTCATAAATAAGGCAAAGAGACCAATCAATCAGTCAATTAGGGCTTAACAGGATCAATTAGCCAGGTTCATGGAGGTATTGCCTAAAATAACACGAAATTGAGGTCTAAATAAAGTAAATAATAGGTCTAGCAGTCAATTAAAAGTCAGAACAGAAAAATCGGGCCAGTAGCAAGGATAATTAGTCACATAAATAAGGTAAATAGGTAAATTGGAGACCATCTAGGGGTTGGTAAAACAATCAACTCCCATAAATTAAGCTTAGTAAAATAGTTAAGGCAAGTAGTGCAAATTAGGAGTCACAAATAAGGAAAATAGGTAAAAATCACAGAGAAGCATCAATCTCGACAGAAAAATATAATTTGAACCCTAATAAAATCAATCAATCTCTTCTAATTGAAAGAGATGAAAATAACGGGCGAATATTGAAGCGAACAGTGAAATAATTAAACAAACAAGAGATTATAACATAGGCATGTAAAATCAATAGAACTAGTAAAGATAATCAGATTCACACTTAGAAACTTTAGAACCTTTTTGCAGAGAACTTAAGAGGAAACACTAGTTTTAGAAAACATTAAAATCAATTTATAATAAGGAAAAAGAGTAAAAGGTTTTTCAAAGAAAATACCAGATAAAATCATAATCGTTTCAGATCTACAAGGATCTGAACAGACTCAAGTAGAAAGGGATGGGGGTTTTGAAAAATGGAACGAGTTGAGGGAAAATCCAGTTATGAACAAGACTTTCAAGCCATATACATAAAGATACAAACTCACAAACAGAGTGATGAACACGAAGCAGGTTCATCAGAAAAAATGAAGAGTCTAGGTTGACTCTAAGTTGAACCTCTTTGAGATTCCTTCAAACCACGAAGAAATTGAACAACCAGTAGAGGTAGGAGGCCGGATAAGGCAGTAAACCACCAGAAGATTCCATATCTGGTTGGGAATCGAACGGATTTAGAGGGAATTTTGAGCGACGATGCTCTAGGGTTTGAGAGCGTCTGAGAGAGAAGAGAGCAGATACGGATTCAGGGGCGGCGGTTTGTGTAAAATGAGGTAGGGTTTGGGGGTTTTGTATATTAAAAAAGGAAAGAGTGTCCTGGACCGTTAATCTCTTGAGATCAACGGCCAGGATTGATTCTGGGGTTAGGCGGGTTAAAATAATTGGGTTATTAGGTTTGGGATAGATTAGGGTATTTGGGCTAAGGTTTAATTGGGTTGGGGTCCGAAATTGATTAAGAAAAAAGGGGCTATTATTTTAATACCCAATTAACTTAGTAAAATAATTTTATAAAATAATTTATAAATGATAAAAAATATTATTTATGCATGAAAAATATTTAAAATAATTTCTAATTTCTTATTATTATAAATATATAAAAGGTTATTTTCTTGTGAAATAAGGTATTTATGCACACATGGGGTCATTATTGCTAAGTTATTGCAATTATAACCCTAACATGTACATATGGCTATTCATGAAATAATTAAAGCTTAGTATGAATATAAATGATAAAATTAAGCAATAAAATTATCATAAAACCGTTTGTAATGCAAGTAGTAATTATTTATATAATAAAATGCTAGAATAAATTAATTAAAATCCTTTCAAAATTACAAGAAAATTATGAAAAAATGCTGGTTGATGCTCATGCACTATTTTGAAAGTATATATGCATTTTTTAAAATATATGAGGGAAAAATTGGGTATCAACAGCTGCCCCTCTTTACCCGAGAAGGATGAAAGAGTTGTCAGGTAAAGAAATGATGACCGATTTTGACCGAATAAGGTGTTTTGAAAAATAAAGGTCGCTCTCTGGTCTCTGAGCTGCCTACATATCCCTGGTTTTACAGGAATCAGGCCATGTGTAGTTCTGGGCCCAACGGCAAATGAAGTCGATGGGATTGTAATAGGAATGGTAGTATGTTTCAAAAAGGTTCCCTTTTCAGAGAGGATGGTATCAGATGGGTTTATGCTGAGTTATGAATATGAGTCTGAAGCGTAATGGATGTATCGTAGGACAGATATATGAACGGTCACAGAGTAATGGCGAGTAATTGATCAAAATCGGTTAAGTGGCAAAGTATAAGTGATACGAGCGGAAATCGGAGCGAAGGTTGCTCCTGTTTGAAAAACGGTTACCTCCTGGATTTCCTGCAAGACTTAAAACACGACGCATGCCAATGTATACATATTGCTGCAAAAATTTAAACATGATGCAAATTCCCTTTGGACCATGAGGGTTGTCTTTGGACAGTGGAGATGACGTCCTTAGACCATGACGTCCCGGGCCATGAATCACGAGATTAGAGATTCGCAGGCCATGAAATGATGTTCTCGGGCCATGAAAATGGTGCCTTTGAACCATGACACCTTTGAATAGTGATGTGCAGTATTGGGAGATCCTCAGGTCATGACATGTTGTCTTCAGGCTATGAGGATGATGCTTTTAGACTATGACGCCTTTGGAAAAGTTGGCTATACATCGGCCCATGAAATGCAAAGACATGATACCAAAGGTAATAACAAGGCAATGATTAGCCTTGCGCAGAGTTTGGGGGCAGAGGTTAGCCTCGAGAAAGGGAGACAATGCAAAGTTTAGAATAGAGCGACACTTATGCGATGGAGGACAATGCTTAGTCCCATGAGAAGGCAGTGCTTAGCCTTATGCAAATAGGGAGACAGAGCTTAGCCTCGTGCGAGATTTGAGACGGGGCTTAGTCTCATGCAGAGAGAAGGCGGTGCTTAGCCTTATGCAAATGAGGAGGCAGAGCTTAGCCACATGCAAGATTCGACACAGGCTTTAGTATCATGCAAAGAGAAGACAACGCTTAGCCTTATGCAAATATGGAGGCAGGGCTTATCCTCACGCAAGAAAGGGAGACAAGGCTTTAGTCTTATGCAAAGAGAAGGCAGTGCTTAGCCTTATGCGAATAGAGAGGCAGGGCTTAGCCTCATGCAAGAAAGGGAGACAATGCTTAGTCTCATGCAAGGGAAGACAATGCTTAGCCTTATGCAAATATGGAGGCAGGGCTTAGCCTCATGCAAAATTCGAGACAGGGCTTAGTTTTATGTAAATAGAAGGCATCTCTTAGCCTTATGCAAATATGGAGGCAGGGCTTAGCCTCATGAAAGATTTGAGACAGGGCTTAGTCTCATGCAGAAAAAAGGCAGCGCTTAGCCTTATGCAAATATGGAGGTAGGGCTTAGCCTCGTGCAAGATTTGAGACAGGGCTTATTCTCATGCAGAGAGAAGGCAATGCTTAGCCTTATGTAAATATGGAGGCAGGGCTTAGCCTCATGCAAGATTCGAGACAAGGCTTAGTCTCATGTAAAGAGAAGGCAATTCTTAGCCTTATGCAGTGAACAAGTAGCAGATAGGAGTAAAATATTTCTTAGCTGGAGATATATTTGCGTCTGATGGCCTGGTTGTCATGAGGATAGTGGCTTTGATATGTGTATCTTTGCGAATACTCCGGTTATGTTCGTTGTGCCTGCACTCAAAGAAAAATCATAAGTTTTGTAGGGAGGAGGTTGGTTTGTGCCTTTGTCTGCTGGCTTTGCTTTGCTCCGTTCTGGAGGCCCTATTTGAGTTGCCCTGGGTAACGCCTGGCTGTCACAGAATAAAGTTTTCGAAAATATGCACTTATTGATGAAAATAGAGTTGTTTTAGAAAATAAAATGGTACATAATATCAAGTAAATTGGATGAACTAATGACTGTAACACTTTAGAGACATTGCGGCTTCCTTGCACTAGAATTTTGAGGGTCCTCAAAATTCTGCCCCAGTTTGGTAAATGATCCTTCGGCCGTTCTGCATGTAAAAAAGTTTGTTGGATCTGCTCCAGAATTTCGAGAATCCTTCTCAAAATTCTGCCCTAGTTACTTAACCAATTTCTGGCTGTCTTGTATATGATGGCGCCGGCTGGATTTGCTCCAGAATTTCGAGGGTCCTCGTCAAAATTCTGCCCCAGTTTCTGGTTGTCTTGCATATGATGGCGTTGTCTGGACTTGCTCCGGAATTTTGAGGGTCCTCCTCAAAATTCTTCCCTAGTTTCTGCTTATGGGAGAAATGAAGATTTTATTAATATATGACCGAACCTACAGGGCTGCTTATGTATTCCCTCTTAAACGGGAATCAGGTCAAGCGTAGTTAATTACATCAGATGAATGAATGTAAACAATCTAAACATAGTATCTCTTAACTGCATCTGAATTGATGGGTTTTGGCCAAACTTCTCCATCCACTTTTTGTGAGTATGAGTGCTCCTCCTGTTAGTACCTTGTCAACCATGTAAGAACCTTGCCAGTTGGGTGAAAATTTTCCTTTAGCTTCGCCCTGATGCAAGAATATCCGCTTCAGCACCAGTTGCCCCGGTGCGAATTGTCTTGGTCTGACCCTTTTGTTGAAAGCTCTGAACATTCTGTTTTGATAAAGCTGACCGTGACATATTGCATTTATTCTTTTTTTGTCTATGAGGGCTAATTGCTCATACGGCTTCTTATCCATTCTGCATCACTGAGTTTGGCTTCTTGTATGATCCTTAAAGAAGGAATTTCTACCTCAACTGGAATGACAGCTTCGGTACGATAAACCAGTAAATAGGGAGTTGCCCCAGTTGATGTGCGGACTGTGGTACGGTACCCTAATAGAGCAAAGGGTAACTTCTCGTGCCATTGTTTGTGATTTTCTGCCATCTTCCTTAGTATCTTCTTGGTGTTCTTGTTGGCAACTTCCATAGCTCCATTCATTTGAGGCCTGTATACTGTAGAGTTTTTATGTTTGGTTTTGAAGGTTTCACACATAGCTTTCATCAAATCACTGTTGAGATTGGCGGCATTATTAGTGATAATGGACTCAGGAACCCCGAATCGGCAAACAATACTATCCTTGACAAAATCTGCGACGACTTTCTTGGTTACAGCTTTGTAGGATGTAGCCTCTACCCATTTTGTGAAGTAATCGGTGGCCACCAAAATGAACTGGTGCCCGTTAGAGGCTGTGGGATCGATTGGACCAATGACGTCTATTCCCCAAGCAGCAAAAGGCCAAGGTGCACTTGTTTCTTTGAGCTCGTTTGGTGGTACATTTATCATGTCTGCATGTACCTGGCACTGGTGGCATTTTTGGACGTACCGGATGCAATCTGTTTCCATGGTCATCCAAAAATATCCAACTCTAAGTATCTTCTTGGCTAGAACAAAACCATTTATATGTGGTGCGCAAGTTCCAACATGTATCTCCTCAAGCAATCTGGAAGCCTCATTTGCGTCAACACACCTTAACAACCTCAAATCAGGAGTTCTTCTATACAGGGTTCCTCCGCTTTGGAAGAAGTGATTGGACAACCTCCGCAGTGTGCGTTTCTGAGTATGGTTTGCCTGTTCTGGATATTCTCCTTTTGCCAAATATTCTTTGATGTCGTGGTACCAAGGCTTTCCATCTGTTTCTTCTTCAACATGAGCACAGTAAGCCGGTTGATTATAGATCCTTACTGGGATGGGATCGATGAAATTCTTATCTGGATGTTGTATCATTGATGAGAAAGTGGCCAGTGCGTCAGCGAACTCATTTTGGATTCTGGGCACATGTTTGAATTCTATATTTATGAATCTCTTCATCAATTCCTGCACATGATACAAGTATGGTAGTATCTTGGTGTTCTTCCTAACCTATTCTCCTTGAACTTGATGTACTAGAAGATCTGAATCGCCAATTACCAGCAACTCTTGTATATTCATATCGATGGCCAAATTGAGCCCCATGATGCAAGCCTCATATTCTGCCATATTGTTGGTTCATGGAAACCTAAGCTTTGCGGATACCAGGTAATGTTGGCCTCTTTCTGATACCAAAATTGCTCTGATGCCCACTCCCCTGAAGTCTGCAGCCCTATCGAAGAACATTCTCCAACCGTCATATGTGTGAGCATGTGATTTTTGCCCTAAGCAAATTAATTCCAAAAGTTTCGAATAATTGATCTCTTTATTATTTTACAATTTTTCTTTTTTGTGTGAATTTTTGTTAAATTTTTGTGTTAATTGGTTGCATTTTTATTCATATGAAAACACTAAAATATGCACTTGCACTTAGGGATTTAATTTCACAATTTTAGTATTAATTAGGTAGTTTTAGTACAAAATTAAAGAAAATTGCAAAATCCCTGGTTAGCTAATGTGGTGCCAGTACCAAAGAAAGATGGGAAGACCAGAGTATGTTGTTGATTCCTGCCTGTTATTGCTGCTTGTGACTGCGGAATACCAGATGATTACTTGCTGCTGACTCCTCCTTTTTTTGTTCTATTTTAAATCCAGGTACACAGTTTAAACTCACACTAATGTAGCATCAAATTGGAGTGAAATGAAGTGATGTTCCAGTTTATGTTCACTTGAACAGCTGAAGTTATAATCAATTGAGTGTTATGTAGTTATTTAGCCTTAATTTGTTTGAATTATATTAAACCAGTGATTGTTTAATTAGGACTATTTTTCGTTTAACTTGTAGTAGACTGTTCACTGTGATTTGGACTTTATTCCTCCTGAAATAGAGTCCTTAGTGTAATGTGGGTTGACTACTTTTTTTATTTGTTATTAAACTGGAAATCGAATGCAAACAGCAGCGCATAGGCAGCTGTTCACGTTAGTCTAGGCCTAGTAGACAGGTCATGTATGCATGATTTGAAATCAGAAACTAGCCGTAGCCTCATGTGTGATTTAAATGTCATTAATCGTTGTTGAATAAGTGTGATTCATTAGAGTTGATTATAAGTAATCCGGTTTCATTAACATCACTGGCCATCAGTTTCATTAACTAGAATTGATACTAATCTTGAGTGCAAAATCAGAATTCATAAGTTGACGCAGGTGTAAAACTAGGTCTGCAAATCAATTACATCTTACATCAATTGATCAAGCAGGGCTGCTCTAATTCCTGAAGCCCAAACAATTCTGGCCTAGCTGTGTAATTTTATAGGCAGGCCCAATTGATTTAATATCGGGCCCGTGAACTGTTACGGGCCAGTCTGCCCAATTCCTGAGTAATGAAACCGAAGCTGTTGGGTGAAAATGGCTTGCTTTACTTATTCAATTCTCGGGCCCAATTGTTTGATATTGTCTTATGGAGTTTTGGACCTTTCACACATGTTAATTACTCAAGACCTTTTCATTTGTTTTTAGAGATAAATCAAGTGGAAATTGTAGTTTGCTCTAGGTTGGCCTTTAATCAATATGATGAGACGAGCCTCGCCAAACAAAAATGTATAAATTGCGGGGCCCTCATTCAATGTTTAACTAAAAATACCTAGACTTCGGGATGGGTCGTTTAGCGAATTTCACGGCTTTCCCCAAAGATAATAACTCCTTAGTCACTTTAGGCGCGTTTTAATAACCTTACCTTCTTAATTACGGGTGCACATTTATGTGACCCAAATCCAAATCTCAACGGAGTCGAAACGTGTTAACAATCACGGGTGCACTGGTGCGACGTGGTTCAAGACGCATTTTCACGACGTTGTAATTCTTAAAAAATAAAGATAAAAGCGATTCACTAATAAAATGCACATAGGCTAGAACATGTTTTGAAATTATAAAATCAAATACAACAGTTGAGCGACCGTTCTAGAACCATGGAATCGGGGAATGCCTAACACCTTCACCCGGGTTAACAGAATTTCTTAGTCAGATTTCTAGTTCGCGGACTGTTAACAGAGTCATAATTTCCTCGGTTCGGGATTCATCCGGTGACTTGGGACACCATTAATCTCCCAAGTGGCGACTCTGAATTTTAATAATAAATCCCGTTCCGATTGTCACTTCAAGTTGGAAATAACTCCCTTTATTATACCCCTTCCCGGCGGGTGTAGGAAAAAGGAGGTGTGACAGCTCTGGCGACTCTGCTGGGGAACAAGAACCCAGAACTTTGGTTCAGGGTTCAGAATTCGAGCTTAGATATATTGTTGTATTTGGCTTTATCTGATTTTCCTACATGTTTCATGCTAAATGTGCAGAATGTTGCTTTTTACCGCTTTGATATTATCTTAACTGTATATAAACTGTGGCTAAACCCTTCTCTTATCACCTCCGGGGATGTGCTTACTGGTTGAGACTCCCTATTCTGTTAGTGTCAATACCCTGAAATAAGAAAGAGGCCGGACAAGTTACTAAGCCGGATGGCCTTTTGGTTTCCGGTACGTAGCCCCCTCCTCGACTCGAGTTGTCCGCTCGGGTACACAGTCTAGAACCTATATCCAGGTTTTGAACCTAGAATAACTTGACCTCATGCCAGATCCCTAGTAGGAACGCTTATCTGCATCACGTGCATTTTGACTTAGGGGACTCAACACAGGGGTTGGGTCCGTCTAGGACAGGTGTACCCGGAATAATGGACCCTCCTGATGCATCCTACTTGTGCATTTATCTGTTTTGGACTCGCATGCTGACCGACTTTGAATATCTGGGAAAAATTAAAAAAAACAAAAAGAGAAAAAGAGAAAATAGCAGTATAGAGAGTTAATTACCTATACCAGAAAAACCAATGTCCAAGTAGTGGCGAAATGCTGCCGGATTTTTGAGAAAATGAAAGAAAAGGAAGAAAAGTAGTTTTTTTTAGTTTGTTTTGTTTACCAATGGAAAGCAAAAACTAAAAAAAAAGTTTTATTTTCAATTTAGTTTTTTATTTGCCACTGAAAAAGAAAATAGAAAAAGAATCTTGCTTTCAGAAATAGCGTATTTGCCAACAAAAACAAAAAGAGTCATGTTTTCCAAAATAGTTAGGTTGATTTGCCCGAACTACGCAGGTTTGATTCTCACCGGATGTGAGCTACGTAGGCAACCCTCATCGGGTCCAACCTCCCCTTTTCAAAAATAGCCAAAAATGCCAAATTTTTAAATTTCGTCATGAATAAGTCGGGTGCCGCCATTCTTGTTTAAAATAAGCCGAATGTCCCCAAAAGGGCGCCGGAAGGCTGTTTTTGCAAGAACAGCCACCCTGAGTCATTTTTTAACGGTTAGCAGGCACAGCCTTAAAATCTTCTTTATGAAGTGCTGAAAGGCCGTATCCGCAATACTGGTTGTTTGTTTAAATTGGAAATTTGAACAGAGATTGTGCCATTTTTCTCTTTTAGGTCAAAATAAGTGATTAAAATCACCTTAATAAATGTGCAGGATGAGCACGACTCAAGATGAATTATTTTCAATCATGCATAAAATCCCTTTGGAGTTACGTCTGTGGTGGAACGATTTAGGCGGAGAAGGGCAAGATGCAGTCAAGAAACATTTGAAAGGGCTTACCGGTTTGCTCGATATTGTGCCTCGGGGAGATATTATTAGAGCACTGGTTACATGTTGGGACCTAGCACATAATGTGTTCCATTTTTCGGACTTTGAGCTTACCCCGACATTAGAGGAAATAGTTGGCTACATTGGAAAGGATGAGGTTCCGTTGAGGCACAAATACTTGGTTGCCCCCAGAGTTGTAGCCGTGCACAGATTTCTAGACTCTTTGAAGATAGTCAGAACTGTCCATAACACAGATCTGGCAAATGGCTTTTGTACTCTGAGCTTCATATATCATCGATATGGCCATATCGGGGGGTTCAACAACCCAGAAAGTAAGATATGTAGCAAAGGAAACCGCCAGAAGTGGGAGGAGCATCGACGTTTCGCCTTAATGGTGGCTTTCCTGGGGCTTTTAGTATTTCCAATGAAGGATGGGAACATTGACATAAAAATAGCTGGGGTCGTCAGCACGTTAATTACTCAAGCCAAAAGTACACTTGCACCTATGATACTGGCCGACATCTTCCGTGCTCTTACAGCCTGCAAGGCCGGGGAAGCTTTCTTCGAGGGGTGCAGTCTATTGTTACAAATGTGGATGATCGAGCATCTGTGTCATCGTCCTCAGTTTTTGAGCTACGGGTCTCCAAAAAAAAAACATGCAT
>NC_031995.1:105929731-105934787 GCF_001879085.1 Nicotiana attenuata | reverse complement strand
TCAAATGGGCATAGATTCATTTTGTTAGCTATTGATTATTTCACTAAATGGGTGGAGGCAAAGACCTTCAAATCCGTGACTAAGAAGGCAGTTGTCGATTTCGTACATTCAAATATCATATGCCGGTTTGGGATCCCGAAGGTAATCATCACAGATAATGGTGCCAATCTCAATAGTCATTTGATGGCCGAGACATGTCAGCAGTTTAAGATCATGCACCGCAATTCCACCCCATATCGTCCTAAGGCAAATGGGGCAGTCGAAGCAGCTAACAAGAATATCAAGAAAATACTTCGGAAAATGGTAGAAGGGTCAAGGCAATGGCATGAAAAGTTACCTTTTGCCTTGTTGGGCTATCGCACTACTGTCCGCACTTCAGTAGGAGCGACTCCCTATTCGTTGGTGTATGGAACCGAAGCGTAATACCCGCAGAAGTTAAAATCCCGTCCCTCCGAATCATCGCCGAGGCAGAGATTGATGATGATGAATGGGTTAAAGCCCGCCTGGAACAACTAAGTTTGATTGATGAGAAGCGACTGGCAGCAGTGTGTCACGGTCAATTGTACCAACAGAGAATGGCAAGAGCATATAACAAGAATGAGCGTCCGCGGAAGTTCGAAGTAGGACAGTTGGTGCTGAGACGTATCCTACCTCATTGGGCTGAGGCAAAAGGAAAGTTCGCCCCAAACTGGCAGGGGCCATTTGTTGTAACCAGAGTTTTGTCCAATGGCGCTTTATATCTAACGGACGTGGAAGGAAAATGTGTAGAAATGGCTATCAATTCTGATGCAGTCAAGAGATATTATGTATGATTTCTTTATCTTTGTGTACCCGATTGTATTTGGCATGTTTTGCGATTGAAATGATGAAGGCATTTTGTTCTGCTATCCAAACACTTTATCCTTTGTTATCCCTTTGAGCCTTATTATATTTTCTTTCGTATCCCTCTTTCGGAATCAACAACGAAACTTGAGAATCGAACGGGGAAATCAAGTGGGGAAAGCGGGAAAAAAAAGAAAGATAAAAAAAAAGAAAGAAAAGAAAGAAAAAAGAAAAGAAAAGAAAAGAGAAACAAAAAAAAGTAAAGAAGGAAATGAAAAAGAAAAGAAGAATAGTAGAAAAGAAACATCGCAACAATGAAGCGATCTTATGGCCTGAACTACGTTTGACTTGATCCCGAAAGGGTACGTAGGCAGCCTCTCTCTGAGGTTCAGTCACAATAGAAGAAAAATCCAAGAATCCCCAAGAAGGAAACTGGGCAGAGGTTATGGTTGTTGCAAGAGATATGATTCCGAAAGTTGTAATGTTGAACCCACGTTTGAATTATTTTGAGCTTTTATACCTTTCTTTCTAAAACCCATCCAAAAGCCACATTAGGATCCAAAGAAAGAACTTCTGATCAATTTCAAGAAATGTCAATACGGGCAGGTAAAGTGACTCATGTTGGAGACAACACTCTGGTGACAGAAGGAAAATGATGAAATGAGAGAGTCTTATCGGTGAAAACCCTCACGGGCATCGTAAGGCGAAGTGAGTTTGAGAGATATGAAATGAGAGAGTCTTATTGGTGAAAACCCTCAAGGGCACCGTAAGGCGAAGTGAGTTTGAGAGATATTAAAAATGAGGGAGTCTTATTGGTGAAAACCCTCACGGGCACTGTAAGGCGAAAGTGAGTTTTTCAGTTGGGCAAATGAAAGAAGTCTGTGGTTGAAAGGTGTTTGAAACATGGCAAAACAAGCAAGGTTTGGGTTTGGCGAGAGTCGGGTGTGAAAGTATGAGACAGCAAATGTGGTAATTGACCATTTATTGGTTGGACAGACTAGGCTAGAATCCGAAATGCATGGCACGATCAATGGAATCAGCCTTTCCGCTCAGATAAGTCCTGTCCTTTTTCTCTTCATTACAACTCATTCGTTTTCAGAGTTTTTCTATCCTCAAAACCTTCGAGGTCATTGCATTTCATTCTCTTGAAGTCTGTCTATAAGATATTTCAGTGTCAGTTCTATTCAAAAACAAAAGAAGGACGTCAAAGCTAACTACCAGCTTCCCAGTTATATGGCACAACAAGGTTGGGACATATCAAAAGAAAGTAAAACATGAAGGACCAATGAAAATCAGTGGAATAATCAGATGGTTGTGAGGGAGAAGCAAAGCTCGCAAGAAAGGAACAGAAACACCAAATAGTAATACAAGGCAAAACATTTGGGTCATCAAGATCAGGGGGTGGAAAGTCAATCGGAAAGTCGTGGCAAGTCAGAGCAAGTCCAAAGAAGCAAGTCAGAGCAAAGTCAGAAGCGGGAGCGTGTCCAACAAGAATGCCAGCAGCTAACCACCATTTTACATTAACAAATTTTTCATTGATTGGAACAGGGGCAGAAAATTTTCTTTGTTTTGTCTGTTTTGGTGAAATCAGGAGCCCACCTGGAGAACGAGGGAATATATTCAAGTTTTAGCAGTCAGGAGCCCTCCTGGAGAACAAGGGAGTATAGCTCAAGTTTTAGCTCTCAAATTCTTACTAATATCCGGTAACATGATATGGTTTACAATCACATATGTGCCCAGCCACCAAACTGGGGCAGAAATTTTCTTTGTTTTTGTCTATTTTTGTTGAAATCAGGAGCCCACCTGGAGAACAAGGGAGCACATTTCAAAGTCAGTAGTCAGGAGCCCGCCTGAAGAACAATGGAATATATTTCAAATTTCGCCGTCAGGAACCCACCTGAAGAACAAGGGAATACATTTCGCGTCAGCAGTCAGGAGCCCACCTGGAGAACAAGGGAATATTTTCAAGTTCAGTGATCAGGCGCCCACCTGAACAACAAGGGAAGTATAATTCAATTTTAGCTCTTACTATTTGATAACATGTTGTACCCAGTTATCAAACTGGGGCAGAGAATTTTCTTTGTTTTTTTTTTTTTTTGTTGAAGTCAGGAGTCCCGCCTGAAGAACAGAGGCACACGTTTTAAGTTCCAGCAGTCAGGAGGCCACCTGGAGAACGGAGGCATACTTTTCAAGCGTCAGGAGCCCACTTGAAAAATTGACACATGTTTCAAATGGTAACAATCAAGCATCATTCGGAGGAATGGTAACAATATCGACAATCACAATGCAAGACAACAACAGGAATACCATCGGAAGACTACAAGATACAAGTTCAAGGCAACATAAAGAGCAAGTTAGAAGACATAGATAGGACTATTCTTGTAATTCATAGATCATAGCTTAGACTAGCTTCTTTTTATTTTTACTCGGTGTAATAAGGAGGTTAGCGAGCAGTAGCAGCAGCAACAGCAGTGAAATCACAGCTCCTGGTAGTCCCAGCTACCAAACCTTCCCGAACTACACTGACCTGATTCCTTTTTAGCCAAGGATATGTAGGCAACCTCAGAAGCAGGGTGCGGTCAACTTTTTCAAAATGCTTCACACGGAATATGCGAATGGGCAAAAATCGCTCATTTTCGCTCACTTGTCTTTGCATGAAAACTCTTCGCGTTTCCGCGCAAAGAGGGGCAGCTGTGAGCATGTGATTTTTGCCCTAAGCAAATTAATTCCAAAAGTTTCGAATAATTGATCTCTTTATTATTTTACAATTTTGTTTTTTGTGTGAATTTTCGTTAAATTTTTGTGTTAATTGGTTGCATTTTTATTCATATTAAAAATACAAAAATATGCATTTGCATTTAGGAATTTAATTTCACATTTTTAGTATTAATTAGGTAGTTTTAGAACAAAACATGAAAATCACAAAAATAGTTCACTTTTGCATTTTTATTGTTTTAAGTGAAAAATGGTCAGAAAATAGTTTTAAAGTAATTTTAGGCATTAATTAGTTTAGCTTAATTTTATTTCTGTTTTTGTCATCTTTATAAAATCAAAATAATACAAAATACAAGTGAAACAAAAGAATAAAGAAATAAAGAAAGAAAAAGAGTTACAAAAGGAAGGGCTGCCCAGATTGGGCTCATTTTAATTTCAAACCATTGAGGCCCAAATCGTCCACCAGCTAGCCCCAGCCCAATCCCAGGACCACCCGGTCCAATTGCCTCATATTCAAAACGACGTCGTTTTGGCGTCGTTTAATCATGACCGTCCATCTCCCATCATCCGACGGCCACGATTGATCCTTCAATTTTAATAAAACTGTCCGAGAATTCATTAACCCTAAAACATTTTGTATCTTCATCGTACTCTTCTGTAACACCACCGGCGGAGCCGCCGCCGGCAAACGCCATCATCGCCGTTCACTCTCAAAATAACATCCCAAATTCCTCTTCTCATCCCCTTTCCAAATACCCAATCCTTTTCCCTCGAATCGACGTCGAGCTCATCGAATCTTCTTCTAAAGATTTTCCGGCCACGACCCAAGGTAGCCCAAATCATACCAAAATTACACCGTAGGACCGTCACACCCTCCTCTATCAAACCCCCCTAACCCCGTTTCTCGAATTTGGCCGGAGTGTCTCGAATATTGAATTGAAAGTTTCCGGCCAGGTCCAAAATAACCCAATCGAGTCCAGATTAACACCATTAGACCGCCTGGTCTTTCCCTATCAGACCCCCATGAGTGCTTGGCTCAAATGTGATCGGAACGGTTCGAATATTGATTTCAAGCTTTCGGGCAGAACCCTAGATAAGTTTTTCTTCAATGTTTTCCTTTCTTTGTTTGTTTAATTCTTGTCTTTTTATGCATGTGTTTTCATGTTCATGTCCAATTTCATCAATTAGGTTAAGTGACCGATTGTTTTCTTGTGTTGGTTGTTTTATTCTTTTTAATCAATCTCTGCTTCTGTTCTTGGTATAGCCATGGTTGTTATGATAGTTTCAGTGGCAGTGGTGCATAATTCTGATTTGGTTAACTCTAGGAGTTTTTAAATTTTCTTTGCTTCATCATCTTCGGTTGATTTGGTTTTGACTTCTAGTTTAATTGTCATCTTGATCGGATTTTGTTAAATGTTTAAATGATAGCTTTAAGTAATAGAACTTTCTGTTATTTGGTTAGTTTGTTCATGATCTAAACCTGTTGGAATTAGGATCTCTAATTGTTTTAGATGTCAAT
>NC_031995.1:105886893-105929334 GCF_001879085.1 Nicotiana attenuata | reverse complement strand
AAACACCAAAAAAAGTTACTGTTTTCATTGCTTCCTTTAGATCATTTTCGAACTTTCAGCCATTAATTCAGCTCTTTAGCTCACTTAGGATCAGAAATAGTAGGAACCTTTCTGCTTCTGTTCTATATTCAAAATTACAGCATTTGGAGTCATTTGTAGGATTGGATCTGTCTGTTTGAGTTCCGCTGGGTTATTTGCTGAGTGTGAATGAAATTTTGGGTTCAATTTCAATTTCAATTGGTTCAGTCAAATTGTGTCTGGTTGATTTCTGGTTTCTGCTGGGTGCGAGCTATTCCTGGACTGATTGAGTTAGCTCTGGGTTGTTGTTGATTCCTGCCTGTTATTGCTGCTTGTGACTGCTGAATACCAGATGATTACTTGCTGCTGACTCCTCATTTTTTTTGTTCTATTTTAAATCCAGGTACACAGTTTAAACTCACACTAATGTAGCATCAAATTGGAGTGAAATGAAGTGATGTTCCAGTTTATGTTCACTTGAATAGCTGAAGTTATAATCAATTGAGTGTTATGTAGTTATTTAGCCTTAATTTGTTTGAATTATATTAAACCAGTGATTGTTTAATTAGGACTGTTTTTCGTTTAACTTGTAGTAGACTGTTAACTGTGATTTGGACTTTATTCCTCCTGAAATAGAGTCCTTAGTGTAATGTGGGTTGACTACTTTTTTTATTTGTTATTAAACTGGAAATCGAATGCAAACAGCAGCGCATAGGCAGCTGTTCACGTTAGTCTAGGCCTAGTAGACAGGTCATGTATGTATGATTTGAAATCAGAAACTAGCCGTAGCCTCATGTGTGATTTAAATGTCATTAATCGTTGTTGAATAAGTGTGATTCATTAGAGTTGATTATAAGTAATCCGGTTTCATTAACATCACTGGCCATCAGTTTCATTAACTACAATAACTTAAAGTGATACTAATCTTGAGTGCAAAATCAGAATTCATAAGTTGACACAGGTGTAAAACTACGTCTGCAAATCAATTACATCTTACATCAATTGATCAAGCAAGGCTGCTCTAATTCCTGAAGCCCAAACAATTCTGGCCTAGCTGTGTAATTTTATAGGCAGGCCCAATTGATTTAATACCGGGCCCGTGAACTGTTACGGGCCAATCTGCCCAATTCCTGAGTAATGAAACCGAAGCTGTTGGGTGAAAATGGCTTGCTTTACTTATTCAATTCTCGGGCCCAATTGTTTGATATTGTCTTATGGAGTTTTGGACCTTTCACACATGTTAATTACTCAAGACCTTTTCTTTTGTTTTTAGAGATAAATCAAGTGAAAATTGTAGTTTGCTCTAGGTTGGCCTTTAATCAATATGATGAGACGAGCCTCGCCAAACAAAAATGTATAAATTGTGGGGCCCTCATTCAATGTTTAACTAAAAATACCTAGACTTCGGGATGGGCCGTTTAGCGAATTTCACGGCTTTCCCCAAAGATAATAACTCGTTAGTCACTTTAGGCGCGTTTTAATAACCTTACCTTATTAATTACGGGTGCACATTTATGTGACCCAAATCCAAATCTCAACGGAGTCGAAACGTGTTAACAATCACGGGTGCACTGGTGCGACGTGGCTCAAGACGCATTTTCACGACGTTGTAATTCTTAAAAAATAAAGATAAAAGCGATTCACTAATAAAATGCACATAGGCTAGAACATGTTTTGAAATTAGATAAAATCAAATACAACAGTTGAGCGACCGTGCTAGAACCACGGAATCCGGGAATGCCTAACACCTTCACCCGGGTTAACAGAATTCCTTACTCGGATTTCTAGTTCGCGGACTGTTAACAGAGTCATAATTTCCTCGGTTCGGGATTCATCCAGTGACTTGGGAAACCATTAATCTCCCAAGTGGCGACTCTGAATTTTAATAATAAATCCCGTTCCGATTGTCACTTCAAGTTGGAAATAACTCCCTTTATTATACCCCTTCCCGGTGGGTGTAGGAAAAAGGAGGTGTGACAATATGCTCCAGCAACGTCCTCTCCTAGGAATGACACTTCTTTGTCAGGAAAATACGTTTTTAGTGGTTCGTATTCTCCTCCCACAGGATTTTTAGCAAGATGGTCTGCCAATGATTGTCCTTTGACCGCCTTCTGAGTTACATACACAAATATCGAACTCACTAACAATATCTGCCACTTGGCTAACTTCCCGGTTGGCATGGGCTTCTGAAAGATGTTGTTCAAAGGGTCCATCCTGGATATGAGGTATATGGTGTAGGAACAGAAGTAATGCCTCAATTTCTGAGTTGTCCAGGTCAAAGCGCAACAAGTGCATTCCAGTAGAGAGTATCATGCTTTATAAGGTGTGAATTTCTTGCTCAAGTAGTATATGGCTTGCTCCTTTCTTACTGTTTCATCATGTTTTCCCAAAACACATTCGAATGCTCCATCTAATACGGATAGGTAGAGTAGCAAAGGTCTCCCAGGTTCTGGACTGGCGGTATAGATAGGTATTCCTTGATTTTGTCAAAAGCCTTCTGACAGTCCTCGGTCCAACTAGTTTCAGCATCATTCCTCAACATTTTGAAGATGGGTTCACATATTACCGTGGATTGTGCTCTGAAGCGGCTGATGTAGTTGAGGCGTCCTAGGAAGCTCATCACGTGCTTTTTGCTTTTTGGTGGTGGTAACTCTTGGATAGCCTTAACTTTGGACGGGTCTAACTCGATTCCTCGGCGGCTGATGATGAATCCCAACATCCTTAGCCTGTCAAAGAATTTTCTCAAGTCTGCTATGTGATCTGCGACCCTCTTGGATTTGATGATGACTTGTCAAAATACACCTCTATTTCTTTATGTATCATGTCATGGAAGATGGTTGTCATGGCTCTCATATAGGTAGCCCCAGAATTCTTTAGACCGAATCGTATCATCTTGTAGCAGTACACTCCCCACGGTGTGATGAAGGTTATTTTCTCTGCGTTTTCTTCGTCCATCCAGATCTGGTGATAACTCGCGAAGCAATTTACAAATGATTGGAGTTCATGCTTGGCGCAATTGTCGATCAGGATGTGTATATTTGGCAGTGGGAAATCATCCTTGGGACTTGCTCTGTTTAAATCCCGATAGTCGACACACACCCTGACTTTCCCATCTTTCTTCGAAAATGGTACAATGTTGGCTAACCAGGTTGGGTACTCAAATACCCTGAGGACTTTGGCTTTGATCTGCTTAGTGAATTCCTCCTTGATTTTCAGACCCATGTCTGGTTTGACTTTTTGAGTTTTTGCTTCACCCACGGACACATTGGATTGGTAGGCAACTTATGAGCCACTATGGATGTGCTCAAACCAGTCATGTCATCATACGACCATGCAAAGATATCCTCATATTCCTTCAGGAAACGAACGTATTCTTCCTTCTTTGACGGTGATAAGTGAATGCTTGTGCGAGTCTCTTTGACGGTTTCGGTATCTCCCAAATTGGTTTCTTCGGTTTCGTCCAGATTGGACTTAGGTTTGTTCTTAAAGTTCTCCACTTCTCTGACAACTTCCTAAGGTATTTCACTTCTGACCCACTATCCTTATATTGCATTGTCTCATTATATGTCACCGTCATTGTTCATCAGGAAAAGTAATAATAACACTGTAGAAGAAAAATGTGAAAAATAATAATAATGAATAATAAATAGCAATGCATTGATTTAAATTTGAAAATATCCAAAACAGGTATTGCTCAATAGCTCGAGCAATTATTTCAAAACAAAAATGCGTCTTTAGAAAAAAATTACTGAAAATATCTTAAATGCCTAGTATAAAAACAAATCGGGCTAATTGCCAAGCTATCCAGGGTCTCGGCAGGCCCGAGATGGTGTGGTTGTCCAATTCTTGAGAACATCTCCCTTCTCCACAGTCTGAATGGTGAGGCCTTCTTCTTCCTCCTCCTTAATTATCGCATTGCAATCTATATTCTCGTCTTCTAGGAACAAGTTTTTCAGTCCAGCCAAAGCTTCTTCCGCTGCGGATCCCCATATTGTATCGGCCTGCTGAAAAGTCTGACTTAGGTGTGGTACCGGCTGCTCGAGAGGGTAATAAGACCACACCATGGAGGCGACCAATCATCATATTCCTGCCAGGTGTACTGATACCCAAGTCAAAAGGTGGTAGCGTGACGTTTCAACTGTATCGGTTTGGTAATGCCCTGGAGTTCATTCCCAAGCCCTTTGTCGGGTTCATACCCAGACCATGCCAGTATGCTTTCTATTTTGTTACTCCACCACTTGTCCTTCTCAATTGCGTTGACATGTTTAATGTGGTGATAAGTTTCTCCACCCAGCCTTCTTCTATTCTCGATAACCGGGATAGTTTGGCTGGTGTAAATGGGGTTACTTCTATCTCCGTGAATGATTACCTCCTGATGGTTCCACCGGAACTTCACGGCCTGGTGTAGCGTGGAAGCCACAGCCCCAGCGGCATGTGTCTAAGGGAGACCCAATAGAAGATTGTATGTAGTTGATATGTCTAGTACTTGGAACTCCACATCGAACCAAGTTGGTCCAATCTGCAAACAAAGGTTAATCTCCCCAATCGTGGCCCTTTGAGACCCATCAAATGTTTTCACGTTCATACTTCCTGCCCGTATCTCATGGAAATCTTTGCCCAATCTTTCAAAGTAGTCAATGGACAAATATTGAGGCTTGAACCCCCATCTATTAGGACCCTGGCAATCAGTTTGTCTTTCAAACTGTATCGTGATATGTAGTGCTCTGTTCTGACTTAACCCTTCAGACGGTAGTTCATCCTCGTGGAAGGTGATCTTGTGATTCTCTAGCACTTGCCCTACCATGTTGGCCATCTCTCCACTGGTGATATTGTTGGGGACATAAGCTTTATTCAACACCTTCATCAGAGCACTCCTATGTGCTTCAGAGTTTTGCAATAGCGACAAGATGGATATCTGGGCGGGAGTCTTGTTTAGATGATCGACGATTGAGTATTCTCTCGCTTGTACTTTCTTCCAAAGATCGTCTGGTCCAGTTTCAATAACAGGTTGTTTGGTAGCACCCTTCGTGCTTGATACTCCGAAATTTTTGGGTGTATAGATCCATCCAGTTCGGGTCATCCCTTGTGCGGCATCAGATTCTTCCATCTTTGCTTTTCCCTTTCGCCTAGCTTCGGCAACGTAATCCAAAGGTATAGCATTGGACTTGAAAGGAGGTGTGGTTGCTACTGTCACTGTCAGAGGTGTGGCCACTTCTACCTCAAATGGAATAGGTGTGGTCGCAGGTGCTGCTACCTCTACCTCAAATGGAACCGATGCGGTTACCTCAACCTTAACTGGCGGTTGTACCTGTACCACAATGGGATTGAGCATGACTGCGGGCTTATTAGGATCGTCACCCTCATTGATAAGTCCAATTGTTCCCTCAGGATCCCATTCCTCGTCAGTTTTTATCACATTGATCCCTTCGCCCCTATGATCCGGAAGAGGATTGTTGCGGACGTTGGGTGCAGCTTCTTTCGCCTGTATGACCTTATTATCAATCAATGTCTGGATCTTATCTTTCAATGTCCGACACTTGTCAATGGTGTGCCCCTTCATACCTGAATGATATGCACAGGTTTTATTCAGGTTGACCCATTGAGATGAATTCTCCATTGCCACAACGGGAATAAGGGTGACATAACCAGCAACTTTCAACCTTTCGTATAGCTGGTCGATGGGTTCAGCAATGGCGGTGCATTGTTTGGGTGGTTTGCGATCAAAATTAGGTCGGGGTTTCTGGTAATTTGGGCGAGTAGGAGGTGAATGATAGTAGGCTGGCTGGGTGTTATAAGTGTGATAGGCGGTGGTAGCTTGAGAGTATCTGGGAGGTGAGGGTTGGTATGTAGGTGGAGGTGTTTGGTATGTGAGTGGATATTTTGGGCCTTGGGCCACCATTACTGCCCCTACTTCTTTCTTCTTTGATATGCCACCCGATTGCAATGCTTTGTTCGTGGCCTGCAGTGCCTCGAAATTTGTCACCATCTCACTTTTAATACCTTCTTCAATCCTCTCTCCGAGTTTGATGATATCGGAGAACTTATGATTCCCAATAACCATTAGCCTCTCATAATACTGTGGGTCCTGTGCCCGGACAAAGAACTTGTTCATCTGTTCCTCGTCTAATACTGGTCTGACCTTGGCTGCTTCCAACCTCCACCGAGTAGCATACTCACAGAAAGTCTCAGTGGGCTTCTTCTTTAGGTTCTGGATATAGAAGACATCCGGTGTATCCTTCGTATTAAACCTGAACCTGTCCATAAAGTCTGATACCATGCTCACCCAATTGGCACATTTCTTAGGATTCTGGCTTATGTACCAGGACATGCATCTCCGGTAAGACTTCTCATAAAGATCTTCATTCGAATCCTTTCATCTTTTCCGACCCCCACGAGCTTGTCACAATAAGTTCTTAGATGAACCTTGGGATCACCCGTTCCGTCAAACATTTCGAACTTGGGAGGTTTGTAACCCTCCGGCAGCTCCACATCTGGTTGTATGCATAAATCCTCGTAGTTCAGACAAACTATCCCTTTACCTCCTTCAACACCCTGAACGCGAATTGTCAACTTCTTGAGTTCCTCGGCCATGTTCTTGATGAGCATGTCCTTCTCAGTCGATTCTGGTGTATAAGAGATTGGTTGAGTGGAGTGAGGTAGTGTTTCCACGTATATGGGGTTGTTTTGGTGGGTGCCAAGCATTTGGGTGTAGTGTTGATCGTTGGTGGAGTTTTGAGGGTCAGGAATAGGGTGAGGTGTATTCTAAGGAGCGTGATAGGTAGTGGTTTGTGGGTACTGGGTTGGTTGCTGATGGTGTTGCGGAGGAGTGGGTACCGGTAGAGGATTGCGATTTTGAGGTGGTGCGGCGTATTGATGGGGTGCGAGAGGATTTTGTGGATGTTGGTTTGGCGCATTTTGAGGAGGTGCTGGGTTTTGAACATTCTATTGGTTAACGTCTGGAACGTTCGGAGTGAGGGAGAGGTTTTCCAAGTTGCGGACCTTCTCAAGTTCTCCTTGTAACTCCAGTATTTTCTGCTCC
Organism: Nicotiana attenuata; assembly: GCF_001879085.1. NCBI lineage: Eukaryota > Viridiplantae > Streptophyta > Magnoliopsida > Solanales > Solanaceae > Nicotiana > Nicotiana attenuata. Next base: position 105,922,277 of record NC_031995.1, on the reverse strand, counting down.
AATCGCAGGACCAAATCGTTCCGGGCCGGAGTACTCCGACCATCTGAAGTTTCAATATTCTCAGCATTTTCTTTTCGTATTCCACTCAAGTCGTCCATCTTAGTCTTTCCTCTGCTTTTCGGATTACTCGGAGGAGGATGAGGTGGAGGGTCACTAGATCTGGTGTGATATGTTGATGATGCCAGTATGTGCGAAGCAACCTTAGGGGATGGGAATAATAAAATAAAGAAAACAAAAGGTAAACAAGTTAGTAAGGATTCTGAAAAGTATTTGCAGTATTTAAACACGTATTGCAGGAATGTAAATCCGTATCCTAATTTGGGAGCCTCGTAGTGCCCGAGGTAGGCCTAGCGACACATAGATTTGGAGAATTTCAGTGCCAATGATTGCCTCATTTCATTAATGTAAAAATAGATGAATCTAAAACGACACTAAATAAGATAAGTCACTAATGGCACTTGGCCTTATTACATTTGAAAAAAGCAAATAAACCTAATCTACTTGGTCCCAGAAGGAACTTCTCCAGGCTGGATGCTCTTGTCGATCAAATTCCCCAGTTCGCGCAGGTTCAATAATAGGTATGCTCTTGCTAAATGTCCTCCTTCATTTCCTTCGGTGTTCTGGCAATCGGTGACTCTCTTCCTCATCTTTCTTTCCTATTCCATCAGACTATACTCCAGATATTCCAACCTTTCGCTTGATTTGATAGCCCTCTCCCTCCACTCATTAATTAGTTCCATATCGGTCTTGTGTCACTCTATGTGCTCGGCCTCGGACTCGTGAACTCATTTGCGCAGTTTGTTGTACTTCACTTGGGCCTCGGCAGCTTCATCTATGACTCTATTTCCTGGACCAACCCTTGGCTCGAATATTCCTGCTATGTTATCCTCTAACCATGAGGGGTAAAAGTACACATGACCAGCATGATATCGATCTGGCTTGATGGTATACTTTTCCACGATAATTTTCAAATGCCACATATGATGAGCTCTACATTTGTATGGGACGTCGTCATCCTGAATGTCTGCCCTGTAGTGACTCATTTTAGCAACTCGCGGTATGACCTGCTTCCTGCGTGCCTGTCTCATAACTCTAATAGGAGTATAAAGGTATATGCCCCTCAACCCGATCAATACCAAGTGTGGAACATCCCTAGATCTGATGATGAACTTGTCGGTAGGGAACCATTCGAACATCCATCGAACCTGATCCTCGGTCAATTGTTGAAAAACTTCACCCATCCTATAGCATCTTCTGGTTGAGCAAACATGTCTGGGATATAGGTCATTTTCTTAATATGATGGTAAGCTATGTGATCATTCCACGGCCTTCGCGGAAGCTCTTGACGGTATTGACCTTTTTGGAGATGTTCTAACAGCCAAACTTGTAACAGCAGATTGCAACCTTCGAAGTGTTTGTACCCCTTCTGACAGCAGTCTAAAGCCCGGTATATATCTGCTACGATCACAGGGACAATGGTATATGTCTGCCCTTCGATCCCCTCCATCAAGTTTTTGGTTACCATGGCCAGTCTGGTGTGCATTCTGTTCCCTTGGATCGGGAACACTAACATACCCAAGAAACAGACGATGAACACAAAAACCCTTCGGTGGATCCAACCCAAGGAAGTGATGGAGAATTCGTCATCAAAAATACGATAAGATATGTTGTGACCGTATCGTTCGTAGAGGAAGTCGGAGGTATGTACGAATTTTTTAGGCCCTCCAAGTCGTCATTCTTCTTTAATCCCATCATTTTCAGAAACCCCCTAGTAGAGCGATTTTCTAGCACCAATCAACCAGGACTATCCCAAGGTAGCCCAGCAAATCCCCCTATTTGTTCCAAGAGAGGGGTCATTTCTATGTTTCCAAAGTGAAACACGGCTCTTTCTTTGTCCCAGAACATTGTGGCAGCTTCGATTAACATGTTGTTCGGCTGGAGGTTCAATAAAGAAGGTAAGTTTCTTAACACCCTTTACACATGATTCTTATCACTTGATGGAAGATCCTCTAACCAATTTAGCAACAATGGTGGTATGTTACGGACCATGCCGAACCTCGGGACTTCGTGCCTCGTTTTCTGCAAAACAAATATGCTTAGGCCCGTTCCCCCTCCAGATCCGACTATTTATAAAATAATGATTAGCATATTGGCACTTATTTCTCCAAAATTAATGCACATAATCGTGGTTGCATCCGTTGGGATTATGGAAAACTCGATGGACTTTTGGACGAGGCTTGTCTTAAAGGGTTATTATGTGGACAACATATTAATCCGGCTAGGTTTGACCATGATGCATGTACAATAAAGGGTTATTATGTGGACAACATATTAACCCGGCTAGGTTTGACCATGATGCATGTACAATTAATCAGAGTAAGGTTTCTAGAGAGGTCTAGACTGGTACCCTCAAGTGGATAACTTAAGGGGGAAAGGCACAGAACAGTCGACTGCACTGCTGATCGACTAATTTTACCGCAAATACGCCTTTCCGAATTTAAAGGGTGATATATAGGAAGGGCGCAAACACTCATCAAGCGTTGTTATAGGATTGATTACGCACGAGTTGAATATGATGTTGAGCATGATTTATGCAACAATAAATAGCATGATGTCACGTATTTGCACGTTAAAAGAATGATAAATGCAGTATTTAATAATTGAAAGACGTTTAAGAAAGAAAACAAGGAGAGAAGTCAGTTTCTGCAATAAAGGAAATCATAAATGCTTGAAAAATAGGCAATTAAATCTAAATAGGGGGAAAGGGAAAGGGTGCACATGTATTAATAGAATAAAGCATGTTCAAGACTAATACACAAAAACAAGTTTGTTATGATAAGAGCCTAAAATATCCCCACAAGAGTCGCCAAGCTGTCGTGCCGCCTTTTTCCTTGCGGAGTCCGGGCTTCGACATCTTGGGAAAACTTCTTTTTACTTTTGGGAGTTGGGTATGAGATTTGAAGAGTCGCCACCTAACGGATTAAGGTGTGTTAGGGCACCTAGAGCACATAACTCATGAACTAGTTTACATAACCAGAGATTGGGTAAGGGCTCGAAATTACCTTGAGAGGAAGGTGTCAGGCACCCCTAGAGGTCCATAATGGTGGGTCCCAGCCAAACTCAATTTAAGCGAATTAGTCTTATAAGCAGATAAACAAACATATATTACTTTTAAACAAGGAGTAAAAGTGGTCCTAGGTTTTTTAGCCTATAGGATCACTTATATGCAATACTTGGTAATCGTCCCCAAGTTGGGATACTACACATAGCATTAGCGCATAGGTCATCATTTCCTCTTACTACCAAATTACCCTTCCCTTTTGATTATTACATAAGCATCTCGTACGTGCCCTATGCGTGCACTACCCGTCCCTTACATGTGGTCCCGGAGGTGTTTAGGACCTCTATTTAAGGTGGTTCTAGACTCACTTGTGTTGCATAAAAGGAGAAAATCTAAGTGACAAACAAAAATAGGTAGGACTGTCACATAAAGAGCAATTAAGGGGCTCATATTTACCTCCACAAATAGACAAAACAAGTGCACGCCATTCAAACAAGCAGTTTTTATAATTTTAAGAGTCCTATGGGCAGGATATCTAAATGAGTACAAATAGAATACACAACAATCTTAGTTAGGCGAGGCAGTGAGTACCTATCAGTTTGCCTACTGATTTTTATCACTTACTGAATCTGAGCACGTTTCAAGCAGCAAGAAAATCACAATTTTAAACATAGGATTTAATTGTCCTACAGGCTTGCCTAAGTGATAACCGGCAGAATCCTATAGACATGGTATCTAAACGTTGATCAGACCATAATTTTATAAACTAGTGATTAATCTAAATAGGCGGATTTTAATCTTTTGGACCCAATAGGCATGCTTTCAAGGTGCTGAAACTGATTACAAGCATCATTTCACGGCATAGACACTGATTTTATACATGTTTCCTATAAACATGATATCTAAGTATTGAAGTTGTTTTTACACTTATTTCCTATATGCATGGTGTCTAAGTGTGAAGACTAGTTTTATATGTGTTTCCTATATGCATGATTTCTAGGCGAGTAAAAGCATTATTCAGTTCCCAAGCGAGTTCAACAAGGGAATTCCTAGAAACATGATTTCTAATGCATACATGAAGGTTTTGAAAACATGATTATTGATGCGGAATTGAGAAAACGACTTAGAAGCAGGATTTCTAGAGATGCAAAGTGGAACTTAAGGACAAATATGAATATAAGGCCTATAGGCATAGTTTCTAATGTATATAAATAATCACAACAATCCTATAGGCATGATTTCTACCTGATCCCAACAAAGATATATAAAAATCCCTCTTACTAATAACCCAATATCTGTTTTTACAAAGATTATTGTTACAGACCGATATGAATGAATTACACAATGAAAGAATCATTATACTATAGGGAGCCTTCATAGGCCCAATATCAACCTGGGAACCATGCCTTCAAGCATAGCATCTCTGAGCATAGTGGTAGCCCATCCATAACACATAAAACTGGTTCCTGGTGTGTTAAAGCTCCCAAGGGCCTCAGGGACCCCGGGCAATGCTCATACCAGAATCAGATGTTAAACAAGATTCACAAAGGATTGGAGAACCAACCCCAATGTGTCAAAGTTCAGAGGAGTCTCATGGACCCTAAGCAGTGCTCACACTGGGGTGGCAGGACCCTAGACAACTAAGAGTAACAGTTGAAAATAGTATATAAAAGTAGGAGATAGTTTTAGGAAAAATAGTTTGGAATTTAGAAGTGAATAGAAACAGATTACCAGATTACAAGAACTACAAGCAGAACCACACTCAGCAAATGGAGTTCATACATGAACTCCAGTGGTCAAACAGAGTCACAATCAATTCAAACAAGGTTTCACATTGCCTGGGAATGACATAGTTCATTAACTGTTACTAGGTGAGCATATAGGCATATATTAAATAGAGAAAAACATGTTGGGATCAAGTTACTGATCAGACAGTCATACAGAAAAGGCGACAAAAGTTGAGAGCATAGAAATCATGAATTAATCAGGAACCTAACATTCTCTCTCTACTAGGGACGGGAGCCACACTAGGGTAATACTTATCCCTTCCAGGCTTCCAATGCCTATCTTTGTATAAAGAAACAATTCTTTTGTTTTGAACATTCTAGTATTTATATCTAGCTATACTATTCTAGAGTGCACCATCTGGGTGTCTCAGAAGGAGATCTATTAGCACATTTGCAATATTCTCTGGAAGTATCAATTAACGCAAACAATCCATCCACCATTTTTGGGTTACTCTAACCCCAACCTGATCCTGATATCCCGTCCTTCTCTTAAACCATATCTGTTAGCTCCAATAGGGCATAACTGAGATGGGTGTGGCCGACTGTACATACATTTGTTACTATTGAGGGTAACTCAAAATGCCTATATTTCTCTGCCTAAATCGTAAATACTCATAATTTTTATTAACTGGGTACCTCGTATTCGTCTTTACCTTGCTTCTTTTACTTGTTGAAACTTGTATCTAGCTTCTGAATCTCTCATTTCTTTTCACCATATGGGTGAATAGATATCCTTTCCTTAAGGCTCCTTATCAAGAAGCTTACACGTATTAGTAGACACATGATCTGCTGAAGACCTTGTCGCGCCCCCTTTTTCCTCGCGGAGTCCGAGTTTCGACATCTTGGGACAACTCCTTTTCCTTTTGGGAATTGGGTATGAGATTTGAAGAGTCGCCACCTAACGGATTAAGGCGCATTAGGGCACCTAGAGCAAATAACTCATGAACTAGTTTACATCACCAGAGATTGGGTAAGGGCTCGAAATTACCTTGAGAGGAAGGTGTTAGGCACCACTCGAGGTCCACAACGGTTGGTCCCGGCCAAACTCAATTTAAGCGAATTGGTTTTATAAGCAGATAAACAAACAGATATTACTATTAAACAAGGAGTAAAAGGGGTCCTAGGTTTTCTAGCCTATAGGATCACTTATGTGCAATACTTGGTAATTGTCCCCAAGTTGGGTGCTACACATAGCATTAGCGCACATATCATCATTTCCTCTTACTACCCATTTACCCTTCCCTTTTGATTATTACCTAAGCATCCCATACGTGCCCTATGCGTGCACTACCTGTCCCTATCGGTGGTCCCGGAGGTATTTAGGACCTCTATTTAAGGTGGTTCTAGACTCACTTATGTTGTTTAAGCAGAAAATCTAAGCGACAAACAAAAACAGGTAGGACTGTCCCAAGGGCCTCAAGGACCCCGAGCAATGCTCACACCAGAATCAGATGTTAAACAAGATTCACAAAGGACTGAAGAACCAACCCCAATGTGTCAAAGTTCAGAGGAGTCTCATGGACCCTAAGCAGTGCTCACACTGGGGTGGCAGGACCCTTGACAACTAAGAGTAACAGTAAAAAATAGTATATAAAAGTAGGAGATAGTTTTAGGAAAAACAGTTTGGATTTTAGAAGTGAATAGAAACAGATTACCAGATCATAAGAACTACAAGCAGAACCACACTCGTTAAATGGAGTTCATACATGAACTTCAGTAGTCAAACAGAGTCACAATCAATTCAAACAAGATTTCACATTGCCTGGGATTGACTTAGTTCATTAGCTGTTACTAGGTGAGCATATAGGCATATATTAAACAGAGAACAACATGGGATCAAGTTACTGATCAGACAGTCATACAGAAAAAGGCGGCAAAAGTTGAGAGCATAGAAATCATGAATTAATCAGGAACCTGTTAAGGTAGACACATAAAGCAGGAAGGAAAACATGCTAGTTGAGAAACAAGTATACAAGTATCCTAGATCAAACAGGAACATGCTAAAGTGTATGAACCATATTGACATATTGGACAAGACAAATTCACAAGTTAAGGTATGCTAGTTAACAGAAACATAAAGGCAAACAGAGGCATGTTGATATCTACAGCAGATAGACATGATAACAGAGGTAGACATGTTGTTTAGAAGTAGTAAACAGGAAAAGCATTGGTCAAATCACATAGCATATTGAATGATAGCAGAAGTGGAGACATACCAGTTAAGAGATAGCAACGGGAAAGTGAAGCAAATAGGATCCAAGAGTCTAGCCTTGGCTTTCAGCCGGCTAGACACTGGAACAAACACAAGTAACAGAAAGAATCACAATGGAATGTGTAAGAGCAAGAGTTTGTGTGTGCTTCTCTGTCTTTCTATGTGTGTTCCCCTTTTAAAGAAGTCAGAATGAGGAATTATATAGCAGTTAGCAGGGTGAAACAAATAAGGCAAAGAATAATTCAGAGTTCACAAATAAGTCAAAGAGACCAATCAATCAGTCAATTAGGGCTTAACTGGATCAATCCAGGCAGGATCATGGAGGTATTGCCTAAAATAACACGGAACTGAGGGCTAAATATGGTAAATAATAGGTCTAGCAGTCAAATAAAAGTCAGAACACGAAAATCGGGCCAGTAGCAAGGATAATTAGTCACATAAATAAGGTAAACAGGTAAACTAGAGACGATCTAGGGGTTGGTAAAACAATCAACTCCGATAAATTAAGCTTAGTAAAATAATTAAGGCAAGTAGTGCCAATTAGGAGTCACAAATAAGGAAAATAGGTAAAAATCACAGAGAAGCATCAATCTCGGCAGAAAAATACAATTTGATCCTTAATAAAATCAATCAATCTCTTCTAATTGACAGATATGAAAATAACGGGCGAATATTGAAGCGAACAGTGAAATAATTAAACAAACAAGAGATTATAACATAGGCATGTAAAATCAGTAGAACTAGTAAAGATAATCAGATCGAACACATAGAAACTTTAGAACCTTTTTGCAAAGAACTTAAGAGGAAATCCTAGTTTTAGAAAATATCGAAATCGATTAATAATAAGGGGAAAATAGAAGGTTTTTCAAAGAAAATACCAGATAAACTCAAAATCGTTTCAGATCTACAAGGATCTGAACAGACTCAAGTAGAAAGGGATGGGGGTTTAGAAAAATGTAACGAGGTGAGGGAAAATCCAGTTAAGAACCGGAGTTTCAAGCCACAAACATAAAGATACAAAACTCACAAACATAGAGGTGAACACGAAGCAGGTTCATCGGAAAAAAAATGAAGAGCCTAGGTTGACTCTGAGTTGAATCTCTTTGAGATTCCTTCAAATCACGAAGAAATCGAACAACCAGTAGAGGTAGGAGGCCGGATAAGGCAGTAAACCACCAGATGATTCCCTATCTGGTTGGGAATCGAAGGGATTCGGAGTAAATTTCGAGCGACGACGCTCTAGGGTTTGATAGCGTCTGAGAGAGAAGAGAGCAGATAGGGATTCAGGGGCAGTGGTTTGTGTAAAATGAGGTAGGGTTTGGGGGTATGGTATATTAATAAAGGAAAGAGTGTCCTGGACCGCTGATCTCTTAAGATCAACGGCTAGGATTGATTCTGGGGTTGGGGCGGGTTAAAATAATTGGGTTATTGGGTTTGGGTTAGATTAGGGTATTTCGGCTAAGGATTAATTGGCCTGGGGTCCGAAATTGATTAAGAAAAAGGGGGCAATTATTTAAATACCCAATTAACTTAATAAAAAAGATTTGTAAAACAATTTATACATGATAAAAATATCATTTGTGCATGAAAATGATTTAAAATAATTACTTAGTATTATAAAAATATAAAAGGTTATTTTCTTGTGAAATAAGGTATTTATGCACACATGGGGCCATTATTGCAAAGTTATTGCAATTATAACCCTAACATGTACATATGGCTATTCATGAAATAATTAAAGCTTAGTATAAATATAAATGATAAAATTACGCAATAAAATTATCATAAAACCGTTTGTAATGCAAGTAGTAATTCTTTATATAATAAAATGCTAGAATAAATTAATGAAAATCCTTTTAAAATTACAGGAAAATTATGGAAAAATGTTGGTTGATGCTCATGCACTATATTGAAAGTATATATGCATTTTTAAAAATATATGAGGAAAAATTAGTATCAACAGACCTCACATTTACTCATCATAAGCATGATGCGAAATCAAGTTCCTCTGACTCAACTCTTCCACAGTCATATTCAATCTCTTACCAATTGTCTTTTTGGATGTAGGTATCATTGTATTACGAATATAATGGAATTTAGGAATCTGAATTCTTACAAGTGAGCTCTACCACACGATCTAGAGTAAGAAGAAAGAGTGACCGTCCTAATTGCCCTGTAGCCTCCTGCTTATAAGTGTGGCGCATAACAAACCCTTAAACAAGACTCTACTAGACACGGCTTGTAGACTCCCTAGAACAGAACTGCTCTGATACCACTTTTTGGTCATGACCCAAACCGAAGGGCCAAGACAGGCACCCGATACCTTACTCAACCGAGTACCAACATAACATATTTATTTTATCGTACTATCATTGGAAAATGGGCCAAAAGTGCCTTCATGAGATAACAATTATAAAACATGAAGGAACACTCGACATAGAATGACCTAACCTGATATAGAAACTTATACATATGACGTATGGGCGTATAAGGCCAAAATGATCACTCGTACACTGAACATAGGCCGACAAGGCCATACAATCTTTCGTATACATGATATATGTCTACAAGCCTCTAAGATTACATAAACGTCATAAGGCTGGGATAGGGCTCCGACATACAAATCAATACATGTGCAAAGCATACTGACCAAATAGGCAACTCCGGAGCAAATGGAGCGCACCAACACCTTCCGCTGAGCTGATAGCCTACTTGGAGGACTCTCAACCTGTCTATCGGGACTTGTGGGCATGAAACGCAGCGTCCCCAGGCAAAAGGGACGTCAATACAAATAATGTACCGAGTATGTAAGGAATGAAAATCAATAAATAATAGACATTAGACAAACATGGAGGAAAAGACTCAACATTTATGTCTGAATAGCTCCGTGAATCATTTCATATTTAAAATGTCATGCATATGCATATAAATGGCATGCCATGCATATCTATATGCGTTCATAACATCATCAAGCCTCTGAGGGCATCCCATCATATCATCTCGGCCACTGTGGGCAAATCATCAGCGTATACCAACTGATCAGGTGGTGGTGCGTTTATAATGCCATAACCTTTCTTCATACCCCATATACATATAAATACATATATATACGCGTATATAAAGCCATCTGGTCATGGGTCAATGTATATGTATAACTGAATGTAATGCATAAGAAGTGAGTTAAAAAGATTTCTCGATATGTCATAAGATCAATATGCCTTTGATTAATATCATGAAATAAACTTTATCAGCTTACGTATTTTTCGAGACCCATGAACAGATAATAGAATAATAGGACATATGGGGAATCAAGAACACAGGCACTTCTAGTACTTCTATGAATAGAGTCATTTATGAAAGTTGTGCATTTGCTCGTTTCGTTTGTATCGTATGGATCATGCCAAAAGGAAAGAAGGGCTAGCCTTAACATACCTGAGTCGATTCTCTTGACAATCCCTCTAACACACGTCAATTGCGACAAAACATGTAATGGCAGATCAAAGTAAGGAAAAATCCGTATGATATTCTTGAGAAAGGTTGTATCGTGCTCTCTTAGAGTTGCATCTCGCGGTGCTATTACATGATACAATCTCGTATGAATTGCTGACCTGACCAATCCAGATTCGCGCTTCTTTTTCCTTTCCGTGTTTGTACACTCAACATAGTGTACTTTTAGGTACTATTCATATAGAAACTAAATCTCTCACTTGGAAAAGATGAACAAAGAAATGGCAATAGGAAAAGTTATATCATCCGTTACTTAGTAAATGCATTTCTCTTTGAATTAGAGATGTCTTATTCTAGTGGGTGTGGGCCCCACTTCATATGGTGACTTGGCAACAGTTATCTCCTAAAGATGCCACCTTTCACATGTATTAAGAGTCACTCATTTGGGCTTTAATCAGGACCCCTTGGGCTTCCATGTTTGGAGCTTATCACGTTTATCCAAATAATTTAATTAATTAGTTAAACTCCCACTAAAATTACTACTTACCCAATTATCCACATAATTAAGAATTATCTCAAACTGCTTAAAATATTATTCATTATTAACATACTTCATACACCTTACTATCATGGTCATGTGGTACCTTGTATGGCACTAGTCCATAAACACGGGGTATTATAGCTTGGACCGTATTTTATCTCAAAATGTCAAACTTCGACGAAACTCATTTTCTTCGATTCGCTTACCCTCTCACCTTCACGAATCTACTTATCACTTGTTTGAAATAGCATAATACTTATAACCTCTAAAATAATCTTGTCCTTGAACTGATGTCAATTATCTTACGACAATTCTAACGTACAATACTACGGGGTGTAACATCGATGTAATACTCTGAGATGTAACAATAAATGCAATTAAGATAAATAACTCAACATCAAAGAACGACCACTGTGGGTCCCAATAGTACCGGCATATAGCCTAAACATGATTTCTAACATAAATCACAGCTCAAGGGCTCTAACACATAGAGTACTATAATAATATTCAGATAACATAGCTACACAGTTCCATGAAATCGACTGAATCACAATTACTACGGTTCACGCTCACACGCCCGTCACCTAGCATGCTCGTCACCTCAACACCAATCACATATCACATAATTTTAGGGATTCATACCCTCAGAACCAAGTTTAGAAGTGTTACTTACCTCAAACCGTGCATATCTCTACTCTAACAAGACCTTGCCTCGCGAATCGACCACTGAATGCCTCGAATCTAGCCCAAACAATTCGATACAATCAACTCAAGCTGTAGGAATCAATTCCATATGAAAATGCTGAGTTCTTAATCAAAAGTCAAAAAGTCAACCCCCGGGACCACGTCTCGGAACCCGATGAAAGTTACAAAATTCAAACACCCATACAACCACGAGTCCAACCATACCAAAATAACTCAAATCCGACAAAACAATTCCACTCAAATCCCCAAAAATTCGACCTAAAATGGTTTCTCCATTTTTCTTGATTTTTTCAACCCAAATCAGTAATTAAATGATGAAATCAAGGAAATATTTATGGAATTTAACCAAAATCAAGTAACAATCACTTACCTAATCACTCCCTTGAAAATCTCTCCGGGAGTCACCTCAATCCGCCCGGAAGTCCTCAACCGTGATTGTGGAAAATGGCTCGCGATCGCGAAGCACAAACTAAACTGCGCCAAAATTAACTCTGCATGAACGCGAAAAGCTCTACTCGAATGTGATGCACTGATCCACAGACCTACGCGTTCGCGACCCTCTTTACGCGATCGCGAAGGACAAAGCGTGTGACCAGCTCCCGCCACATTTCCTCTTCATGAATACGGCTTAGCCCACACGTTCGTAATTCACTGCTTCCTCCAGCTTACGCGATAGCATACCAAAACTCGCGATCACATAGAAAAAGATCTCAGTTGCCCAAAATAAGCCTACGCGATCGCTGACCTTCCCACGCGATCGCCTATAAGAAAACCAGACCTGTAACACCAGAAAACCTCAGCAGACTTCAACAATCTTCCAAGTTAAATTCCACTCCAATAACCACCCGAAATCCACCGAAAGCCCCCGGGACCTCAACCGAACGGACCAACAAGTCCTAAAACATCATAAGAACTTTGTCGAGGCCTCAAATTACATCAAACAACATCAAAAATATGAATCGTACCCCAATTCAAGTGTAATGAACTTACGATCTCCTAACTTCTACATTTGACACCAAAACCTATCAAATCAAGTCCGATTGACCTCAAATTTTGTACACAAGTCATAAATAACACAACGGACCTATTCCAACTTCCGGAACCAAAATCTGAGCCCGGTAACCCCAAAGTCAACTCTCGATCACACTTCTCAATTTTCAAAACTTCTAATTTTCCACCTTTTGCCATTTCAAGAAAAAATCAATTACGGACCTCCAAATCACTATCCAGACACATTCCTAAGTCTAAAAGCACCCAATGGAGCCATCAGAACAATTAAAACTCCATTCTGGAGCCATTTACATATAAGTCAACATCCGGTCAACCTTTTTAATTTAAACTTCCAACCTTGAGACTAAGTGTCTCAACTCATTACGAAACACCCCCGAAACTAAACCAATTACCCTGGCAAGTCACATATTACCAATTAACAATAGAATAAGCACTAAATAGGGAAACGGGCTATAACACTTAAAATGACCGGCCAGGTCGTTACATCCTCCCCTTCTTAAACAAACATTTGTCCTCGAATGGATCAAGAAACATACCTGGAGTCTCAAATAGGCGTGGATATCTGCTCCGCATCTCCCCCTCAGTCTCCCAAGTAGCCTCGTCGACTGGCTCGCCTCTCAGCTGCACCTTCATTGAAGCTATGTTCTTTCACCTCAACTTTCAAACCTGCCGATCCAAAATGGCCACCGGCTCCACATCATAAGTCAAATCACCATCCAACTGAATCGTGCTAAAATCCAAAACATGAGACGGATCACCGACATACTTTTGGAGCATGGTAACATAAAGCACTAGGTGAACACTCGACAAACTAGGTGGCAAGGCAAGCTTGTATGCCATCTCTCCAATCTTCTGAAGCACCTTAAAAGGCCTAATATACCGAGGGCTCAACTTGCCCTTCTTCCCGAACCTCATAACATCCTTCATGGGTGAAACTCTGAGTACCACTTTCTCCCAATCATGTATGCAACATCACGAACCTTACGATCAGAATATCTCTTTTTTTCTAGGCTATACCGTGCGAAGCCGATCCTGAATCAACTTAATCTTATGCAAATCATCCTAAACCAAGTCATTCCCCGACAGCCTAGCCTCACCTGGCTCAAACCACCCCACCGAAGATCGACATCGTCTCCCATACAAAGCCTTATACAGAGCCATCTGAATGCTCGATTGGTAGCTGTTGTTGTAGGAAAACTCTCTGAGCAATAGAAACTGATCCCAAGAACCCCCGAAATCTATGACACAAGCGCGTAGAATACACTCCAATATCTGAATAGTGTGCTCGGACTGTCCGTCCGTCTGATGGTGGAATGTTGTACTCAACTCAACCGGTGTTGCTAATTCTCGCTGCACTGCTCTCTAAAATTGTGATGTAAACTACGTGCCTCGATCTGAAATGATGGACACCGGCACACCGTGAAGGCGAACAATCTCGCAGATGTAGATCTCAGCTTCGAAGAATAAGTAACCCCAACTGGAATGAAATGCACGGACTTGGTCAACTGGTCCACAATCACCCAAATAACATCAAACTTCCTCAAAGTCCGTGGGAGTCCAACTAAAAAAATCCATGGTGATACGCTCCCATTTCCACTCCGAAATCTCAAGCCTCTTAAGCAATCCGCCCGGTCTCTGATGCATGTACTTCACTTGCTGACAGTTTAGGCACCAAGCTACAAACCCCTCTATATCCTTCTTCATCCTCCTCCACCAATAGTGCTACCTCAAGTCCTGGTACATCTTCGCGGCACTCGAAAGAATGGAATACCGCGAACTGTGAGCCTCCTCAAGAATCAACTCACGTAGCCCATCTATATTAGGCACACAAATCCAACCCTACATCCTCAATACCCCATCATCCCCAGTAGTAACTACCTTGGCATCATCGTGTTGAATCGTGTCCTTAAGGACACGCTAGAACCCGATTGGGCTCCAAAATATCTAATCTCACAAACTGATTGGCCAAGGCCTGAACATCTGATACAAGAAATCTCCCGCAGACAGGAATGAATGCAAGGCTATACTTCTGGTTTTCTACTCAAGGCGTCGACCACTATATTGGCCTTCCTGGGACGATACAGAATGGTGATATCATAGTCTTTAGCAGCTCCAACCTTCTCCGCTGCCTCAAATTTAAATCCTTCTGTTTGAACAAGTGCTGGAGACTTCGATGATCCGTAAATACATCACAAGACACACCGTAGAGATAATGCCTCTAAATCTTCAACGCATGAACGATGGCTTCCAACTCCAAATCATGAACATGGCAGTTCTTCTCATGGGGCTTCAACTGACGCGAGGCATAAGCAATCACTCTACCCTCCTGTATCAAGACACACCCATTACCAATACGAGAAGCATCACAATACACTATATAAGAGCATGACGCTGAAGGCAAAACCAGAATTGGAACTGTGGTTAAAGAAGTCTTGAGCTTCTGAAAGCTCACCTCACACTCATCCGACCACCTAAATGGAGCACCCTTCTGGGTCAATTTGGTCAGAGGCACTGTAATAGACAGGAAACCCTCCACGAAGAAACGATAATAACCGGCCAAGCCGAGAAAATTCCGAATCTCAGTAGCTAAAGACGGTCTAGGCCAACTCAGAACGGCCTCTATCTTTTTTGGATCCACCTTAATCCCCTCACTAGACACCACGTGCCCCAAGAACGCCACCCAATTGAGCCAAAACTCACACTTGGAGAACTTGGAATTTAGTTTCTCCTCCCTCAACCTCTGTAGTACAATCCTCAAATGTTGTGCATGCTCCTCTTGGCAACGTGAGTAAACCAGGATATCATTAATGAATAATATGACAAACGAGTCAAGATATGGCTGAAATACACTGTTCATCGGATGTATGAATGTTGTTAGGGCGTTGGTCAGCCCAAAAGACATCACAAAAAACTCATAGTGACCATAGCGGGTCCTGAATGCCGTCTTGTGAATATCCAAGTCCCGAATTTTCAACTGGTCATACTCAGACCTCAAATCAATCTTAGAGAACACCCTCACTCCCTGAAGCTGGTCAAATATATCATCAATGAGCGGCAAAGGATACTTGTTCTTGATTGTAACTTTGTTCAACTGCCTATTGTCGATGCACACACATAGTACCATCCTTCTTCTTCACAAACAGAACTGGTGCATCCCAAGGCGACACACTAGGCCCAATAAACCCTTATCAAGAAGCTCCTGAAGCTGCTCTTTTAATTCCTTTAACTCAGCTGGTGCCATACGATACGGAAGAATAGAAATGGGCTGAGTGCCTGGCACCAACTCAATACAAAAGCCAATATCCCTATCAGGTAGCACGCCTGGCAGGTCTGCAGGTAACACATCCGGAAAGTCTTGCACTACTGGAAAAGAACCAATAGTAGGGGTATCAGCACCAATATCCCTCACGAAGGCCAAATATGATAGACACCCCTTCCTAACCATCCGTTGGGCCTTCAGATACGAAATCACCTTGCTGGGAACATATCTAGAGAACCTCTCCACTCGATCCTTGTCAACCCTGGCATCACCAACGTCACAATCTTAACGTGAAAATGCAAAATAGTATTACATGGAAACAACCAATCCATACCCAAAATCACATCGAAATCGACCATACTAAGCAATAAGAGATCGACTCTAGTCTCCAATCCCCTAATAGTCACTACACAGGATAGATATACACTGTCCACAATAATAGTATCACCCACCGATGTTGATACATGAACTAGTAAAACTAAGGACTCACGGGGCATATGTAGATAACGAACAAAATATGATGATACATACGAATAAGTTGAACCATGGTCAAATAACATAGAAGCATCCTTGTGGCATACTAAGACAATACATGTGATCACTGTGTCTGAAGCACAACCTCTAGCCTGGCAGGAATAGCTTAGAATCAAGCCTGACCACTACCTTCGGCCTCCCCCTCTAGAGCGGCCTCTACCTGCCTAAGCCTCACCCCGAACTGGCTGAGCGAGTGGTGAAGTAACTGGTGCGGAAGTCGCAGCCTAACTCCTCTGCTGAACTGGACCTCCCGAAAGGCGGGGACAATGCCTCTTCACATGACCCAACTCTCCACACTCAAAACAAACCCTCTCAGAAAATGGCGGCAAGTACTAAAGCGAACCCCGAGAACTAGAATAACTACCAGAGGAACCTGGTGTAGATGAACTCTGAACTGAAGGAGCACGAGATGAACTCTAAGCTGGGAGTGCACTAAGAGATGACTGACCCGTTTGAGAAGTGTAAGAACCATGGCTATCTGATGCGCCACAATAAACTGGACGAGCCATCTAAGCGAGCCTATAAGAACGACCCCTATTGTGGTGAAACTGACCCCTAGAGGTAACATCACTGAAACCACTCGAACCACGAGTCCTCTTGTTCTCCTTCTCCTCACGCTCTTAACTATGGACCAACTCTACCCGCGAAGCAATATCAACCACCTCGTCGAACCTAGCACCCGATATACTCTCCCGAGTCATATCAAAACACAACTGATAGTTGAGGCCATCAATAAACTTCCTAATCCTTTCTCTCTCAGTGGGAAACAACCAAATTGCATGACAAGCCAACTCTGAAATCCTCATATCATACTGGGTCATAGACATGCCCTCCAGGCATAGCTGCTCGAACTGCCTACGTAACTTCTCCATGCGGGTCTGTGGCACAAACTTCTCCAAGAAGAGAACGAAGAACTCATGCCATGAAAGTGGTGCAACACCGATCGGCCTGCTCCTCTCATACGCCTTCCACCATCTGAAGGCAGCCCCTGATAGCTAAAAAGTAGTAAAGGAGACTCCACTAGTCTCCAAAATACCTGTCGTGCAAAGAATCTGCTAGCACCTATCCAAGAAGTCCTGAGCATCCTCTGACTCAGCCCTATTGAATGATGGAGGCTAGAGCCTCCTAAATCTCTCTAGTCTCTTCTGCTCCTCATCACTCATAATGGGACCCAAATGGGCCTGAGCAACTGCAACCGGTTGGGCTGATAGTACCCCCGGTGTCTGAAGTCCCTGCACTACTTGTTCTGGAGTATAGGCGGCGGGAGTCTGAGTACCTCCCCCGACCTGAGAAGTGGCTGGCATGGCCTGAACAGATACTGCTTGAGCAAGGCTAGTGCAAATAGTCAATATCTAGGCTAAAGCCTCCTGAAGACTTGTAATCACAATAGGCACAACTGGTGCCTGAGCTGGTCCCACCGGCTCAATCATATCTGGAACCTGCTCCTGAGTTGGAGCAATTGGTGGGTCTACAAGTGCTGCTCTAGCTGTTGTACGAGCTGCACCTCGACCTCTACCACGGCCCCAGCCTTTCATGGCCCTAGCTGGTGGTACTGGTGGACGTCCGCCTGATCCGGTAGCACGTGTCCTCACCATCTGTGAGAGAATAGAATAACAGAAGTTTAGTTCCTGGAATCAACAATTCACACGACAAGAATACAAGAATGTGATGTTTTCCTAAGGGTTCGGCAGCCCCTCGAAGATAAGTACAGACGTATCTGTACCGATCCGCAAGAGTCTACTAAACCTGCTCATGACTCGTGAGACCTATGTAACCTAGGCTCTGATACCAGCTTGTCACGACCCAAACTCAACTTGTCGTGATGGCGCCTATCACGATACTAGGAAAGCCGGCATACTCACATATACCAACATTTATAAATTCAAAATATACTGAAATAGGTTTAAGTAAGTAAAATCTCATAAAAACTGAACGAAAATGCCACAACTCAATTCAAACTTTCCTAAAACCCGGGGTGTCACTGAGTGTATGAGCATCTATATAATAACATAATCTGATACACTGTCTAAGAAAGTAGAACGAATAAGTAAAACAGAGAGATAGGGGAGGAGAGTCAAGGTTTGCGGACGCCAAGGCAACTACCTCGATAATCTCCGAACAGCTAAAACTCCGAGAATAGCAACTATCTTCCCCGAAAATACCTAGATTGGCACACGAAGTGTAGAGTGTAGAGTAAGTACAACCAACTCAATAAGTAATAAGTCTAACCTTTGGGATGAAACTAGTGACTAATTCGAATAATACGGCTCAAGTATAAAATTAAAAAATACGAAAATTTACAGAACATATGACAATAATATCTTAGAGAAACTCAAAACAAATAAAATATGTCAAGTTTTTATGATATGGGGAATATGACATCTCTATATCTACATGCCAATATGCATATCATATGTGATGCAATACAATGGAAGCCTCGCATACTCATACTCTCAGAGTACTCAACCTGACTGTCTCAATTCTCACTCATCACACTTAATCACTCAGCACTATACAGTACCCGTTGCGGCATGCAGCCTGATCCCATCATGAATCAATAGCAACTGCGCAAACTGTGGGTGTGCAGACTCCCAAAAGGCATATTGTTAAATATGTGTACTTTTTTTCCTTCACTAGAATTTTTTCCCAACGGGTTTTATTTTAGTTAAGATTTAATGAGACACTTATCTGGTGAATAAACATTAAGGGGGAGTGTAATAAATAGTATTTTAGTTATGGTGAATGTCTATATTTTATAGAGATTTTAGGATTTGTTACTTTGTGGCTAAGTCACTTTTCAGTATAAATAGAGGAGTTCTATTCCATTGTAAATCATCCCAAATCAATAAGAGTTCTCTCTCTACTTTCGTTTACCTCGAAAATACGAGTAACAATTAAATTTGATTTGTGATTTTAAAGATATGTGATTTAGTTCAATACCAATTAATAATCAAGAAGTATAAAGTATGAAAGAAATGAGTGAATCAAACCAGTGTTACTAAGCAGTATCAACCTCGAGCCCAGTGACCTCGAGATGGATCAAGAACAGCAAAGCAAGAATAATAAAGCTAAAGGACGATTCTGATGAACAATGAATGAGAAAAGTAAGAGAGTATATTCTTTGCCAATGATCAGATGATGTTTACAAATGATGGGGTCCCCTTTATATAATAGGGGAACCCTAAACAAGGTACATTTCCATTTACAGTAAAGAATCTTATTGGGACAACTGTCTAACCACCTAGTACGGATTCATACAAATCTGTTTCAGGATTTACGCCATGATCTTAGGGACGTGGCAGGAATCTTGCTCATTCAGTTACAAATCCATAACGACATTATTTCGGGGTTGAGCATACTTGGCTTCGATACTTATTGTCCTTTGATCCTCGGGCATTGCACTCTATCTTCGAGCTCGAGTCTGGTCCATCGAACTCGAACTCAACTTTGCATGAACTCGGTCTTAAGACGACCCCTCGAGCCCGGGAAATGGATCATACCTGATTCCGACTGTATACAATCTTAGGGACGTGGCAGAAATCTTGCTTATTCTGTTACAAATCCACAACGACATTATTTCGAGGTTGAGCATACTCGACTTCAATACTTATTGTCCTTCGATCCTCGGGCATTACATTCTGTCTTCGAGCTCTAGTCTGGTCCATCGAGCTCGAACTCAACTTTGCCTAAACTCGGGCTTAAGACGACCCCTCGAGCCCGGGAAATCGGTCATACCTAATTTCGACCGTATACAACTTTTCTCTGCAATACTGTTCTTCTTCTTTTATTGTTTCGTAACAAAATCACTTAATTAGCTATTTATCCAAAAAATTGTTTTAATTTTATCCCTTTGAATACAACGCTTATAAAACTTGCTTATAAAGAAGAGAAGTATTCTTTTTCTTTCTATCCATAATCCATCCATTATAACTTCTATTTCTTACTAGTTTGTAGTTCCCAAAATTCTAAAAAAAAAAATTAGATGGAAAACTACGTAAACCTATTTTATGGGTCAGGATTTGGATAAATTATTGTGAAAGTGCATCTAAAAGGATAAGATTTTATGTCGTGACAATACCAGCTACGTTGACCCTTTCCTGCTTTCTTTGGCCAACTAGATATCAACGACATTGATGTTTATTACTGATTGGTTCAGTTTCTTTAAACAAATCGTTGATAAAATATTTTAATAACTATTGTTTTCTGTGCCAATATACTATATTACTTGTCAGTTTTTCGTTTGTAAACTTGTGGATATAAAGCTATCCAAATCGAGACATGTATTTTATCCCTATACACAATTCCAACCTTGAAGGTGCAATATCTAAACCTTATTGTCTCTGTTAATTTAAATTTTCACAATTAGATTTTTTTTCTTTCCTCATATTTATTAGTTAGTATGTATAACAGACGTCCAAAATTAGAGGATGTATATGTACAAGTCTCGACCCAAAATATAATGAAAATAAAGAAGAATTTTCTAGCATATATAAGTTGGAAATTTTTTTGTACTTCTTTTCACCCTGTTAAACAGCGCCAATTAACAAATTACTATGACTAGAACGCTTAATTGAGAATAAATTTCACCCTGTACGTACCTTCAGATTAGTTTAATGAATCAACCCTTTCAATTGATAGTCTAAACTAAGGTACCAAAAGCTACCACATAAATTAAGTCCTACTTGTCAACTAATTAACAGTTACTAATATTGGTGAAACTTTAATTGACATCATTAATCCGGGAATAATTTCTTATATATTTGGTGAAATATCATTGACGTGACTTGGAATAATGACTTTTTGCCATTTTGTTAGTTCTTTCGGATTAGACTTGAGTAATAAGAATTTCATGAGTAAAATACTTGATTACTCGAAGCAGTAAATGTTGGGTTTTGTTAATAGAAACAAAAGAGATGTGAATGAAAAATGGTGAGAAATGTTATGAAACAATAAAAGTAGAAGAACAATATTGCAGAGAAAGAGGGAGACGGAATTCTTATTGAATTTTGATCTTTGTCTCAGTAGAGTCTTTCAGTGGCACGTTTCGGTCCTCTTCCCCATTACATAGAAAAAGTGAGCCACCGGTTCAGGTACAAGATACTATCATTACCGCTGGACAATTAGACATCAAACCCGTAATCGCAACGACCCAATTGCAAGAGCGGAGCTCTACCAACTGAGCTATATCCCCCCGAGCCAAGTGGAGCATGCATGAAGTAGTCAGATGCTTCTTCTATTCTTTTACCTGGCGCAGCTGGGCCATCCTGGACTTGAACCAGAGACCTCGCCCGTGAAGTAAATCATCGCACCCACGGTGCAACCAATTGGGAGAGAATCAATAGATTCCTTTTCGGGAGCGATTCATCCTTCCCGAACGCAGCATACAACTCTCCGTTGTACTGCGCTGGACGAATAACAATGGCATAGAACCCTCTATTTATAGGGAGAGGGTGATTTAGCCACCAAGTAATAAACCCTAGAATCTCTCTAAATATAGACATTCACCATAAATAAAATTCTATTTATAACACTCTCCTTGAATGTCTATTCAACAGATAATGTGCCTCGTTAAAACCATAACTAAAATAATACCATAACTAAAATAAAACCCAATGAAAAAAATTCTACAAAAGCAAAAAGAGTACACATATCTAATAATACGCCTATTGGTTGCCTCATTAAAAACATTGCAAGGAAAACCGAGTGGGACAAAACCTTGTAAGTGAAAAAGAGTACAACGCGCATTAACTCCCCTGATAAATAAATTCACTTCCTTGAGCCTTCGCATCCCAATCTTGTGCACTAGCTTCTTGAAGGTTGACGTCAGCAAAGATTTGGTGAATAAATCCGCCATATTAACTCCAATGAATATGTTGCACCTTGAAAATCCTCGCAATCACATTATCATGCTTATAGTTATAGCAAGATACCTTTGTGCACAAATTGCACTTAGGATGTGGTCATTCATGACCAAAAACTTCTCCAAGAATTGCATATGCTATCAACATTTTAAATCGTTCATGGATTGNTTGGAGGTCTGTATAGCGAGAGTTGGGTACTCAGGTTGAGTTGAGCACAACTTTTCACCCTCAGGCGGACGGGCAGTCCAAGCGCACTATTCAGATATTGGAGGACATGTTACGCGCTTGTGTCATTGATTTTGGAGGGTCATGGGATCAGTTTCTACCGCTCGCATAGTTTGCTTATTACAACAGTTACCGGTCGAGTATTCAGGTGGCTCCATATGAGGCTTTGTATAGGAGGCGGTGTAGATCTCAGTTGGTTGGTTTGAGCCGGGCGAGGCCAGGCTATTGGGTACAGATTTGGTGCAGGATACTCTAGACAAGGTGAAGGTGATTCAGAAGAGGCTTCGTACAGCGCAGTCGAGACAAAAGAGTTATGCTGACAGGAAGGTTCGGGATGTGTCCTACATGGTCGGTGAGAAGGTTCTATTGAAGGTTTCACCCATGAAGGGTGTTATAAGATTTGGGAAGAAAGGTAAATTGAGTCCTCGGTTCATTGGGCCTTTTGAGGTACTTCGGAGGATTGGGGAGGTGGCTTATGAGCTTGCTTTGCCACCAAGCTTGTCGAGTGTGCACCCGGTATTTCATGTTTCTATGCTCCGAAAGTATATTAGGGATCTGTCTCAAGTTCTGGATTTTAGCACGGTTCAGTTAGATGGTGATCTGACTTATGATGTGGAGCCAGCAGCTATTTTGGAGCGTGGGGTTCGAAAGTTGAGATCAAAGGATATAGCTTCAGCGAAAGTGCAGTGGAGAGGTCAGCTCGTGGAGGAGGCTACCTGGGAGACCGAGCGGGAGATGTGGAGCAGATATCCTCACCTGTTTGAGGCTTCAGGTATGTTTCTTGACTCGTTCGAGGACGAACGTTTGTTTAAGAGGGGGAGGATGTAACGACCCATACGGTCATTTCATGAGTTACCGCTCCGTTTCCCCCATTTCCGCTTCTTATGGCTTTATTTAACGGTTCTATGTATGATAGGGTTGGTTGGCTCGGGTTCGGAAAGGTTTTGGTAAGGTCTGAGACACTTAGTCTCTTTTGAGGAAGCTTAAGTTGGAAAAGTCAACCGGATATTGACTCATATGTTAGAGGGCTCGGATGTGAGTTCCGATGGTTCGGATAGCTTCGGGAGGTGATTTGAGACTTAGGAGCGTGATCGGAGTGTGTTTTGGAGGTCCGTAGTAGATTTAGGCTTGAATTGGCGAAAGTAAAATTTTGGCATTTTCCGGTTGATAGGTGAGATTTTGATATAGGGGTCGCAATGGAATTCCGGGAGTTGCAGTAGGACCGTTGGGTCATTTGGGATGTGTGTGCCAAATTTCAAGTCATTCGGACGTCGTTTGGTAGACTTTTTTATCAATAGCGTAATTCGGTAGATTTTGAGAACCTTAGGCTTGAATCCGATGTGTTTTGGTTGATTTGATGTTGTTTGAGGTGTTTTGAAGATTGGTATAAGTTTGGATAGTAGTATAAGACTTGTTAGTGCTTTTAGTTGGGGTCCCGGGGGCCTCGGGGTGATTTTGGATGGTTGACGGAAGGTTTGGAGTTGAGTTGGGAAGCTGAAGCCATTTTTGTTGCTGTCATAACCGCATCTGCAGTTGAAGGATCGCAGGTGCGACCCTGCAGATGTGGAAGACCAGTCGCAGAAGCGGAAAGATCCTTGGAAGGCAGGAACCGCAGAAGCGGTTGAGGAACCGCACATGCGATGGCGCAGGTGCGGATTGTGCATCGCAGATGCGGATTTTGGCCCATAAGTGAAAACCGCAAATGCGGTGCCCTGGAACGTAGAAGCGGTACCGCCGATGCGGTGGATTGACCGCAGGTGCAAAAAGCCTGGGTCAGAATGTATATAATTTTTCCTTCGCGATTTTCAGAAGTTTTACCATTTTAAACACGATTTCTGGAGCTTTTGGGCAATTTTGAAGAGGGAATTCAAGGAGACTTCATTGAGGTAAGGTTTTTGATCATAAAAACTCGTTTCTATGGTATTATTTCACGGATTAGAGCTGTAATTATGGAAATTAAGGTTTAAATATGGAGGAAACTAGGGCTTGGGAACTTAGGCCTTTGATTAAGGATTTGAAGGACCATTGGTGGTCGAATTTCAAAACTTTTGGTATGTATGAACTCGTGGGGGAGATAAGGAGTCTAATGATGTAAAATTTATCGAATTTCGAGACGTGGGCCCGGGGGTCAGGTTTGACTAATTTCGGGATTCGCGTTGCTTTTCGATTATTTTCAAGTGGGCTTTGTCCCCTTAGCATATTTTGATGGTTATGTTCTGATTTTGCCTAGATTTGGAGCATCCGGAGGCCGATTCAAGGGGCAAAGGCATCGCGAGCTAGAGTTTGGGCCGGATTGAGGTGAGTAATAATTGTAAATGTTGTCCTGAGGGTATGAAACCCCGGATTACACATCGTTGTGCTATGTTGAGGTGACGCACACGCTAGATGACGAGCGTGGGGTCGTGCAACGTTGGGGATTGTGACTTAGTCCATCCCAAATGACTGTTTTATCGCGTATTTGATTGCAAACTGTTTGATGTTATCATGAATTTGGGCTAAATGCTATTTGGGCTTCGTGCCATCCGTTTGGACCCTTAGGGGATTTTTACTGCCATTTTCTCACTGTTTTGACTTTATACTTGTACTCAATCATGCTATATTCTACTATTTTCATAACTCAGACATGTTTACTCTGGTTAAACTCATTAAATGATATTTTTTTAAATGATATTTTGGCTGAGCATCATGTTTTACTGTTGCCCGAGTGGCTTATGAGATTCTGACTGAGAAAGGCCGAGGGCCTGTGTTGTGAGGATACTTTTGGGTCGGGCTGCACGCCGCAGCGGTGATACACTAATTATGATTATGAGGCCGAGGGCCTAAGATTTGTATGCCACGAGGTGGCGTGTTGATATGAGGCCGAGAGCTTATTGATTATGCCACGAGATGGCTTGATATTGCACTTGGACCGTAAGGGGCCCCTCCCGGAGTCTGTACACCCCCAGTGAGCGCGGGTACCCATTGTGATATGAGATATAGAGCCCGAGGGGCTGGTATTGTTCTATGTTATTGCCCGAGGGGCTGATTCTAGGGCTGTGCATAATTTGGTAAATACCGAATTACCGTACCGAAACCGAAAATTTTGGTATTTGGTATAAGGTATTTTGGTATTTGGTATGGTATTTGGTTTAAGTTTTAAAAAAATTGGTATTAGGTATGGTACTTGGTATTTTAAAATAAAATATCGAAATGCCGATACCGTACCGAAATATATATTATATTATACAAAACATATATTATCAATTATAACACAAATATAAAAAATCTAAAATTTTACTTTCCTTTATTCTCTAAGTTCATCAATTAACTCTAAACAAGTAACAAGACATTTCTAATGATAAAATATTCTTTTATGTATAATTTTCTCTATTTGGATCGATATTTGCTAGTTTTGGACAAAATTTTTGTCAACAAACATTTTCAGTTTTGTATTTTTGAGTATTTTAATTAAGAATATTAGAGTCTATGGCTCTATGCACTAGTTAGTACTCAAACCGAATAAACCGAAGTTACTGAACCGAATAAACCGAAACCGAAAGGAGAAAAACCGAACCATACCGAATTTAGTTAAATACGGTATTGGTATAGGATTTTAAGAAACCGAATACCGAAAATACCGAACCGAATTGTCTAAATACCCTACCGTGCCGACCGGCGAACACCCCTAGCTGATTCAGTTAACATTATGCCCGAGGGGCGGATTTTATATGTTTATCTCTTCTTGCTGTCTTTCTTTTATTTGTTTAGCTGTTAAATAGGTATTTTAAAGAAGCTTATTCTGAACTAAGGTGTTTTATGAGATTTCACTGTTTTGTTGCACTTTATTGGTTTTATTCTGCCTCTTATTAGCATGCTGTTGTGATTCTTCGTGATTTCTTATCGCTCAGTCTTCATTTATTGCTATTATTCACTGAGTTGGAGTACTCACTTTACTCCCTGCACCCTGTGTGCAGATTCAGGCGCTTCAGGTCCTGCTAGCGAGGGTTGATAGCTTCCAGCAGATTTCCGGAGTCCACTAGGTAGCTGCTCGGCATTCGCAGCCCAGTGTTTCTCCCTCTTATGATTGTTCTTTTCCCTAGTACTGGATTTTGTAATAGACTATGTAGCCCTTTTTCCCGATTTCGAGACTTATGTTAGATGCTCATGACTGGTGACACCCCAATGTCGGGTTGTGTTGGTTGTTTTCCGCAAATTGTGCTATTTCACTTATATTTTGGGATTATTAGCATGTTAATGACTTAAATTGTGTTATTATAATTGTTTAATATGAATTGGGAGTTGTGTCGGCTGGCCTTGTCTTCAAGAGAGGCGCCATCACGACCGGGTCAGGGTTTAAGGGTTGTGACAAAAAACTAACTTGTTTCCTCAACTTTGAGAACCCATCTTTGTGTGTTATGGTGTTAATCAAAATATACACCGCACATCAATAATAATAAGATGGAATTATTTGGTTCCTAACCTTGAATCACTTGTGAGGTGAGAAAATAATATACGTTCGTATATAACGCATATCAAACTGATATACAAAACTTTGTTCTCATGAGCAATTGTTTAGCTATTAAGTGAAGGCACTCAATAAATTATTTTTTCAAACCAACTGTGATGTAAACCAACTTATCAAGATGAACTATCTTGAATAAAAAAACTGGAAATTATGCTCTAAATCAAATTATTGAGCAAGTTACCTTGCAAACACCATGTTGCGGGTTAATAATAATCGCACATGTAACCATCTCATAGATGCATCTTATGTGGTATACATGGCAGGTGAATGGGCCCATATTCACTTTTGATATTTCCAGCATTCATGGGATTCAATCCCAATTTTAGTTGGTCTATTAATTAATGAGAACAAGTAACGTAAGAATTAGTAAAGAACTTTGTAGTTCTTTAATATTTACCCATGTGAATTCTCTTTTATGTTTGCACATCATAGTTAAATTAACATGGCTAAACCAATTATGCCAACTGAATAAATTATCAATATTGATAAAGTTCAGGTTTACACCATGACGTGTGCGATTATCAATAAACTCCAAGTTTATTCTGAGATGGGTTTTTATATCAATAAACTTCTACTTTATTGTGGCATTCTTTTATTTCTATAGTACAAATTGGAGAATAAAGCGGGTAGCTTTTCGCATACATATTACCCCGCTACAAGTTGTAGTAATAGAAGATGTTAAATCTTTCCTTTATTTATAGTCTCAATATAATCAACCGCTTTCGCGTATACTTTGAAAACTGAATAAGTTTCATTGAGACTTACTACAACACAATACCTTAATGGTAATCAATTGTTTTTCTCCAAAATAGTAATAATTGGCTCTTCCAGAGCTCTCAATTAATTTGGTACTACCACATATTCATCAACATCCATAAGGTGAATATCTCTTTTGAAGAGAAAGTTATACCATTATGGTTATGGTCAAATTATATGCAAGATATGTTTCTTGCATTAATGTTATTCTTTAATAATCACATTACCAAAATATTTTGGCGTGCAATAGGTACGTGATCAATGACCATTCATGCCATAATAATGACATTATTTTCTTATTTTCCCTCAAACCTCATTCTAGGGGTGGGTGTGGTATATTCACTACCACTAGCACGTCCATATTCTTTCAAGAATGAATATGTATTCATAAATCACATGTTGTCACATTCACATCATGAATGGACCATAATCATCTATATGTGCTTTATAAAATCTCATGTCAATCGATGACAAATATTACTTTCACAGAGTGAAGGATTATTTTGAGAATCCTTATTATTCTCATTATCACAATGATGATGATTATAATTTCGTCTATTGCCACGTCCACATCCATTGATACCTTCACGGTAATAATTTTGTCTTCTTTTAGACTTATTACATATTGCTACCATATTCTCTTAAGGGAATGAGAATGAAGCAAATTCAATAGGACGGGTTTCCACTTATTTGCCCATGATCATACATGAATTTGATCATGGCAAGGCATAGAAATTTTAACACTTCAGGTGGTTATAATTTCTTAGAAACTCCATTAAAGTTATAATCAACCTTTGTTGTCTTTGCTTGTATATAAAATCAAATTATAGAATGTCAAGAATTTAAAAGAGAAAACTAAAGTAAAATACTTACCTTAAATCCAGAACTTAATCATGAAGGAAGTTCATGGAACAATTGACAATCTATATGCTCAATCCCAAAGCTTCTACTCAATTGGTTAGAGTCTCGTGTTGATAACGTGTTATGAAATAATAAAAGTAGAAGAACAATATTGCAGAGAAAGAGGGAGAGGGAATTCTTATTGAATTTTGGGATGAATTATAATGGCATAGAACCCTCTATTTATAGGGAGAGGGTGACTTAGCCACCAAGTAATAAACCCTATAATCTCTCTAAATATAGACATTCACCATAAATAAAATTCTATTTATAACAGGATATGAAATTTAAATTAGTTCATTTTACAAAACAACTTTGTCCCCCATTGGATATGAAGAGGAAAATTCTAGTGTTTATATATAGAAGCACTTCTTCTAGCTCTTAAAGAGTTTAGAAGAGAGCAAGCCATGCGCCGTCGTCGTCGCTCGCTTGGCTCAGATTCAGATTTGGTCAATTGATATGATTGATTTATAGTATTTTGGACCAAATTTATTTTCCTTTTCCATCATTTAAAATTTTCTTTTCTAATATATTTTTTGCGCAAAAATATGAATTTGGAAATTCGCGGAATAATTTTCCAAGACTCAACTTCATTGGCTATGAAGAGAGAGGCTTAGCCTCATTTCCACCATCGAAATCTGAATATCTCTCCCCTCTATCTTCTGCATTCTGCATTGTTTTTCAAAAGCAAAAACGTAAGCATTTTGTGTGATTTGATCTGCCATATCAGTTCGTCGAAGTTTTGTGATTTGAAGTGCCGCTATCATAGAATAGTTATTCCGTTCTATCCTGGGAGGAATTAATCCGAAACCTTGGGCAACTGTTGTGAGCACGTGATTTTTGCCCTATACAAATTATTCCCAGAAATTCAAACAAAATAATTTCTTTCATTACTTTACAATTTCGTGGATTTTTGTAACTTTTATTTTGTGCATTTTAATTAGTGAAAAACAAAAAAATACTTGGCATTTGCATTTAGTGTTTAGTTTCGCCTTTTAGGATTAATTAGTAACTAGGTCACTTTACAAAGAAGCAAATAACAAAAATAATTCATTTTTGCATTTTTAACTATTAATTTTGAATTTGTCTTAGTTTACACTTAAATTAGGAATTATTATATTTGGACATTGAGTGATATAATTTTAGAAGTCAATTTAGGTCTTTATCTTTAAATTTGGCATTTAATAAAATCAGGAAAAAATATAAATACAAAATGAAAAAAACGAGGAAAAAAAAAAGAAAAGAAAATAATTTAAAAAGAAAGGGGGTTGTCTTAATGAGAGACCGGAATTGGGTCTTTTGATTCATTAGTCTTCGCCCAAACACGTCCAGCCCCAGGCCCAAATTAACTCCAAACCCGGTCCAGCCCTGGTGTTTCAAAACGGCGTCGTTCGGTTGAGTTTTGATCTCAACCGTCGATGTTTATCAATTGGACGGTCGAGAAGCCCCTCCCCCATAATATTTAAATGTCTGAATCGACCACTACCCCCCCCCCCTCCCGGTCCGTCTCTTTCATTCACACCCCTATCCAAACCCTAGAGACGCCGCCCTGTTACACTCCGTCCAGCCAGCGGCGACGACGGAAACCACTCCGTTCCCACCCAAAATAACACCGTAGCTTCCCCTCGTTCCCCTCTTTCTAAATATACCTTCAGTTCCCCTCGAATCATTTCCCAACTCTTCGAATCTTCACTTGAAAATCCGGCCAAAACCCTACTTCTCCCAAATCCGGTCAGACTACACCATAGCCTCGCCTTAACTTCCTCATCTCGAGTGTCCAAGCCATTTCCCTCGAATCCCCGCCGAGTTCCTCGAATTTCAAATCAAAGTCTGGCCTAAAACCCTAAAATACTCCAAATCTAGTCAAATCGACATCACCTGAGCTCCTCACTCTCCTCATGAAGAATCCACCGATGGCGATGTTCGAATCTTGCTGGAATGGGTCGAATTTCAAATCTGGGGAGCGGCAGAATCTTAGGTCTCCATAGGTAAGGTGTTCTTTGTTATTCTTCATTAGTTTCTTCTTGTTGACTGATATTTCTGTCCGATTAATCAATTTAGAATTTTATTTTATTTTTCTTTTGTCAGTTCGTTTAAAATAGTATTCGATTAGGTTAGTCTGATTTTATTTGTTTGTTCTTCATCCTCTTTTGATCAATAGTGGGGTTTGGTTCGTTAATTCAATTGTGTTTGGTCGCTTTCAATTTAGGGTTAAGCATGTCATGATTAGTTTAAAGGCATTTCTGCTGTTTCATTTAATTTCTGCAAGTTTTAATAGGTTTGATTCTGTGTTAGCCAATTAAATACTGCAATTAGATTTATCTGTTAAATGTAGTTCATTAATAGGATTAACTTCATAATTGGTTTAATTTGTCCACTTAGTTTGATTTTAGGAGATTGTTCGCTCATGAACATTTGATTTAGAGCTTGTTTAGTTAACCATAGTTAAAGGGATTGTTTGGGTATAGCTGATAGGTTTGATTAGGGGGAAATAAGGCTGAGGTACAGTTTGGTGTTAGATTGGTAGTTTCAGAACAATTCAAGGGTAAATGAGGTAATTCAAGGGTAGGGAATCTAGCATTAACTGAAATAGAACTTCCTAGAAGTTTCTAGATGGGGGTTCTAAGGAAAATTCAGGAATTAGGTGTATTAACTTGAGAAACAAGTCAGTAAGTTAGGGACTAGTTAGTTAAAATCTAAAAATAAAAGAAGGACTAAAAAGAAAATAGGAAAAAAGGAGGGCTTCCCTCATTTTGCCTATAAAAAGGCACGACTAGTGCCTTAGGGAACAAGTTTGGAAGACCTGAAAATTCCCCAAAAGTGGGAACCTCCAAAAATTCCCCCCAAAAATAGTCTATTGTTTCCATCAGCTGAATTTGAAATTCAAATTCAAAAACTCTTTTAGATCTTCAGCAAAAAAAATACAAACACAACAAAAAATCAAAAAAAAACTGTTACATTAGTTTTCCCTTAGGTTGATTTCAAATTCCAGCATTGAATTCAACTTTCTAGCTTAGTTAGGATCAAAAACCACTTGAATTTTCCTGTTTCTGTTCAAAATCTGAAGTTTGAAGGTTGTTCGAATCATCTGTGCATTAGATCTGATTAGTTCAAGTTGACTGTGGATTATCTGTTAAGTGTATTGATGTGCTGGGCACACTTCTGGTTTATTTGGTGTTGTTTTGGGTAGATCTATTGGTTTTGTTTGGTGTTTTAAAACATTTCTGGGCTGCTGAACTTTTCTGGGCTGCATTTGATCTCTGCTCGTTATTGCTGCTGACTTCTTCTTCGTCTTACATTTCGAACATCCAGGTACATGTTCTGTAGCCCTCGAGCTTATGGAAATGAAGTAAAGTGTTGTTTGAAGTTGATCGCTGAATTCATTTCGTTTCTGTTTGGTTTTACTGTGTAAAACAGTCATGTTTACTTGAAATTTTGTGTCGTTTGTATAACTGGACTGATTCTGGACTGTACAATGGATTTTAGTGTTAGATTATGTAATAAAACTGGGCTGTATTGGACATGTATTAGATAGATGAGCTTCAGGCTTGTGTTTGCTCATTTGAACTATTAGTATTGTGTTTGTGTTTAGTATAATAATTTCGGGTGTTAGTTAACTCATAAGGTTTAAAAAATGACACGAACTAGGACTAATTTTTGGAAATGATGTTTGGATAATCGTTGTTATTTGTAGGTTTGTTTGATTTAATTTTGGAGGTGACATTACTTAGAGATTTCAGCTAGAACACTATCGATTATAATTGAAGTTCAAATCAGTATGTACAATCATAAAGGCATAAAGTCAAATTGATTCTTTGGTTTAGTTCACTTATGTTTGATTCACACTGCAATTTACAGAAGTTCACTTAAGAGGAATGTATTGAAAATGGCATGATAGGTTGCAAAAACAGTTCGAAGTAGCAGCTTGTTTATTTCCAAATTTCAGAGCATCCTTGAGTTTGATTAAGATAGATTATTTGAAATTGGTATGCCTCTAAGTTGAATTAGTCGTGTACTTGGCCTAGTAGAGCATTAACAGGCTCTAAAGAAAGTGGCCTTGGATCCTTGGGCCTGTCACACGCCCAGGCAACCCAGTTTTTTTTTCAACAAAAATGTTATCTCCTCAGCCTGCTTTGCGCATTCAGTCAGCGGGATTAATTGATTTTAAATTGAATCATAGGAGTTTGGGCCTCTCAAATATGCTGAATAATCAGGGCACTTTTAGAGACAATCCATAATAGACAAATCGCAGTCCTTTAGGTTGGCTTTAAAATAAATGAGGTGCGCCGCGCCAAACAAAAATAGTACATTGTGTGGCCCTCTTAAGTAT
Source organism: Nicotiana attenuata (assembly GCF_001879085.1). NCBI lineage: Eukaryota > Viridiplantae > Streptophyta > Magnoliopsida > Solanales > Solanaceae > Nicotiana > Nicotiana attenuata. The sequence goes on along the minus strand of NC_031995.1, from coordinate 105,889,144 downwards.
ATTAAAAATATTTTAGACTTCGGGACGTGCCATTTAGCGAATTTCATGGCATCCCGCAAAGTTAATAATATGCTAGTTGTTTTAGGCCCGTCATTTAAATAATATTACCTTCCTAAACTCGGGTGCACATTTATGTGACCCAAATCCAAATCTCAACGTTAGATAAAATGTGTTATGGGCTACGGGTGCATTTATGTGACGTGGCCCGAAACATATTTTAAATAGCGTTGCAATCTTTCTTAAAAAATAATAAAAAAGCGGTTCAAAGTTAAAAAGCACATAGATTAAAACATGTATTAAAATCAGATATTTAGCCATTTATAACAGTTTAAGCAACCGTGCTAGAACCACGGAATTCGGGAATGCCTAACACCTTCTCCCGGGTTAACAGAATTCCTTATTCGGTTTTCAGGTTCGCAGACTGTTAAACAGAGTCAACCCTTCCTCGATTCGGGATTCAACCGGTGACTTGGGACACCATAAATCTCCCAAGTGGCGACTCTGAATTTTTAATAAATAAATCCCATTTCGATTGTCATTTAATTGGAAAAACTCCTTTATACCCTTGCGGGTGTAGGAAAAAGGAGGTGTGACAGCTCTGGCGACTCTGCTGGGGAAAAGAACCCAGAACTTTGGTTCAGGGTTCAGAATTCGAGCTTAGATATATTGTTGTATTTGGCTTTATCTGATTTTCCTACATGTTTCATGCTAAATGTGCAAAATGTTGCTTTTTACCGCTTTGATATTATCTGAACTGTATATAAACTGTGCCGAAACCCTTCTCTTCTCACCTCCGGGGATGTGCTCACTGGTGGAGACTCCCTATTCTGTTAGTGTCATACCTTAAAATAAGAAAGAGGCCGGACAAGTTACTAAGCCGGATGGCCTTTTGGTTCCCGGTACGTAGCCCCCTCCTCGACTCGAGTTGTCCGCTCGGGTGCACAGTCTAGAACATATACCCAGGTCTTGAACCTAGAATAACTTGACCTCATGCCAGATCCCTAGTAGGAACGCTTATCTGCATCACGTGCATTTTGACTTAGGGAACTCAACACAGGGGTTGGGTCCGTCTAGGACAGGTGTACCCGGAATAATGGACCATCCTGACGCATCTTACTTGTGCATTTATTTGTTTTGGATTCGCATGCTGACCGGCTTTTGAAGGAAAGAAATAGCAGTGTGAGGGTAAAGAGAGTTAATCTCCTGTTTTGAAAAAAAAACAATGTCCAAATAGTGTCGAAACTCTGCCGAATTTTTGAGAAAAATAAAAATAAAAACAAAAAGAGTAAAAGGGGAAAGGAAAGAATTTGTTTTCAAGAATAGTTAGTTTTAATTTGAAAAAATGAAAAGAAGAGTCTTGTTTTTAAAATTAGTTTGTTTTGTTTGACCGAACTACGCTAGTTTGATTCTCACCAGATGTGAGATACGTAGGCAACCCTCATCGGGTCCAACCACCCTTTTTCAAAAATAGCCAAAAAAATACCAAGACTTTAACTTTTTGTCAAAATAAGTTGGGTGCCGTCATTCTTGTTTAAAATAAGCCGAATGTCCCCAAAAGGGCGCCGGAAGGCTGTTTTTGCAAGAACAGCCACCCTGAGTCATTTTTAAATGGTTTGCGGGCACAGCCTTAAAATCTCCCTCCCGGAAGTGCTGAGAGGCCGTATTTGCAAAACCAAGTCTTTGATTTCTTAAATAAATTTTTTGAAAAATAGCCACTTTTCCTTTAAGTCACAATAAGTCAGCTTTCTTTAAATAGTCATACTTTTCCTTAGAACTCCTTGTCCAGGATGACCCAGTTGACATTGAAACCTTATTAGTCTTGCGCAGGCGCGTGGCGATGCCGAGTGATGCCCCGCGGGCCCCAGGTTTTGAAGCTTTGATTTATTCCTAGTTAATCGAGTCTGTATTTTTGTTTTTGAGTCTATTTTTGTTACTCCCCTTTTTGATAAAAAGAAAAACAAATAGTCTGGTAGCTTTTGTAATCGCAGTTGTTATTAATGAAAAATTGAGAAAAATTCCCCAAAAATTATCTCCTTATTTTCGCATTTGTTTGCAAGAACTACGCTTGGTCTGATTCACGCGGGGTTGTGATACGTAGGCAATCTCCATAGGATTCGACCGTAACTAAATGAAAAGAAAAAAAAGGAAAAACAAGAAAAGAATGAAAGGAAAGAGGTGAAAAACAAGAAAGGAAAGAAAAACAAAAGAGGGAAAAAGAAAAACAAAAAGAAAATAAGAAACCAAACGAAAG
>NC_031995.1:105845196-105886875 GCF_001879085.1 Nicotiana attenuata | reverse complement strand
GTAATGGAAAGAATTTTATTTTGAAAAACAAGAAAGGAAAGAAAAACAAAAGAGGGAAAAAGAAAAACAAAAGAAAATAAGAAACCAAACGAAAGAAACAAAGGCAAACAAGAGAAAATAAAAAGGGAGCAAGAGAAAAGGAAAGAAAAGAGCGGAAAAACAATTTTGAGGAAAGGAGAGAATAGGAACAAGGAAAAACCGAGGCAAGAGGGAAAGAAGAGCAAAAGAAAAGAGGGAAAGGCAAGAAACAAACAATGGAAAAACAAGGGGGAAGAATGAGAGAAAAGGCATGGCAAATAAAGAAAAAAGAAAGGCCGGGATTACGCAAGCGACCGATCAAAAGCATAATAGGAACTGTTAACTGCTTAGGTGCATTCATTCCCCAAATGTGTGGGTAACAATATGATAAATGCCCTAACGCTAACGTGATGGTTTCATTTTGTCATATCATTTCAGACAGGTGGTTGGTTTGTGGTTTTTAAAGTAACTCTTCCCTACAACACAAAGGCAAAAGGCAATGGCAGAGAACAACAGAACTGAGTGGGTTGATACCGGTGCCCGAAAGCAACTGGTTGAACAGGACAACGGGTTGGTAGAAGAGGTAAAGATGTTGAGACAACACGTGGCAGACATGTATCGGGCATGGATGACTTGTTAAGAACCCAAAAGCAACTTGTTAAGAACGATGTGATGAGGACTTGTGAAGCTCCTAGTATTGTTGATACAGAATTTAGTGGCTAAGATACCGTGCTTGGTAATTGGAAAGACGCTCCATTTCTTGGTCAGCCAGAGAGGAGCTTTGGTGGCTTAGTTTGTTGTCATTTCTGTTGCCCAAGTTATTTCAGGGTTGTAATCTGGATATTGTCTTGTGACTCAAACCCTTCTATCCTTTTATTTTGTCTAGTTCCTTTGATCGTAGTATATCATGTAGCGTTGTCTAGGTTTGTTCTAAGGATTGTACCCCAGTTTATTGTGCTTGTTTTATTGACCAAACTCTTTCACCGTCAGTCTAATGCAATTCTCTATTTCCTGCCATTTCTAGTCATTTTGTTTAGTTTTCTTCTCCTTTTAAAATTCTTTTCATGCTGGTTCTGGTGACATGACATGCACGCATAATTCTCATCCTGGTTTTAAAAGACAGTTTAGTAATGAAGCAATGCAACAATATTGAAGATGATAGGGATATTTGAGGGAAATAAGTAAGGGCACTTTGAGATCACTTCGAACCCAAATTGTGTGAAATTGGGGCAGACGGAACATAAAGAAATACTGTTGAAATGCATCATGCCACATCTGTTTGAAACCAAAGGCAAGTTTGCCCCAAGTCTACAGGGGCCGTCCGTCGCACCGTGGTTGTTGTCCAACGGTGCTGGGTAATTGACAAATGTAGAAGGCAAATGTGTGGGTATGGTTATTAATTTTGGTGCAATCAAAAGATGTTACGTATGTTTTCCTCAGTTTGTTTAATTGTGTAGTTTGTACTTGGCATGTTTCGGAGATTGGAATGACGAAGGCATTTGGTTCTGCTATCCAAATACTTTATCCTTTGTTACCCCTTTGAGCCTCGGTTATTTTCTTGCACACCCCTCTTTCGGAATCAATAATAAAACTCGTAAGCCCGAGCGGGGAAAGTAAGTGGAGAAACAAGAGAAAAACAGTGAAAAAGAAAAAAGAAGAGAAAAGAAAAAGAAAAGAAAAGAAAAGAAAAGAGAAAAGAAAAGAAAAGGAAAAAAGAAGAGAAAAGAAAAAGAAAAGAAAAGAAAAGAGAAGGAAAAGAAAATAAATGAAAAGAAAGAAAAGAAAAGTGGAAGAAAAGGAAAGATCGCAACAACGAAGTAATTCTATGACCTGAACTACGTTTGACTTGATCCCGAAAGGGTACGTAGGCAGCCTCTCTCTGAGGTTCATTCACACCGAAATAAAAGTCCAAAAGTCCCCAAGGAAGAAACTGGGGCAGAAGTTGTGGTTGTGCAAGAGGTTTGATCCCGAAACTTGTAGTTTTAAACCCACGTCGAATTGTTTTGAGCCTTTGATACCCTTTCTTTCTAACCCCGTCCAAAAGCCTGCACTACGGTCCAAAGAAAGACCTTCTGATCAGTCTTCAGAGAATGCCAAGTCGAGCAAGAAGACGTGATTTATGCTAGGAATAACACTCTGGTCCAAACAAGGGAAATGAAGAATGAGAGAGTCTTGATGATAAATGCCCTCACAGGTACCACAAGGCGATGAAAGCTGAGAGAAATCAAAAATGAGAGAGTCTTATTGGTGAAAACCTTCACAGGAACCATAAGGCGATAATGAGGTGAGAGAAAGACCAAAATGAGAGAGGCTTAAAGGTGAAAACCCTTCGGGCACTACAAGTCGAATAAGGATTGTGAATCAGATCGGATAAGCGGGGCATTGAAGCCCAGTTTCACGGCAAAAAGGCACAACAAGAGTTGAACATTAGGTTTGCTTAACGAAATAGGCCGCAGGTGCATGTCATGGTCATTAGAGTTAGTACCAACATCCGATAGGTTTCTACTTTGTAGTTTTCTTGTTAGGAATCATCTCTTTCCATTGTCCTCTACTCTGTTCCTTTTATCTTGTTTACTTCCTCGTCCTGAGTCAATTCGGTCATAACAAGTGAGAAATGACTTCAAAATCTGCCACCATCTTTCCAATTGAACAAAACGGGATCTGGTTAGCACATCAAAGCGTCATCCGTCAGGAAAGAACAACAAGCACACTGAGTTGGCAATAATCTACATGCTTTGGGATGCTTGTGAAATGCAAGGGCTTGGTATTTGTCAATTCATGAACAACGCAACAAATGAAGGGTTTAGGGTGAACGGATCAAAGGTATTTTCGGTAAAACACGAAAGGTTTGGTATATATCAGATGGAGGGTGTTTGGTGAACGGATCAGAGGTATTTTCTGCAAAGTGGTTAGCAGGGTCTCCAAGTGAGAATCAGTTATTAAGGGGAAGTGAAGGAACAATAAACTTCAAGGCCGAGGCCAGTGGTTAAGTCAAGAAAGAACATCATGTACACGAACTAGGGGCAATAGACGTGCTTTGGGATTCATATGAGACATAAGGGTTGGGGGAATGCCAGTTCATGCAATACAACAAATAGAGGATATCGGGGCTAAACGAAGAGAAGGTATTTTATGAGGATGACACAGAAAGGGGTTAGTCCATAAAAAGGCAAGGTCTTCGAGTGGAAATCAGTCATCTTGGCAAATGCAGAAGCAGCCGCCCTCAAAGTTTAAGGCCACTAACTAACCACCACATTTTAAACTCACAAGTTTTCTTTGTTTGAAACAGGAACAAAGCAGTGCAAGAAAGTTGGTTCAACAATAAGGAAAAAGAAAAGAAAAGAAAGAAAAAGAAAAAGAAGAAGAGGAGAGCCGACAAAAGGGAAGTTTCTCAAATCTTCGCCCTTGCCTGTCTTGCTAGCGTGCATAAAATGCTGTCATTGCTTTTCACATTTTTTTCCTCCTAGGATAAAACCTAGTCTGATGAATTTTCTCCTAGGATCAAAATCTTAGTCTGATGAATTGTTCTCCTAAGATAGAAGACCTAGTCTGATGAACTTTCTCCTAGGATCAAAATCTTAGTCTGATGAAACTTTCTCCTGAGATAGTAAGATAGAAAACCTAGTCTGATGAACTTTCTCCTAGGATCAAAATCTTAGTCTGATGAATTGTTCTCCTAAGATAGAAAACCTAGTACTGAGTAGAACCTTTCTCCTAGGACCTAAATCTTAAGTCTGACTGAATTTTCGACCTTAGACTATAAAACTTAGTACTAGAACTTGAAACTTTACTCCTAAGTATAGTCTAAGATACTAAAAGCTAGTCTTGACTCGAATTGTTACTCCTAAGATAGAGTACCTAGTCTGATCGAATTTTCGCCTAGTATCTAATCTTAGTCTGACTTGAACTTGCGTCTACTAAGTGTAGAAAACCCTTGTACTAGAACTTGAACTTTCGTACCTAGGTATCTAAAACGTCTTAAGTACGTAGACTAAACGTGTTCGTCGTAACGTTCGTAGATGGAACCTAGTTACGTCGTAAGTCGGTACTTACGTACCGTTAAGGTAGTACCTAAACTACGTACGTACGTACGTAGTAGTACGTACGTACGTACGTACGTACGTACGTACGTACGTACGTACGTACGTACGTACGTACGTACGTACGTACGTACGTACGTACGTACGTACGTACGTACGTACGTACGTACGTACGTACGTACGTACGTACGTACGTACGTACGTACGTAACGTAACGTACGTACGTACGTACGTACGTACGTACGTACGTACGTACGTACGTACGTACTACGTACGTACGTACGTACGTACGTACTACGTACGTACGTACGTCGTACGTACGAACTTTCTCTACGATCAAACAGGACCTTAGATCATCTTAGATGTAACCTATCTCGATCGAATTTCNCTTACGGATCCTAATCTTAGCTTCAGTAGACTTCTCCTAAGATAGAGACCTAGTCTGATGAATTCTCTGATCAATCTTAGCTGATGAACTTCTCTAGATAGCAGATACAAAGACCTAGTCTGATAAATTTTCTCCTAGGATCTAAATCTTAGTCTGAGAAATCTTTCTCCTAAGATAGAAAACCTAGTCTGATGAACTTTCTCCTAGGATCTAAATCTCAGTCTGATGAATTTTTCTCCTAAGATATAAAACTTAGTCTGATGAAACTTTCTCCTAAGATAGCAAGATAACAAAAAGACCTACTCTGATGAATTTTCTCATAGGATCTAAAATCTTAGTCTGATGAATCTTTCCCCTAAGATAGAAGACCTAGTCTGATGAATTTGCCAGCCAAATGTCCTTGGTTTTACTCACAGGATCGTGCATTCCAGTCAAGTCTTTAGTTTTACTCTCATCATTGCATCAATAGCTTAGGTGATTTACATTTTGCTAACAACTCACAAATCTTCCTAGTGTAAACTTGGGCAGAAAATCTTCTTTTTTTGTCTGTTTTGTTGAAATCAGGCGCCCACCTGAAGAACAAGGAAATACATTTCAAGTTCAGCAATCAGGCACCCACCTGGAAAACAAGGGAATACAGTTCAAGTTCAGCAGTCAGGCGCCCACCTGGAGAACAAGGGAATACATTTCAAGTTTCAGTAATCAGGAGCACGCCTGGAGAACAGAGGACTACATTTCAAGTTTCAGCAGTCAGGAGCCCGCCTGGAGAACAGAGGAATACATTTCAAGTCTCAGCAGTTAAGCATCACTCAAAAAAATAGCAAAACATCTCATATCACAATTCAAGGAACCAACAAAAGAATTCCAACGGGAGAATACAAGTTCACAAGGCAACAAGAATCGCAAGATGAAGACATAGATAGGACTCTTTGTAATTCATAGATCATAGCTTAGTCTAGCTTCTTTTTATTTTGACTTGGTGTAATAAGGAGGTCAGCAAGCAGTAACCGCAGCAACAGCAGTGAAATCACAGCTCCTGGTAGTCCCAGCTACCAAACCTTCCCGAACTACACTGACCTGATTCCTTTTTAGCCCAGGATATGTAAGCAACCTCCGAAGCAGGGTGCGGTCAACTCTTTCAAAAAATGCTTCAAATATTCAAAAGGGCAAAAATCGCTCGTTTCCGCTCACTTATCTTTGCACGAAAACTCTTCGTGTTTCCGGGCAAAGAGGGGCAGCTGTGAGCACGTGATTTTTGCCCTATACAAATTATTCCCAGAAATTCAAACAAAATGATTTCTTTCATTATTTTACAATTTCGTGGATTTTTGTAACTTTTATTTTGTGCATTTTAATTAGTGAAAAATACAAAAAAATACTTGGCATTTGCATTTAGGGTTTAGTTTCGCCATTTAGGATTAATTAGTAACTAGGTCACTTTACAAAGAAGAAAATAACAAAAATAATTCATTTTTGCATTTTTAACTATTAATTTTGAATTTGTCTTAGTTTACACTTAAATTAGGAATTATTGTATTTGGACATTGAGTGATATAATTTTAAAAGTCAATTTAGGTCTTTATCTTTAAATTTGGCATTTAATAAAATCAGGAAAAAATATAAATACAAAATGAAAAAAAATGAAAAAAAGAAAGAAAAGAAAACAATTTAAAAAGAAAGGGGGTTGTCTTAATGAGAGACCGGAATTGGGCCTTTTGATTCATTAGTCTTAGCCCAAACCCGTCCAGCCCCAGGCCCAAATTAACTCCAAACCCGGTCCAGCCCTGGTGTTTCAAAACGGCGTCGTTCGGTTGAGTTTTGATCTCAACCGTCGATGTTTATCAATCGGACGGTCGAGAAGCCCCTCCCCCATAATATTTAACTGTCCGAATCAACCCCTACCCCCCCCGGTCCGTCTCTTTCATTCACACCCCTATCCAAACCCTAGAGACGCCGCCTTGTTACACTCCGTCGAGCTCGCCGGCGGCGACGACGGAAACCACTCCGTTCCCACCCAAAATAACACTGTAGCTTCCCCTCGTTCCCCTCTTTCTAAATATACCTTCAGTTCCCCTCGAATCATTGCCCATCTCTTCGAATATTCATTTGAAAATCTGGCCAAAACCCTACTTCTCCCAAATCCCGTCAGAATTACACCACAGCCTCGCCTTAACTTCCTCATCTCCAAGCCATTTCCCTTGAATCCCCGCCGAGTTCCTCGAATTTCAAATCAAAGTCTGGCCTAAAACCCTAAAATACTCCAAATCTAGTCAAATCGACATCACGTGAGCTCCTCACTCTCCTCATGAAGAATCCACCGATGGCGATGTTCGAATCTTGCTGGAATGGGTCGAATTTCGAATCTGGGGAGCGGCAGAATCTTAGGTCTCCATAGGTAAGGTGTTCTTTGTTGTTCTTCATTAGTTTCTTCTTGTTGACTGATATTTCTATCCGATTAATCAATTTAGGATTTTATTTTATTTTTCTTTTGTCAGTTCGTTTAAAATAATATTCGATTAGGTTAGTCTGATTTTATTTGTTTGTTCTTCATCCTCTTTTGATCAATAGTGGGGTTTGGTTCGTTAATTCAATTGTGTTTGGTTGCTTTCAATTTAGGGTTAAGCATGTCATGATTAGTTTAAAGGTGTTTCTGCTGTTTCGTTTAATTTCTGCAAGTTTTAATAGGTTTGATTCTGTGTTAGCCATCTAATTACTGCAATTAGATTTAGCTGTTAAATATAGTTCATTAATAGGATTAACTTCATAATTGGTTAAATTTGTCCACTTAGTTTGATTTTAGGAGATTGTTCACTCATGAACATTTGATTTAGAGCTTGTTTAGTTAACCATAGTTTGGGTATAGCTGATAGGTTTGATTAGGGGGAAATAAGGCTGAGGTACAGTTTGGTGTTAGATTGGTAGTTTCAGAACAATTCAAGGGTAAATGAGGTAATTGAAGGGTAGGGAATCTAGCATTAACTGAAATAGAACTTCCTAGAAGTTTCTAGATGGGGTTCTAAGGTAAATTCAGGAATTAGGTGTATTAACTTGAGAAACAAGTCAGTAAGTCAGGGACTAGTCAGTTAAAATCTGAAAATAAAAGAAGGACTAAAAAGAAAATAGGAAAATAGGAGGGCTACCCTCATTTTGCCTATAAAAAGGCATGACTAGTGCCTTAGGGAACAAGTTTGGATCTCTGAAAAATCCCTCAGAAGTTTCTAAGTTTTTAGCTCTGAAAAATTCCCCCGAAGTTGCCACAAGTCTTCAAAAAACTGAAGATTTGAATTTCAAATCCAAATCCTAGATCTAGTTCTTCAAAAAAAAAAAACAAACAAAAACAACAGAAAACTCCAAAATATACTGTTACATTGAGATTTTTAGATTGATTGCAAGTTTAGCTTGTTAATCCGAGTTCCTAATGTTCCTAGATTCAATTTCAAGTCGTTTTGGGGTTTATTCAAAGCTTTTTGGTTTGTTTCTGGTTGCTGAAGTTTCAGAGACCTACTGAGTTTGATTTCGAGTGGGTTTTGGTTTCAATCGAGTTATTTTGGGTCATTTTTGGTGCTGAACCTCTGTTACATTTTCCTGGGCTATTTGACATTGTGTATTGGACTCAAATTGTCCTTCTGCTGCTGTGACCTGTTGTTGACATTGCTATTTTCTCAACCTACTGCTGATCTCTTCTTCCTCTTATTGCGTTTCACTTTCCAGGTATTCTCCAATATCAAATGTATGAAGAGTTGAACTATCAATACAATTGAATCATGGAGGGAGTTGATATGCTATTCATTTTCTTCTTGTATTGAGTTTCGATTTTAGAATTATGTAATAATATTAATTGAAATTTAAGTGACATGAACTTTACCCTGTTTATACTTGACTGGACTGTTTTTCTGAAATTAATTTGGACTGTTATGAGGTTAGAAATCTATATAGGACTGTCGTTTATTCATTAGCCTAGTACATTTTATTTGGTGGTTAGTTTAGCTTCCGATGTCCAGCAATAGCATAAGTATAGAAACTGATTCTGAGGCAGCTTGTATACTCGCACTTCAACATGTTAAATCCGTTTCAATTTCTGATTCCATCTAGTTGATAATCACCCTGTTATAATCATCATTTCTATAATTGTTTGTATTGATTTGTAGCTTAACAAATGTTTAGACTCTAGTCGATACATGAATTTGAATCCTGATGTTTGATTCCATGTTTATGAACATTAAAATTAAATTCTGACTTTAGTTGACATTTTCAAGGCCTGGACCGTTTGGGCCATGAAGAAATATTTCAACATGACCAAAATTGGTGTCAGGCCCGTCTTCTGCCAATTCAATAAGGGCCTGAGCTGCTGGGCTTCATGAAAGGCCCAATTTCCTTGTTTCTTTCTTAACCTCAACGTTGGTCTGTTTTTAGCTGGCTCACCCATTCAGTTCAATTTTCTTTTAATAGCTAAGGGCTGTTATGAATAAGGTCAATTGATAAATTTGGGCTTTTGAGTTAGGTAGCGGGTTCAAATTAAGAGGTTTCCCCTTTTGTTTGAATCTGGACTTGAACTTGAGGCCCGAATCTTATAACATTAATTAACTAGGCCCCTTTTGGAGACAATATAAATAGACAATTATAGTTTGCTCTAGGATGTCCTTTAAATAAAAGATGAGACGAGCCTCGCCAAACAAAATGCATAAATTGCGGGGCCCTCACTAAATGCTTAAATTAAAATATTTAGAACTCGGGACGTGCCGTTTAGCGAATTTTCATGGCCTCCCACAAAGTTAATAACACGTTAGTCGCTTTAGGCGCGTTCTTTTATAATCTCACCTTCCTAAACTCGGGTGTGCATTTCATGTGACCCAAATCCAAATCCCAAAACGTTGAATAAAATATGTTTAGGATTGCGGGTGCATTTCATGTGACGTGATCCGAAAACATATTTCAAACGACGTTCAATTTCTTAAAATTTAATTAAAGCGGTTAGTAATTCTAAAATTGCACAATAGGATAACATGTATTAAAATCAGACTTTAGCCAAATATAGCAGTTGAGCGACCGTGCTAGAACCACGGAACTCGGGAGTGCCTAACCCCTTCTCCCGGGTTAAAAGAATTCCTTACCCGGATTTCTGGTTCGCGACTGTTAAACAGAGTCAAACCTTTTCCACGATTCGGGATTCAAACCGGTGACCTGGGACACCATAAATCTCCCAAGTGGCGAATCTGAATCTCTTAATAAAATGAATCCCGTTTCGATTGTCTTTTAATTGGAAAAACTCCCTTTATTATACCCTCCCCGAGGTGTAAGTAAAAAAGGAGGTGTGACAGCATATTTCTTTGACGACTTCTGCTCTTGGGCTCTTGGCCAGCTCGAGACCTGCAATCATAGCCTCATACCCGGCCTCGTTGTTAGTTAATTTCGAAGTTTTTACAGATTGCCTAATCATGCCGCCCGTAGGCAGTTTCAGAACGATGCCGAGCCCGGGCCCTTTCATGTTCGAGGCACTATCGGTGAATAGGGCCCATACCCCTGATGACGTGCCTGTTTTTAGCAAGAGTTCTTTTTCTACCTCGGGCACGAGGGCAGGCACAAAGTCAGCCACGAAGTCCGCCAAAATTTGGGACTTGATAGCCATCCGGGGTTGGTACTCGATATCATACCCTCCGAGCTCGATGGCCCATTTGGCCAATATGCCCGATACTTCAGGTTTGTGCAAGATGTTTTGAAGAGGGTATGTTATTAAAACACATATACGATGGCATTGAAAATAAGGTTTTTTCGAGATGCACTTATTAATGCAAGAGCTACTTTTTCTAAGTGCGGATACCTAGTTTCAGCATCTCCAAGAGTCCGACTCACGTAATAAATAGGGAATTACGTACCTTGTTCTTCCCAAACAAAAACAGCACTTACCGCTACCTCGGATACGTCCAGATACAAGTACAACATTTCATCTTCCTTCGGGGTGTGGAGCAAATGCGGGCTCGAGAGATAACTCTTTAATTCCTCCAAGGCATGTTGGCATTCCGGAGTCCACTCAAAGCTGTTTTTCTTCTTGAGCAAGGAGAAGAAATGATGACTCTGATTTGATGATCTCGAGATGAATCGGCCTAAGGCCGCTATCCGCCCGGTCAGCCGCTGTACGGCCTTCACATTGTTCACCACTGTGATTTCTTCAATGGCCTTGATTTTGTCGGGGTTGATCTCAATCCCCCTATTTGACACCATGAAGCCTAAAAATTTGCCCGTTCCTACTTCGAAGGCACATTTCTCAGGGTTGAGCTTCATGTTGTAGCTTATAAGGATATCGAATATTTCCTGCAAATGAGTCAAATGGTCCTCTGCGCGCAGGGACTTAACTAGCATGTCATCAATGTAAACTTCCATGGATCGGCCTATTTGATGTTCGAACATCATATTAACTAGGCATTGGTACGTAGCTCCTGCATTTTTTAGCCCGAAGGGCATTACATTATAACAGTATGTACCAAACTTTGTGATGAACGAAGTCTTTTCCCGGTCCTCTGGGTTCATTTGAATTTGATTATACCCGGAGTAGGCATCGAGAAAAGTGAGGATCTCGTGGACGGCCATGGAATCATTCAAGCGATCGATGTTGGGCAATGGGAATGAGTCTTTGGGGCATGCTTTATTCAAGTCTTTATAATCTACGCACATTCTTAATTTATTTCCTTTTTTGGGAGCTGTCACGCCCCCTTTTTTCACCTTCGCGGGGAAAGTCCGGGTTTCGACATTTATGGGGGAAACAACTCTCTTCCTTTTGGGAATTAGGTATTTGAAGAGTCGCCACCTAACGGATTAAGGTGCGTTAGGGCACCTAGAGCGAGTAAATCATGTAACCAGTTTGCATTACCAGAGATTAGGGTAAGGGCTCGAAATAACCTTAAGGGGAAGTGTTAGGCACCCCTCGAGGTCCATAGCAGTGGGTCCCGACCAAACTTACTTTGTGAATCAGTCAAGTCGCAAATAGACAGTCTAAGCATACATATGTAACATAAGTAAGATTTTAACAGATAAGCAGTCTAAACACACATATGTAAAAGAGATTCTTAAACAAATAAGCAGTCTAAGCACACATATGTAAATGGGATGAAGGGGTCCTAAGTTGTTTATCCTATATGATCATATCCATGCAATGCCCTGTAATCACTCCTCGATGAGAGGGGTTACACGTTGCATTAGCGCACACGTCATCATATCCTTTTACTACCTATTATCCCACCCCTTAGTGGTTATTAAGCGAGTTTTTATTAACGAGCTCTAAACGTGTTGTTACCCGTCCCTTCCTTGTGGTCCTGGAGGAGCTTAGGACCTCTAAATCTGGGCAGTTCTAAACAAACCTAAGGTATTTAAAAGGAAAAAATCTAGGCGACAAACAAATAACATGTAGGACAAGAAAATAAGGAAAAAAGCAGTTAAAAGGCTCATGTTTACCTCCACATGTATACAGGCAAATAAACAGCACGTCTCAAACACAGATTCAGGTAATTTTTAGAAGGAATCCTAGGACAGGATGTCTAGGTGAACATTAATACACAGATCTTGCAACAATATCTCAAAACTCAATGGCAGGGTCCTAATCAGTTTGCCTACTGTTTTTAAACCTGTAAGACTTAAGCAATTTATACATAATTAAAACGCAGTTTCCAGTTTTATATAAGGACATTAATCACCTAAGGATTGCCTAGGCGTGGGGACTATACGTAATCACAATTACAGGAACTATTTGAACAGTTTAAGAAATTGTTCAACCTACAAACATGCTGTTCTACGTGACACAGATTTTTAACAGGTGATTTGCACCAGTTTGTGTTTAGAAACATGACATCTATACGTGAGGCTGTTTTTTTTTTATACCTTTTCATGGATAGTTATTTATTTTAATCGAATAAGACATGGTTCAAACGAATGCAAACAGAGTTCCTAGAAACATGGTGTCTAATGCATGACAGTTTATTAAGGCAAGATTATTAACCTAGTAGCAGGATCTCTAAGTGAAAGTACTTGTGCAAAATTAAAGCATGGAATAGTGATATGTATTATACTGAGGCAATAAGCGTGAAGCACTAAAACAAGATATCTAATGCAGGTTTAACATGGTTTGAATGCAAATTAACACATCAGTCATAGAACATGATTGTTGAATGCAGATCTGCATAATGTAAAGGCTAGAAACATGGTTTCTACCCAGCATTACCCATAAGATCATATAGCTACCCTCCCTTTTCACTAGTCGCCCCAATATCTGTTTACAATTAATTATTACAGACCAATGATTGAATGAATTACTCAAATGAAACATAGATTAACTATAGGGAGCCTGAAGTAGGTCCAAAGCAAACCTGGGAATACTAGGCCTTCAGTAGTCTCAAATGTCAAGGATTTCATAGCCAAGTTCATGTCCAGGTGTGTCAGAGTTCCCTAAGGATCTCAAGGATCCCGGGCAGTGCTCACACCCAGACTTTCACAATAGGGATTGAGCAAGTGCAGTGTGGAATGGCTAGGCCCAGTGTGCCAGAGTTCAGAGGAATCTCAAGAGGATCCCAAGGCAGTACACACACTGGAGGGGCAGAACGTAGGGACTTAAGAGTAAAGTGAGTGTGCTTGACATAGTTTTGAAAGGTTTATTTTTTGACAAGAAAACAGTACTGAAATGGCTCTAGAAGTAAAAAGGTTTTTCTGAAAATAAGTAACTAATTTAGTAGTGAAGCAGTTTGAGAATAATACAAAACACTTTCGAAAATTAGCAAAACAACCTAGTTGATTACAGAACAAATAGGTCCAGCATCACTTTATCAACAACTTTCACACAGGGGTAGTGGGAATTGGGGACACATAGAACACATCAGTGTATAGTGGAGCATATAACAACAGGATGCACAGAAATTTTGAAGAGTTTTATAGGATTAACAAGTCTGTTATAAAATTGGTGGTAGAGACATAGAGCAAGGATCACAGAACAGCCATGTGAAAACACATTAACACTGGACAGGTCAAGCACACAACCAAAGTTACTTTGAGATACTAGACAACTTAGCATGATCTCATCAGTAAAGTAAAATAAGCAGGGATCCAAATGAACAGACTAGAAAACACTACGCAAGTATTCCTGGTATAGACATGCTGACACATATAGGACAAAATAGGTTGAGGCATGCTAGATAAAGCAGTAGGCAGATCATTGTGGATTAGACATAGTAATCACAGATTCTAACAGAATAAAAACTCAAACATGCTAGGCGAAACAGTAATTAGGCAGTGTAGTTTAGACATGCTAGTTACATATTGGGCAAACAAGATAGTAAACAGGAACAAGATTGGAACTCATAATCAATGAACTAAAACAGCAATGAAACACATAGAGTTTTAGGCTTCGAAATTGAATTAGGACATACCAGTTAGGGAGAGAAAACATAGAGTATAGAGCAAATTTTGTGCAATAGCTAGCCTTAGCTTACAGTCGGCTAGATCAGTGAAGATTGCAAGTAACAGAGAAGAAAAGAGAGCTTTTAAGTGTAAGAGTGTTTTTGAACTAATGTTCGTTGTCCAGAAGTGAGAATAGAGGAGAGTATATATAGTAGTCAGGGGCTAAACAGAATAACGTAAAGAGATCAATCATTCAGCAATTAAGGGAACTTACAGAATCAATTATGCATGAAATCAGTAAAGTCTCCCCTAATTAAGGGGTAATTACCCAACGGTAAAGGGCAAGACAATATTTAAGGAAAGAAAATCAAGTAAGACTTAAGCACATAATGGGCAATTAGGGGTAAATAAACAGGGGTTCAATTAAGGAAACAATCTTGAGGAATCTATAAGTATCACGGCTAATAAAATAAGGCAAGAAAATAATTAAAAGGTGTAAAATAGGGAAATAATCAAGAATCGCACATAGGTCTTAATAGAGCAAATCAGTGAATCAAAACTCAAAAATAATACTGATTTAAAAGAGAATAATATAGGTTTCCATGAATAAACAAACAGGCCAAGTATAAACACACAAAATCAGTCGAGAATCAAATCAGAAGCCCTAATAGAGACATACTAGGGTAAAAATCACAAGACATCGAATTAGGCTAAAGGAAAATCATGAGAATCAAAGCACAGAACAAAATAATGTGGCAAGTAACACGGACAGACTCAAAGTCAAACCAAAAATATCAGAAAATTGGGGTTTTAGCATAAACTAATTAGGGTTGAGGCAAGCTCAACATAAATCGGTCAAAACTCATAAGAACAGGAGATTAAACATTCAAAGCCAGAAAACATTTTGGAGAAAAGGATTTTCAGGAAACCCTAGCTTTAGTAAAATGGAAAATCACTTAGAAAACCAAAAGATTTTCATGAAAAATATGTGAAATAGGTCCGATTCTTCTCAGATCTGTATAGATATGAGAAGATCAAAGGACAAAATTAGGGTTTTCAAAAGTGAGACAGAGATGAAGACACAGGCATAGAAATCCATAGATTTAAGGCGAAATAAGAAGTTCTTATTCAAAATTGAACCAGAATGGCCTGAAACAGGCAAGAAACACCCAGAGGCGTAAGCAGACTAGCCCTGGTCCCTTGAGAAGATTCTCAAGGACCTTAGAGACAGAGGTACCCAGCATAGGAGGGGCCATTAGAGGCCTGGGTTGGTGAAGAACCACCATGAACGGCGGTAGATGAGTGACGGCGGGGGGAGAATTAGGGTTAAGGCTAGAGAGCATCTGAGAAATGGAGAAGAGAGTGACGGCGAGGAGGGGTGAGAAGTGATTAGGGTTAGAAGGGGGGTATTGGTTTAATTATGGTAAGGGGTTTCTGGGCCGTTGATAAAAAATGATCAACGGCCAGGATTAGCCAAGAATTGGGTCGGGTAGGTGAGGGTATTAGGCTGGTTTTAAGGGTGTTGGGCTGGTAGACTTAGGCTAAAATTGAAATTAAAAAGGCTATTTGTTAAATACCCCAAATAAATTAATTAAAATAATTTCTAAAATAATTACTAATTTAAAAAAATGAATTTCATGCTTAGAAATATTTTTAAAATAGTTGTTTAGTATATAAAAATACAAAGGACTAATTTTGGGTAAAATAATACAAAAAATGTATGCATGGGCTATAATTGCAAAGTTATTGCAATTATAGCCAAACGGTGCCAATTCGGCTATTTATGGAATAATTTGGACTTAATAGGGCCATAAATAGTAATATTAAATCATGAAATATTTTTGAAATCATTTGTGATGCAATTTTAAAATTATTTATTAGAAATATAATACTGGGAAAATTAATTAAAAATAGAGAAATTGTGGAAAAATACCAGTTGACGCTAATGCATGATTTTGAAGACATATAGGCATTTTAAAACTATTTTGGGAAAAATTGGGTATAAATAGGAACCACTACCACATTAGCCAACCATTTGGGGTATTTTACCTCCCTAATTGATCCTATTTTGAGGAGTTTTGTTACCTCGTCTTTGATGAACGCATGTTTTACCTCGGATTGAGACCTCCTCTTTTGCTTTACTGGTTTGAACCTGGGATATACACTTAGTCGATGGGTGGTTATTTCTGGGGGGATCCCTATCATGTCTAAATGGGACCAAGTGAAGCAATAAATGTTGTTAATACGAAATTGGATGAGTTTTTTCTTGAGTTCGGGGGTTAATCCCGTTCCCAAGTATACCTTTCGATCTGGAAGTTGCTCGATCAGGACGGCCTGTTTGAGTTCTTCGACCGTTGATTTTGTTGCATCCGACTCCTCGGGAGCAACGAAGGTCTGAGGGGTGAGGAAGTCATCTTCGTCATCTTCATTTGAATGCTCACAGACCACCTGTTCCCTGACTCATCCTGAACGGGGAGAGTCGATGTAGGTGCCATGTCGTTTACCGCAAACATCTCCTTAGCTGCATGTTATTCTCCGTGCACTGTTTTATATCATCTTTTGTAGGGAACTTCATCATCTGATGAAGAGTTGATTGTACCGCCCTCATGTTGTGAATCCATGGTCTCCCAAGTAAGGCGTTGTACCTCATGTCGCCTTCGATGACATGAAACTTGGTGTCTTGCACTGTACCAGACACGTTGACTGGGAGGATTATTTCTCCTTTCGTTGTCTCACCTGCCATGTTAAATCCATTGAGGACCCGAGAGGCGGGTATGATCTGATTGAGCAGTCCAAGCTGCTCCACCACCTTCGACCTAATTATGTTGGCTGAGCTACCAGGATCCACGAGCACACGTTTAATTTGAACGTTATTCAAAAGAAAAGAAATTACCAGTACATCATTATGTGGTAGGGACAAGGCCTCGATTTCTTCTTCTCTAAATATAAGGGCATCCTCGAGTACATAATTCCGAGTTTGCCTTTCCTTTGCGATGGGCACTTTGGCCCGTTTGAACATGGGTCCCTGTGGGACGTCGGTTCCTCCAACGATCATGTGAATGATGTGCTGCGGTTCTTCTGGTCCATTCTTTCCGTTTGCCTCTCTTTCTCGAAAGCGGTCCTTGGCTCGATTGCTGAGGAATTCTCGAAGGTGCCTTTGTTAATCAGCCGGGCCACCTCCTCTCAGAGCTGTCTACAATCCTCGGTCCTATGACCGTGAATGCCATGGTATTCACACATCAAGTTGGGGTTCCTTCGGGAAGGATTTGACTGTGCGGGCTTTGGCCATCTGGTATCCCTGATTCTACCCATGGCTGATACGATGTCCGAGACATCGATGTTGAAGTTGTATTCCGACAGTCGGGGTGCCTCCATTGGCCTCAAATGTCTATCAAACCCGGTCTTGCTCATAAGTCCCCGGGAATTTTTGCCTTGATATGCTCCTCGATTATTTCAAAGTATATTCCGCCTCGATGTGTCTCTTCGATCATTGAGTTTGGCTGATACCTTTCTTTGCCCGATCTCGACTCCCTTTCTGTGGACTTTGGTTCCTTTGCTAAGAGCTTGCTTGGATATACTGAGCCAGAGGGGGCTCCCAATTGGTCATCCTCGACCCTGATCTTCGATTGATATCTGTTGCGTACATCCGCCCAAGTTACGGCGGGATACTCAACCAAGTTCTGCTTTAGCTGCTTCAAAGCTATCGAGCTTTGCTTATAAAAGCCCTTAGTGAAGGCCTGCACTGCCCAGTCATCGGAGACCAGCGCCAATTCCATTTGCTCCATCTGAAAGCGAGATACAAATTCCCTCAGCATCTTGTTTTCTCTTTATTTGATCTTGAAGACATCGGACTTCCTGGCGGCGACCTTGATGGCACCAGCGTGTTCCCTCACAAAAGAGTCTGCCATCATGGAAAATAAAACTATCGAGTTTGGGGGTAGGTTGTGGTAACACATAATGGCCCCCTTCGACAGCGTTTCTCCAAATTTTTTCAACAAGACAGACTCAATTTCGTCATCCTTTAAGTCATACCCTTTTACAGCACAAGTATAAGTGGTAATGTGCTCATTGGGGTCCGTGGTCCCGTTATACTTCGGGACATCGGGCATTCTGAATTTCTTCGAGATGGGCTTCGGAGCTGCACTTGATGGGAAGGGTTTCTACGCGAACTTGTTTGAATCTACACCCTTGAGAATCGGGGGTGCGCCTGGGATCTGATCGACCCTCGAGTTATAAGTCTCCACCTTTTTATCGTTAGCCTCTATCTTCTTTTCTCTTGATTCAATCCTTCTGGTGAGGTCCTCGAGCATCTTCATAATAGCGGGGTCTGTTGCTGACCCATTGTTACTCGATCTCTCCGGTGCCTGCTTCATTCGAGGAGCCGTTTCCGGTGCTGCTGTGCTTGGAGTTTCTTGGTGACTTTGTAGCTGAGCAATAGCCACTTGTTGTGCTAGCAACATTTCAAAAATGACTTGAAGACGAACGTCTCTTTCCTCACCGCGCACACTTCCGTTGGTGGGAGAGCTTACATCGACATGCACAGCGTTATGTGAGCTCACGTCGATCGAGATTTGTGCTGGTGCCTCCCCAGGTTTTGCCGTGGTATTGTAGTCCAAAAAATAGTTAATTACAGTTATGTCCTTTTCCTACGAGCTCTTCGTTTAATATTTTAGGGCTATTTTGGTATATTAATATTGTATTTATGATTTTACAATAATATATGCTCTCCGTTTTCTAAATGGATTTGGACAATATAACACATTCTCAAATTAAATTAGTGATAGGACATTATAATACGTTTTCAAATTAAATCAGTAATAGAAATTTTTCAGAAGTATATCCTAAAAGTAATAGGATTACATGACTAAAGATATTTACTTGTTCAATTTTATATGAATTAGACAGACCGAAAGAAATTATACTAATAGGATTCCTAAGGGTAATCATGTAGGATTCCTAACATGTAGTATTATGTCCTAAAACTAATAAGATTATAAGGCTAATATCTAGAATTCCGGTTCCTTTTATCATGACTTATTATACTTAATATTATAAGGTTATTTTTGTTAAATGACATTGTATTCATGCTTTTATAATAATATAGATATAGATTTGTCAAGCTTAACTTTTCAAATTCTACTTTTATATGTCTCCTTTTTTATTTAAAATATTTAATAGTATTATAAAAACACAGATCATAAGTCTGTGACGGGACTGTTACTTATATATTTCCACAAAAATGAAGGGTAGAATTGTCACAAATAAAAGAATATTGGCCTTCACACGTTTCCTAATTATTATACATGCATAGAATTTGAATATTGATCTTGTTAAGAGTCCTTTAGTAAGTATAATTTCTAGACCATGCTCCATTTACTAAAATTTATGTAACGATCCGATCGGTCGTTTGGAGCTCTAGCGCGTCGTTCAGCGGGTTGAGTCCCTGAGTAGCTTCACTTCAGGTATTATGACTTGTACGCATGGTCGGAATTGAATTCCGGGAAGTTCGGAGTTGATTTGGAAAGAGAATTCTCATTTCGGAAGCTTTAAGTTGAAAGAATTGACTAAGATTGGATTTTTGAGTA
Organism: Nicotiana attenuata; assembly: GCF_001879085.1. Lineage (NCBI taxonomy): Eukaryota > Viridiplantae > Streptophyta > Magnoliopsida > Solanales > Solanaceae > Nicotiana > Nicotiana attenuata. Next base: position 105,867,466 of record NC_031995.1, on the reverse strand, counting down.
AACGACCTCAGAATCGGGATTAGAAGGTTCCAGCAGGTTCGTATGATGATTTTGGACTTGGGCGTATGTCCGCAACGGGTTTTGGAAGATCCGGGAATATTTCGGCACCTATTGTGGAAGTTAGCAGTTTTGGAGGAATTTTATAAGTTTGGGTTGAAGTGCATTTCAGTGTTACCAGTGTCTTTGGGATTCCGAGTCTGGGAATAGCTCCGTATGGTGATTCTGGTATTGGGAGCGCGATCGGAAGTGAATTCGGAGGCCTATAGACCGTTTTGGAGTCATTTGGCTAAAGATAGAAATTTGAAGGTTTTTGAGAAGTTTGACCGGAAGTAGACTTTTTGATATCGGGGTCAGATTCCAATTCCGGAAGTTGGAATGGGTCCGTAATGTTAAATATGACTTGTGTGCAAAATTTGAGGTCAATCAGACGTGATTTGATAGGTTTCGGTATCGAATATAGAAGTTTGAAATTCTAAAGTCATTAAGCTTGGATTGGAGGTCGATTCATGATTTTAGCGTTGTTTGATATGATTTGAGGCCTCGAGCAAGTCCGTAATGTGTTTTGGGACTAGTTGGTGTGATTGGACGGGGTCCTAGGGGCCTCGGGTTGATTCCGGATGGTTAACGGATCAAATTTTGAAATTTGATGAAGCATTGAAGCAGCTGGTATCTGGTGTAACCGCACCTACGAGGTTTTGGCCGCAGGTGCGGAGCCGCACAAGCGGCCATGAGGGTCGCAGATGCGACTTTGGCTGGGAGTGCTGGGACCGCAGATGTGGTCGCCCCGCCGCAGAAGCGCGACCGCACCTGCGACGAATAAGGCGCAGATGCGAAGTGGAGGGGGCTGGAGGAGAATTGCAGAAGCAGGCCAAGTGCCGCACCTGCGGAACCGCAGAAGAGGTCAAGTGACCGTAGGTGCGGAAGTGCTGGAGGCAGTGAGTTCTTTAAAAATCGGGATTTGACCCATTATCCTCCATTTTTCTTCTTGGTTGGGCGATTTTGGAGCCTTTGAAGAGGGGGATTTAATCATCAAACATGAGGTAAGTTAATTCCACCCCTTGTGAGTTAGATACATGGTATTATTACGGATTAAAGTATGAAAATTGGTAGAAACTTGGGGTTTGAAGGAAAACCTAGAAAATTCGTATTCTTGGATTTTAACCACGATTTTGGATATGAAATTGAGAGTAAATTATATATTTGAGTTCGTGAGGTTATGGGTAAACTTTATCTTCAAAAATTTCAAAATTCGGGCACGTGGCCCCAAGGGCGTTTTTGTCAACTTTTCGATCGGGGTTAGAAATTGTTATAAATGGGATTATTATGAGTAATTGAACATATATTAATGGGTTTGCATAATTATTGGCTAGTTTTGGAGCGTTGTGCATCAATTTGAGTCTTTGAAAGGGCGTGGAATGCCGGTTATAGAACTTTGAAGCGAGGTGAGTCTTCTTTCTAACCAGAGTCCGTGCGTAGCTACTGTTATGCTTAAGTCCGGGTAGTCTAGGACCCAATAGCATGCTTTACTCGCAATATTTGAAATATTATTGTCAATTTAAAAATGCTTAAAACATATTGAACGTGTATAATAATTTTCTAAAAGACTGGGCATCGTTTCTTGATTTTTAAAAAGAAAAATTGTTTTCCCTTGAATAATTGCTCCCTGATGAACTTTTGATTGACTGTTTGTTGTGTTTATTTATATTTGACCGCGTCGCATGTATGATTTGCGAGCGGGGTAATAGATACATCTATTGTTCGCTTCATTCGACCCTCTGACAGTGCATAGTTTAAATATTGTTGGATCGGACCGTACGTCCTCCGCATGATTTGCGCATGCTTATATTGCTTGCCTTGAAATTAATTAAAGTTGATATTGTTTCTTCTCGGTTTAGGAATATATGTATAAATGATGAAAAAGGAATTTGGGAATTTCCTATAAAAGAAAGGATTGTTTACTCGCTTCACTCTATTGAATTATAATCAGGTTTATAAAAAATCCTCGATTTATTATATTATTGGGTACCATTATTGGACCACTAGTAAGTGTCGAAGTCGACCTCTCATCTCTACTTCTTCGAGATTAGACGGGATACTTACTGAGTACACGTTGTTTTCGTACTCATGCTACACTTGCTGTGCATTTTTGTTGCACAGGCACATGTATTTCTAGTGGCCTACTAGGCGTAGCAGCATGGATGATTTAGGGACTAGGTGGGTTGCATTTCTCGAGGCGACCCGCATCCAGTATAGTCTCTTTCAGTGTATTATATTTACTTATGTCCAATTTGTATTCCGGAAAGTTATTGTACTTTATTCGATTTTCTTAGTAATTGCTCATGCACTTGTGACACCGGGTTCTAGGATGTCTATGAGATTATTCAGTATTTTGAGATTGTTAAAGATATTATTTATTCAGTGGAACTTATTCTTTATTGTTTAAATGTATAAAAGAAGCGAATTCAAAAATATCTAAAACGAGAAGTTACTAGTTATTACTTAGTGGATTTTGGATCGTGACAATTTAAAGCTACAAACCAAGCGTAATTAATTTAAGCTTCAAATAATATGTTATCAATTTTCAATTATGCTCCTTTTTATTACACCAGGCATAGTATCTCATATAATTGTTTTTTTTTATTTTCTTTTCCTTCGTCTAAACGTTTCATTTAAAATAAAAAAGGTAACAAGTCTTTGAGATTACATCTGAACTTTAACAAATTTCCATTAATCATAGCAAATCAAAATTAATTAGTTTGATTTTAGTTCATAGGGAGCACAAATACTAAATAGTGGGCTTTAATTTGGTCGACTAAATATTAATCACGGATTTTTACCTACCTATACTACATATGAAACTTATTTACCTCCCTAATCAAGTTTGAATTTAAATATATGGTCATATACAATTTATTAATTATATACAAATTAGTTTTAAATGAGTATCCCTTGAATGTAGCCTTTTACTTTAGTAAATCCCAAGAAATTTACAAATACTTACTTACCCACACAAACCTCAACCTTTCTAAAGGATTTTCTTCTTTCCCTCTTTAAAATCAACTCTCTTTCTACACCGATTCTACAAGGTTTTTTCTTCTAAAGCTCATAATTTTCTCTAACAATGGCGCATAAATGGATTAATTTTTTATCGATTTAAATTTTACCATGGTTGGAGTTTTGAGCTTTTTTGGGCTTCCACTTTTCTTGTTGTGTTCGATGGCGGGCTAGCAGTCGGTGTACATTAATTATTTGGCCGGATTGTTCGAATTAAAATTGTCAATCAATAAATTTTGAAGGTGTTTGACTCTCCACCATTAATAACCACTAAAAAGCGTCAATGCTTTGAATTCGGATTCGGATTTTCAAGAAATATTTTTGTTTTAGATTGTGTCACGACCCATTTCCAAAATAGATCGTGATGGCGCCCAACACCATTGTCAGGCAAGCGAACGCGGAAATATAAGTACTCATTTTTACTTTTACCAAAATAAGTGCAGCAATTCATTAAGTTAAAGTCAAACCAGGAATGAACAGTAATGTCAAAAAATAGTTATACAACCCCAAAATAATAGTCTACTAACGTGTGTGCCAAGACCTGGTGTCACAAGTAATGGGAAACTAGTAGAATGTACAAAAGAATAAAACTATCCTACTGTCCGAGATAGAATAGACAGCAAAAGTAAAGAAAGACTCCATCAAGCTGTTGAACGGCACAGGAAGGGAGAAGCTCACCGTGGAAGTCTCGAACTATGAATCAGGGGCACGCACCAGACTGATAGCCAGATGTACCTGCCTCAGATCCTGTACAATAAAGTACAGAAGTGTAGTATGAGTACATTAACAATATGTACCCAGTAAGTACCCCGTCTAATCTCGAAGAAGTAGAGACGAGAGGTCGACTTGATACTTACTAGGGTCAAATAATATAATAAGGTGTTATGCTAAGCATGGGAGTCACAGATAATCCACAGTTTGTAGCAAGAGATAATAAGTCATGTTATGAATAATTTTGCAGTCAACCAATTACATTTCAAGTATTTAAACGGACAAGTCATGGATAAGATTTCACATAAATATCATGCGCACATTATGCCGAGGTCGACGGCCCGATCCAACAGAAAATAAACAGTGCACTGCCAGAGGGTCGAATGGCGCGAACCATAGATGCATCTATTTCTACCGAGGCGATCCGCCCGATCCACAAATATTAATTAATATCAAGAAAACACATGAATGCGCATTTATTTCCAAGTAAATTCATACAAGCGTCCAACAAGTGTATACATTCGCTTGTATTTCTTTCCAAGTCTCTAGCATATCCTAAGTGATCACATTCAAGAAAATATAGAGACATTCACAAATATAGCATGATACGAGTACTAGACTACCCGGACAATTACCATAATAGTAGCTATGCACGGACTCTCGTCACCTAGTGCGTACGTAGCCCCCGCATTTAGTAGCAAATTACTCAATTATTACACCTATGGGGATAATTCCCTCTTACACGGTTAGAAAGGAGACTCACCTCGCTCCAAAGTGCACTTCCAATACCAAGAACGAGCCCAAACCCTCAATTCGGAGCCGAACGATCCCAAACTAGTTAAATGAGGTAGGAACTAGTCAATATAAGCTCACAAGATCGAATTCTAGCTATTTAAGCAATATTCCAATCATTAACACAAGTTTCCTAAAATCCGACCCCGGGCCCACGTGCCCGAATTCCGAAATTTTTCGAAGGAAGTTGTTCTCCATAACTTAAGGATCAATAATTTATGATTTTTAATCCATTTCATAACAAATTTCGTGGTTAAATCTAACTTTTGTTAAAACCCTAGGTTTTGCTCTAACCCCTTGATTTTACCTAATTCTAGTGTTAGAATCTACCTAAGACAAAAATATTAAACTAAGAATAGGTTGGATAAACTTACCTCAAGATGCTAGGTGGAAGTCTTCTCTCAAAAGCTCCCAAAATCGCCAATGGAGGAGTGAAAAGTGGCAGAAATGACTTAGAACCCGTATTAAATGAAGCTCACTGCTTCAGCGATTTCCGCATCTGCGGTTAGGGGACCGCATCTGCAGTCCCGTTTCTGCGAGAAATCGGACGCACCTGCGGAACCGGCCAAGCGGGCTACGACCGCTTCTGCGGTCTCGAAGCCGCTTCTGCGGTTTTGGCCTGGCCTACCCTGGGCCGCATCTGCGATAGGTCGACCGCTTCTACGGTCTCGCACCTGCGGTCGACCAACCGCAGGTGTGGTTATGACAGAAGCAGATGCTTCAGCATTTCTCAAAAATTCCAACTTCACTCGAGCCTCGTCCGATTGACGCTCGGGGCTCCCGGGCCCCACCCGAACATACCGACAAGTCTGAAATCATGAAACGGACCTACTCGAACCTTCAGAACACCCGAAACAACGCTAAATCTAATAAACACCCCCTAAAACCAATTGAATCAAACTTATGAACTTCAAGTTCTTAATTTTCGTCTAACGAGCCGAAACGCCCTTAAACTACTCGGATTGACACCAAATTTTGTGGGCAAGTCTTAAATGTTATATTGGACCTGTACTGGGCTTCGGAACCAACATACGAGCCCAATAACAATGTGATCAATCATTAATTAGTTTCTTTAAATTCTTAGCATTTCAGTTTAACAATTTTTAATAAAAATTCATTACTCGGGATAGGGACCTCAGAATTCGATTCCGGGCATACGCCCAGGTCCCATATTTTCTTGCGGACCCTCCAGGACCGTCAAAACACGAATCCGGGTCCGTTTGCTCAAAATGTTGACCAAAGTAAAACTTCGCCTTTTAAGAAAATCCTAAGGAGTCAAATGAGCATATTTCAACCCAATCTCTTCCAAATCCCGAACCAACCATCCCCGCAGATCGTAAATTAGTTAAAGCAAGCGCGGAAGGTTTTATTTAAGTGAAGGGGGTTCTAAAAAGCAAAACAACCAGTCGGGTCATTACATTCTCCACCTCTTAAAAAAATATTCGTCCTCGAACGGATATAGAAAAGTACCTGAGCTGCTGAATAAATCTGGATATCTGCTCCGCATGTCCTCCTCGGACTCCTAGGTCACCTCCTCGACTGGTTGGCCCCTCTACTGGACCCTCACTGTAGAAATCCTCTTAGACCTCAACTGGCGATCCTGTCTATCAATAATGGCAACTGGCTCCTCCTCATAACCCAAACTCTCATCCAGCTGAATAGTACTAAAGTCTAACACGTGGGACAAGTCGGCATGATACTTCCGAAGCATCGATACATGAAAAACCGGATGAACTCCCGATAAGCTGGGGGGTAAAGCAAGCTCGTAAGCAACCTCCCCAACTTGTCTCAACACCTCAAAGGGGCTAATAAACCTTGGGCTCAACTTGCCCTTCTTCCCGAACCTCATAATACCCTTCATTGGCGAGACTTTCAAGAGAACATTCTCCCCAACCATGAATGATACATCACGCGCCTTCTGATCCGCATAACTCTTCTGTTTGGACTGAGCTGTGCGAAGCCTCTCCTGAATCAACTTTACCTTGTCCAAGGGATCTTGCACCAAATCTGTACCGTATAACTTAGCCTCACCCGGCTCAAACCACCCGATAGGAGAACGACACCGCGGATCGTATAAAGCCTCAAATAGGGCCATCTCAATGCTGGACTGATAGCTGTTGTTGTATGCAAATTCTGCCAAGGGCAAGAACTGGTCCCAATGTCCCCTAAAGTCAATCACATATGCTCTAAGCATATCCTCCAAAATCTGAACTGTCCGCTCGGACTGCCCGTCGGTCTGAGGATGGAATGCTGTGCTAAGCTCTAGACGGGTCCCCAACTCACTCTGAACAGCTCTCCAGAAATGGGAAGTGAACTGAGGGCCTCTGTCTGATATGATGGAAACAGGCACACCGTGCAACCAGACTATCTCCCGAATGTAAATCTGAGCATACCTCTCTGCGGTATAAGTAGTCGCCACTGGAATAAAGTGGGCCGACTTGGTCAACCTATCAACAATGACCCATACTGAATCAAACTTCCGCAAAGTCCGCGGCAACCCAACCACAAAATCTATGGTAATGCGCTCCCACTTCCACTCAGGTATAGGCATCTGCTGAAGTAGCCACCCGGCCTCTGATGTTCATACTTGACCTGCTGGCAATTCAAACACCTAGTCACATACTCCACTATGTCTTTCTTCATCCTCTGCCACCAATAATACTGCCTCAAGTCACGATACATCTTCGTAGCTCCCGGATGAATGAAATACCGCGAACTGTGTGCCTCATCTAGTATCCTCTCCCTTAGACCATCAACATTAGGAACACATAGACGACCTTGGAGCCGCAAAACACCATCCTCGCCAATAGAAACCTCCTTGGCACCTCCCTGAAGCATCCTCTCTCTGAGAACCACTAGATGTGGATCATCGAACTGCCGGGCCTTTATCTGGCCCAATAATGAAGACTGAGCAACCACGCACGCAAGAACCCGGCTGGGCTCCGAAATATCCAACTTCATAAGGCTGTTAGCCAAGGACTGAATGTCCAAAGCTAGTGGCCTTTCCTCTACTGGAATGAATGCCAAGCTACCCATACTCTCTGCCTTTCTGCTTAAGGCATCCGCGACCACATTTGCCTTGCCCGGATGATAAAGAATGGTGATGTCATAATCCTTCAGTAACTCAAGCCACCTGCGCTGCCTCAAATTAAGATCCCTCTGCTTGAACAAGTGCTGTAAGCTGCGATGATCAGTATAAACCTCACATGACACCCCATACAGATAATGCCTCCATATCTTAAAAGCATGAACAATCGCGGCCAACTCTAGATCGTGCACAGGATAATTCTTCTCGTGAACCTTCAGCTGACGCGAAGCATATGCAATAACTCGCCCCTCCTGCATCAATACACATCCCAAGCCAACGCGTGAAGCGTCATAATATACCGTATACATCCCTGAACCGGAAGGCAATACAAGAACCGGTGCCGTAGTCAAAGCTGTCTTGAGCTTCTGAAAGCTCTCCTCACAATCATCGGACCAACGGAAAGGAGCACCCTTCTGGGTCAATCTAGTCAAAGGTGATGCAATAGATGAAAAACCCTGCACGAATCGTCTGTAATAACCTGCTAACCCCAGGAAACTCCTTATCTTGATCACTGAAGTAGGGCGTGGCCAATTCTGAACTGCCTCAATCTTCTTGGGATCCACCTTAATACCCTCTCCTGACACAACATGCCCCAAGAATGCCACTGACTCTAGCCAAAACTCACACTTGGAGAACTTAGCATATATCTTCTACTCTCGCAAGGTCTGAAGCACTACTCTCAGATGATGCTCGTGCTCCCCCAGGCTACGTGAGTATATCAAGATGTCGTCAATGAAGACGATGATAAAGGAATCAATATAAGGCCTGAACACCCTGTTCATCAAGTCCATAAATGCCGCTGGTGCATTAGTCAAGCCAAAGGACATCACCAAAAACTCATAATGGCCATATCTAGTCCGGAATGCAGTCTTCGGGACATCCGAGTCCCGAATCTTCAACTGATGGGAACCCGACCTCAAGTCGATCTTAGAGAACACCCTAGCACCCTGCAACTGGTCGAACAAATCATCAATAGGAGGCAACGGATACTTATTCTTGATGGTGACTTTGTTCAACTGGCGGTAATCAATGCACATCCGCATAGTCCTATCCTTCTTCTTCACAAACTGGTGCACCCCAAGGTGATACACTGGGCCTAACAAACCCCTTCGCTAACAACTCCTCAAGCTGCTCCTTCAACTTCTTCAACTCTTTAGGAGCCATACGGTATGGTGGAATAGATATAGGCTGGGTGCTTGGAGCCAAATCAATACAGAAATCATATCACGATCCGGTGGTGTGCCAGGAAGATTAGAAGGAAACACATCGGTAAACTCTCGAACTACTGGAACTGAATCAATCATCGGAGACTCTGCGGTGGTGTCCCGAACATAAGCCAAATACGCCAAACACCCCTTCTCGACCATCTGCCGAGCCTTCAAGAAAGAGATAACCCGGCTAGATGTATCAACGGTGGAGCCCTTCCACTCCAACCCTGGTGACCCTGGCATCGCTAAAGTAACAGTCTTCGCATGGCAATCCAGGACGGCGTGATACGAAGATAACCAATCCATGCCCAATATGACCTCCAAATCGATCATATCAAGCAACAGGAGATCTGCTCTAGTCTCGAAACCACAGAATATGACCACACAGGACCGGTAGATCCGATCCACAACCACAGAATCGCCCAGAGGAGTGGATATATGAACAGGAGTGCCCAAGGGCTCAGGAGAAATAACCAGGCCACGAGCAAACAGAGATTATACATATGAATAAGTAGACCCAGGATCAAACAATACCGAAGCACCTCTACCGCAAGCAAAAATAATACCTGTGATGACGGCATCTGAGGCCAATGCGTCTAGCCTAGCCGGAAGGGCATAGAATCTGGCTGGAGTGTTGACTGGTTGGCCTCCACCTGACTGAGCAGTAGCTGGCTGACCTCTCCCTGCCTGAGCTCCACCTCTAAGACGGCCCCTACCAGTCTTCCCTCCACCTCTAGGTGGCGGGGAAACCGCTGCTGAAATCATAGGCTGCTGACCCTGCTGTACTGCCTTGCCCCGAAGCTTGGGGCAGTATCTCCTCATATGACCAAGGTCCCCGCACACAAAACAACCCCACGGTACGGCGGCCTGCTGCCTTGATGGCTGACCCTGATGGCCTGTAGACCCACTAGAAGAAGCTTGAATAGCCGGTGGACGGTATGAACTCTCCGGCATAGCACTGAAATAAGAATCAAATGAACCATGAGGACCTGAATACCCACAGGAGGAACCCTGAATAGCTAGTGGGCGATAAGAACTCTCTGGCATGGTGCTGAAATAGGGATGCACTGGAGCACCCCGAGCAGGTGGTGGTGTTGAATATGGGGGCCTGCTGTGCTGTCCCCTCCCAAACTGACCTCTGCCCCTGGCCGAGGCACCTCTGAACTCCGGAGAACCTAGCCCTCTTATCCTGCTGCATCTGCTCCCTACCCCTCAGACGATAGCCCTCAATCCTCCAAGCAATCTCCACTACTAACTGATAAGGAGTCCCCATCTTCACCTCCCAGGCCATGTTGGCCCTGGTGCCAGAATGCAACCCTCGAACAAACCTCCGCACCCTCTCTGCGTCAGTAGAAAGTATCATCAATGCATGGCAGGATAGCTCAGAAAACCTCGCCTCATAATCATTCACGGACATCTGAACCTGCTCAAGCTGCTCAAACTGATACTGCAGATCTTCCCTCTCAGAGGGTGGAATATACCTATCCAGAAACAACTGCGTGAACTGACTCCAAGTGATAGGAGAAGAACCTGCTGGTCTGCCCAGAACATAAGACTGCCACCATTTGTGGGCCCTGCCCTCTAGCTGAAAAGTAGTGAAGTCAACCCCATACGACTTAATATCCTCATGTTGTGCAGTCTGTCCCTGCACCTATCAATGAAGTCCTGAGCATCCTCATGGCGCTCACCCCCGAAGATAGGAGGGGGAAGTCTAGTCCATCTATCCAACAGCTTCTGCGGGTCACCATCCGCAGCTGGTCTGGGCTCGGGTATCACTGCAGCAACTGGCTGAGCCCCATCTGCGGATAGTGCACCCGAAGTCTGATACACTGCAGCTGCATGACCGTGAGCCTGAGCGGTAGGGGTCTGTGCTCCCCCTCCCGGCTGTGATGTAGCTGGATCTGCTGGAAATAAACCAGCCTGAGTCATGGTATCCATGAACCGTAGCATACGACCCATGACCTCCTGGAATCCCGGTGTTGTCATAAAGTCTATCGGGGTAGGCTTAGCTGCGGGCACCTCGCCATGCTCCTCGGTGATAGTATCTCCCACAGGATCTGCTGGTGGTACTACTGGGATAACTCTGGGACTCCCTCGTCCCCTACCTCGGGCCGGTGCCCTCCCCCGGCCTCTGCCTCGGCCTCTCACAACGGGGGGAGCAGTTCCTCCTGGGTCTAGAACATCAGCCGTGCGTGTCCTCACCATCTGTGAGAGAATAGAGGAGGGAAATTTAGTATGCCAACCACTGCACGATAGGAAATGAATAAAGAGTAGTTTTTTCCTAACACCCTATAGCCTTTCGAAGATAAGTACAGACGTCTCCGTACGGATCAGCAAGACTCTATTAGGTTTGCCCATGACTTGTGAGACCTACGTGAACCTAGTGCTCTGATACCATATTGTCACGATCCATTTCCAAAATAGATCATGATGGCGCCCAACACCATTGTCAGGCAAGCCAACGCGGAAATATAATTAAGTACTCATTTTTACTTTTACCAAAATAAGTGCAGCAATTCATTAAGTTAAAGTCAAACCAGGAATGAACAGTAATGTCAAAAAATAGTTATACAACCCCAAAATAATAGTCTACTAACGTGTGTGCCAAGACCTGGTGTCACAAGTAATGGGCAACTAGTAGAATGTACAAAAGAATAAAACTATCCTACTGTCCGAGATAGAATAGACAGCAAAAGTAAAGAAAGACTCCATCAAGCTGCGGAACGGCATAGGAAGGGAGCAGCTCACCGTGGAAGTCTCGAACTATGAATCAGGGGCGCGCACCAGACTGATAGCCAGATGTACCTGCCTCAGATCCTGTACAATTAAGTACAGAAGTGTAGTATGAGTACATAAACAATATGTACCCAGTAAGTATCCCGTCTAATCTCGAAGAAGTAGAGACGAGAGGACTTGACACTTACTAGGGTCCAATAATATAATAAAGTGTTATGCTAAGCATGGGAGTCACAGATAATCCACAGTTTGTAGCAAGAGATAATAAGTCATGTTCTGAACAATTTTGCAGTCAACCAATTGCATTTCAAGTATTTAACAGGACAAGTCATGGATAAGATTTCACATAGATATCATGCGCACATTATGCCGAGGTTGACGGCCCGATCCAACAGAAAATAAATTATGCACTGCCAGAGGGTTGAATGGCGCAAACCATAGATGCATCTATTTCTACCAAGGCGATCGGCCCAATCACAAATATCAATTAATATCAAGAAAACACATGAATGCGCATTTATTTCCAAGTAAATTCATACAAGCGTCCAACAAGTGTATACATTCTCTTATATTCCTTTCTAAGTCTCTAGCATATCCTAAGTGATCACATTAGCAAGAAAATATAGAGACATTCACAAATATAGCATGATACGAGTCCTAGACTACTCGGACAATTACCATAATAGTAGCTATGCACGGACTCTCTTCACCTAGTGCGTACGTAGCCCCCGCATTTAGTAGCAAATTACTCAATTATTACACCTATGGGGACAATTCCCTCTTACAAGGTTAGAAAGGAGACTCACCTCGCTCCAAAGTGCACTTCCAATACCAAGAACGAGCCCAAACCCTCAATTCAAAGCCGAACGATCCCAAACTAGTTAAATGAGGTAGGAACTAGTCAATATAAGCTCACAAGATCAAATTCTAGATATTTAAGCAATTTCCCAATCATTAACACAAGTTTCCTAAAATCCGACCCCGGACCCACGTGCCCGGATTCCGAAATTTTTCGAAGGAAGTTGTTCTCCATAACCTAAGGATCAATAATATATGATTTCTAATCCATTTCATAACAAATTTCGTAGTTAAATCTAGCTTTTGTTAAAACCTTAGGTTTTGCTCTAACCCCTTGATTTTACCTAAATTCTAGTGTTTAATCTACCTAAGACACAAGTATTAAACTAAGAATAGGTGGGATAAACTTACCTCAAGATGCTAGGTGGAAGTCTTCACTCAAAAGCTCCCAAAATCGCCAATGGAGGAGTGAAAAGTGGCAAAAATGACTTAGAACCCGTATTAAATGAAGCTCACTGCTTCAGCGATTTCCGCATCTGCGGTCAGGGGACCGCATCTGGGGTCCCGCTTCTGCGAGAAATCGGACGCACCTGCGGAAGTTTGAAAGAATGGCCAAAATCCCATAGTGGGACTATTTTTCTCGATTTGCGTGCGTGGTCCAGATATTTTTTCGGAAGGCTTATATGTTAAAAATGGTAAAAATAAAATTTTTTGCCTTAAAAGTTAAATTAGTTGACTTCGGTCAACGTTTTGAGTAAACAGACTCGTATTCGTATTTTGACGGTCCCGGTGGGTCTGTATGGTAATTTGGGACCTGGGCGTATACCCGGAATCGAATTTCGAGGTCCTAGCTCGAGATATGAATTTTTGTTGAAAATCGAAAGACTGAAAATTTAATGGTTTTAAGAATTTGGTTAATGTTTGTTCTCGTTGTTATCTAGTCCGTGTTTTAGTTCCGGAGCCCGGTACAGGTACATGATAATATTTAAGAGTTGTTTCGGAAATTTGGTGAGAAACGGAGTTGGTTTGATGTGATTCGGACGTCCAGTTGTGAAAATAGATGTTTAAAGCTTTCTTGAAAATTTCATTCGACCTGGTGTTCAATTCGTAGTTTTAGGTGTTATTTTGGCGATTTTATCGCGCGAGCAAGTTTGTATGATTTTTTAGGACCTGTGTGCATGTTTGGTTTAGAGCCCCGAGGGCTCCGGTGAGTTTCGAATAGGCTTCAGGGTGTTTTGCACTTAAAAAATCTGGTATGTTGCTGTAACTGGTGTTCTGCTGCGTTGTGCTTCGTGATCACGAAGCCATTCTCGCGATCGTGAAGGGGATCTAGGCTGGGGGAGGATTTTATACTACGGAAACGCAGGACCATGGTCGCGAACGCGGAGCACTGGGGTGATTGCTCTACGCGAACGCGACTCGTCTCACACGAATGCGTAGCTTTAGCTAGGCTAGGTAGGGTAGTTGAGGTAACTCTACGCGAACGCGAGCCCCGTTTCGCAAACACGGAGGTCAGGGGGGGGGGATAGACCTTCGCGAATGCATACAGTTACTCGCGATCACATAGTCCACTTAGGCTCTGCTCTTCGGGAATGCGACAGTGTTCAAGCGAACGCGATGAACACTGTCGCCCAGCTATTAAACAGTCCCACTATGGGATTTTGGCCATTCTTTCAAATTTCAAAAGCTAGAAAGCCTAGAGACGATTCTTCCAAGATATTTTCTTTCCCAAATTGTTGGTAAGTGATTCTAACCTACTTTCTTTCAATTACCCATTACATTTCATGAATTCTCAACCTAAAATCTAGGGTTTTCATGGTGGAAATTGTGGGTTTGGGTAGAATTAAGAATTTTTGTAAAATTGGAATTTAGACCTCGAATTGAGGTCGGATTCCGAAACAAATTGCATAATCGGGCTCGTGGGTGAATGGGTAAATGGATTTTGGTTCGAAACTCGGGTTTTGAACAAGTGGGCCTAGAGTCGATTTTTGACTTTTTGGGGAAAAGTTTTGAAAATCTAAATTTATGCATTGTAGTTGATTCCTTTAGCAATATTTGATGTTATTGAGTTAATTGTGGCTAGATACAAGTGCTTTGGAGGCAAATTCTAGGGGAAAGGCCCCGGTAGAGCTTTGAATTGACCGTGGAGCGAGGTGAGTGTCGTGGTTAACCTTGGCTTGAGGGATTAGGACTTAATTGCCTAATTTCTACGTGTTTGAATGTTGGGTACAACGTATAGGTGAGGTGACGAGTACCTATGCGTTGTTGTCGGGTCATAGCATGTCGGTGGGTCTTATTCTTGTAATTATTACTTTCCTTGATCATATTATCCATGCTTAGACTAGTTAATCATTATGTTGATCATTTTTATCATGTTTACGGACTTTGGTATTGATTGAGTATTGACTCAAAGTTGAGGTTGGTATTATGGAATCAAATGTGAAAGTAAGACTTGTTCTTGTTATTTCTATCTCCCTGTTGTTATTATTTATTGTTTTGGTGAGGGAGAGTATTAATGCACGAAGGGTGATGCCGTGCCATATTGCAAGTGTTAATGCACGAAGGGTGATGTTGTGCCAAGTTATGAGAGTTAATGCACGAAGGGTGATACCATGTTGTTTCTATTGATTATCTAGTGAGGTTGAGAGTAAAAACACGAAGGGTGATACCATGCATTTTCCTTTACTGTGTTTACTTATTATTATTGGTTCAAGGTATATTGATTGATCAGGTTTTCTTTACTGCTGTGATTCTCTATCTTGTAATTCCCTTAGCATGTCCCCCTCCCGATGTAATCTGTCTATCTTTTACTTGCCGTTATTTTGTACATAGACTGTTAAATTGCACTGGTTTATTATGTTGGTGTCTTGTCTTAGCCTCGTCACTACTTCGTCGAGGTTAGGCTCAGGCTTACCAGTAATGGGGTCGGTCGTATTGATACTACACTGCACTTCTGTGCAGATTTTGATATTGGCCCCAGTTGATCGAGAGGCATATCAGCTTGGACCGGACCACCAGAGACTTAAGGTAGATCTGTCGGCGTTCACAAACCTTGAAGTCCCCGTCTATCTCTTCTGTTTGCTATTTCTTTCATTCAAATAGTGGTACTCCTTTAAAACTTTTACTTGTAGTAAATCCTAGAATGTTCGTGAATTGTGACTCCAGATCCGGGTGGTAGTACATATTGAAGTTTTTTATAATATTCCACAAACTCTGTCTTAGCTTCTCTTTAGTTTAATTATAACCGTTCTCATTATTGAAAATTGGCTGAAGTTGAGTTGTGAATCCTCTAACGTTGGCTTGCCTAGCAAGTGAAATGTTAGACGCCATCACGACCCGAAGGTGGGAATTCCGGGTCATGACAGGAGATTCCAAGGGTTGTGGTCGGTTTATCAATCCTATTAAGTTCAATAATCACATTCGGTAATCCAGATTATATATCATTGCTAATTGACCGGATCATTTATATGAATAACATGTTGCCACAATACTACTCGTCTATCCACAATATATCAATCCTATATTCCTGTGGTATTGAGTCTATCATGAACGAAAATAATATGACATTCAACTAAGCGAGGTTGTCATGTATATTCCTATCCAAATGCGAAATCGTTCCCCGAGCCACGGGTTTAGAAACAAGCTTTCTTTCATTCGACTCTAATATAAATACGACTTTCACAAGCATAGCATAGATAGTAGGGTGAATCGGTAGCTACAACAATTCTCAAGTTAAAATTAGAATTAAAGAAACAACCACAAGATGATAATTTGAATTAACGAAGATGTAATTAATAAACTCTAATAATCATGTCAGCCACAACCCTAAAAACTAGAGTTCTTAGCCACTCATGTTCGTAGTAACAATTATCCAAGCATTTTGCATAATCAAATTACAAATAAAGGAAGAAAGGATGAATAACTCTATGATTATCTCCTCCGAAATTGCTTTACAATATCTTTTTGCCTCCAAATAATGTCCAACCCTTTCTCAACTCGTTTATTGAGTATTTATATGTTAGGGTCGAGGTCCTTGAGTCTAAATCCGGGTCGGAGTACTTTTAATTTGCGAACATATGGCCATCGGGCGCCTGACCTCGCGGGGCCAGGCTTGTAGTGCGCCTGAAATCTCACGAGGCGAGGCTTATCGCGTGATGGAGTGCGCCTTGAAGCTGGCGACTTGGGTACTTCGCACCTTTGTGCTCTTTTCTTGTATTTTCGTACTCTTTTCGTGCAACTTTCACTCGTCTTTGTCTTCCGATGATCCTACACATAAAACAACATAATTAGCTCAAATGTCGCATAATTAACCACTAAACTAACATAATGTAAGGCAATAAGTAATGTACTAAAAATATAGAATTATGGCCAAACATCACATATCATGCATTTTTAATTTTTATTTTTTTGTGGGTCAAAACAAATTTTAATTTATGATAGATATTAAATAAGGTGAGCAGTGGGAATGAGAGTCTACTTATGTAATTATATTATATGTGACATTTATATTATACCGTTATACGTGACATAATTATAGTTGGATTCAAATATTGAATTTATATTTATAACTTTAATACAACAAACTAAAAGTGGGAAGATTAGTCGTCCAAAATAATACTATGAAAACAGATGTACTAAAAAGTTTCAGCTCTATCACGGAAAAGAATCCAAATAATGCACGTATTTGACACTTTTATTTCCACCCTTTTCTTGTTCCTGCTTATATGTATTTCGATGGATCATTAAAGAAATACTTATAAACCAAGTTTTGCAAAGCCTAAAAGCCAAGTATCTGAAAGGCCTCCACTAAATACTCTCCTCATCTGTTTACTGGTATTCTTGGGTATTTCAAAAAGCTGATTAAGGATATGGTAGATGAGCATGTAGGATCAGAAGCCACTCAAGAAGAAAGGGAGACTAGAAAAAGAAGAAGAAAATTACTCGAACAAAATAAAAATGGAACTAAAAGACGAAGAGAAACTTGTTTGGCTCAAAAGTTAACAATATACTTTGTAAGCTAGAAAACAATCAAAAGTAAGAAAAGGGTAAATCGTAATCAAATATAATAGACCTAGAGATGTAAAGATGATGTTATTGTTGTAGATCTAGTATTGCAAAGTGATAATATGAACTCAAGAGAATATGTTCGTTTGAGGCAGAGATAGAGAGAGAAAGTCAGAAAATGATAGAGTTGTATTATTCCAGAATCCCCCCCTTTACAATGTGAAGGTCTCCCTTATATAATAAGAGACCTTCCTTGAAATAATCAAAAAGTTACAAAAATAGGTAACGTCTTCCTAGTGAAGACACTGAGTCCTAAACGATGTCGCTTTTGTCCCCACGTCCGAGTCGTACCCACTACGTTAGTCGGCGTACACTCACTGGGCGTGCCCACTGGCGTAGAGACGCTGACGGTCAAATTTGACCCTATACAGTTAGTCCCTCCGCTCGTTGGAGACGCGTTCGGTGGGCGTCTTCAATGGGCGGAAATGCAAACCTCGGCTTAGGAGAATTTGACCTCGACCAGGGGCAGCAACATGAATGAGGTAAAACGTATGACGTTGTTGAGCCACTGACGCGTGGCTTTCTTTTTTGAATGACGTCATCGCCTGTATGCGTCATTATTATATTTGCCCCCGAGGCGGTTCAGAGGATGATGTGACATTTTTGTTTCCCGCGCACGTTTTGAATCATGACTCTTCGATTTCTGTGCAACTTATCCCTATAAATAGGAGAGAGGTTCGATTCGATTCAACTTTCAAACCTTCGGAAAGCATTTTCTGATTTACTTCTTTGTCTTTCTTTCTTGTAACCGTTATTTCGTGTGGGATTCCTCCACTTCTTTTGAAGTCATATTTCTCGTCGTTAGTGCATTATTTCCCAAACAGAATCATCATGGTAAAACGTAGTCAAGGTGGTAAAAAGACCAAGGACACTGACCCATCTAGGGTTCCGCCTTCCTCTGGCAGTGAGGGGGAGGAAGTAAAAAAGACCCTCGTTCCCCTTTCTGTAGACAACGTCCTCCCAAAGGACATGCATATTCGAAGGGATTTTCAAACGAAAAGTCCAGCCCTTCCCTAGGAGCGTAGCGACTTACTGCAATCTCATCTAGACGACCTTCGAGTGACACACAACATTCCGAACCATGTGGAAATGGCTCCGGCTGGATGGACTACGCCAATGTGCACAGGCCTGGGTACTGCACATTTTACGAGTACCCATTTTTGATCGGCTATGGTCTCCCGATCTTCCCTCTAGCGGAGGATTTTTGCCGCTTTTACAATGTGTGCCCGGCTCAGCTTACTCCTTACACCTTGAAGGTGTGCAGGATTCTGACCACGTACGCGGCTAAGGCTGAGTGCGGCGTCTCAGTTCACCATCTCTTACAATTATTCAGCCCTGGTTACCTGAGGGGTACCATGTTGCAATTGAAAAGCCGTGGTACGAAGGGTTTGGTAGTTAGGGCTGACGACAAGGCCAACCGCCTCTTCTGGCGTAGGTACTTNTCGCCTGTATGCATCATTATTATATTTGCCCCCGAGGCGGTTCAGAGGATGATGTGACATTTTGGTTTCCCGTGCACGTTTTGAATCATGACTCTTCGATTTCTGTGCAACTTATCCCTATAAATAGGAGAGAGGTTCGATTCGATTCAACTTTCAAACCTTCGGAAAGCATTTTCTGATTTACTCCTTTGTCTTTCTTTCCTGTAACCGTTATTTCGTGAGGGACTCTCCTACTTCTGTTGAAACCACACTTCCTATCGCCAGTGCTTTGTTTCTTACGTAGGATAACATGACAAAACATGGACAGAGTAGTAAAAAGGCCAAAGATAATGCCCCGTCTAGGGTTCCGCCAACTTCCGGTGGTGAAGGGGAAAAGGCAGAGAAGGCCCTTGTTCCTCTCAGTGTAGACAACGTCCTTCTGAAGGAGATGCATGTTCGCAGGGATTTTCCAACTAAAAGCCCAGACCTTCCCTGGGAGCACAACGTTTTATTACAATCCCACTTAGATGATCTTCGAGAGACGCACCATATTCCGGACCACGTGGAAATGGTTCTGGCCGGGACGGACTATGCCAATGTGCACCGGCCTGGGTACTGCACATTCTATGAGCACCCGTTCTTGATCGGTCACAATCTTCCCATCTACCCTTTGATGGAGGAGCTTTGCCGTTTTTACAATGTGTGTCCGGCTCAGCTCACTCCTTACACCTTGAACGTGTGCCGTACTATGACCACTTATGCGGCCAGGGCTGAGTTCAGCGTCTCGGTCCACCACCTCTTACAGTTATTCAGCCCTGGTTACCTGAGGGGTACCATGCTGCAGTTAAAAAGTCGTGGCACAAGGGGCTTGGTTGTTAAAGCCGATGACAAGACCAACCGCCGCTTTTGGCGTAAATATTTCTACATCAAGACGGAGCACCCGGTGTCGAATCCCGAAGGGTTCCCGAAAAGATGGAATCCAGAACGTAAGTATTTCTACTTGTAGAATTCAGGATTGCTTGCGCTTTTGACCATACGACCATTGTGATTTCTTTTCTTTTCCCCCCTTTTTATTCGCAGCGAGGGCTTCCCCACCCCAGTTTACTGATGACATTAAATCATGGGCGGAAAGAATAATACCTTACGCAGAGGAATCCCGTACCTGGGCTGCCTTTCTTCAACAGTACGGCCCGTTAGGTAATTCTTTGGCTACGGTTTGGAAGTTTCCTACGTTCTTGTTACCTGACTTATTCGTGTTGGCAGGTCGGAGCGTCCCTAAGAAGACGAAGAAGAGCGTCGTTACTTCTCCTGGGGCGGGGACTGACTCTGAAGACGGATACATACCCTGTGGCTCGCCCAGTGATGGCGCCCCGGAGGTTCCTCAACCGCTGCCCGTGGCGGTGTCCACAAGTGAAGTGACTCCTTCAATGCCATCCCCGCGGCCTGTGGAGGAGACTTCTGAGGGCGAGGAGCCGTCGGAAAGGAAAAGACGCCGGTTGATAACTGGCAAGGGGATAGCCACAGAAGACGAGGGGGCGAGCGAGCCCCGTCGGGAGTCAAGGCCAGTTTTTATGGCAGATGCCATCCGTTCCGGGAGGTCGGCTCCCCAAGGGAGGGCGGTTCCCGACGCCAGCCTAACACGCATTCCGGAGAGCGGCTCGTCGGCTGCCGTTGGAGAAGCGGGCGACGGTCCCGAGAGGGGGGGCCCTGAGGCCGCCCATGCGG
The DNA here is from genome assembly GCF_001879085.1 of Nicotiana attenuata. Taxonomy (NCBI): domain Eukaryota; kingdom Viridiplantae; phylum Streptophyta; class Magnoliopsida; order Solanales; family Solanaceae; genus Nicotiana; species Nicotiana attenuata. The sequence goes on along the minus strand of NC_031995.1, from coordinate 105,846,869 downwards.
ACGCAGATGCGTTAACGCGGGGTCCGGCCCGTGTGGGGATGACGGCAGGTAGATCGAACCGCCGAATTCTGATCCCAGGAGGGTATAACCTGTTGCAACACAGCGAGCAGGCCGCAGCGGATATGACCCTGCTATGTGCGGCCGCTGAGCGTGAAATGTTAAAAGGTGTTAGCGACGGGGAACTATCCCGGAGGGTTGCCGGCGCAGCCTTGCAGGTATTTTTCGATTTTCTTCATGTATCGTAAAGTAAATTTTGATGCATACTGACTTGCCTTTCCTCATTTTTCTCTTCTTTAGACTCTCATCTTGGAGGTAGAGAGGGGGCGGCGGGCGCAAAGGAAGGCAGCCACCTTTAACAAGGTGGTAAAGAAATATCGGCGGTGCCGCGTCAAGCATCAGGCGCTAGCGGACCTACTCAAGCAGGACCCGGAATTTCGGGTTTTCCGTGAGGGTTTGGAGCAGTCGGAGGCCCAGCTGAAACAGAGGGTAGCCGAGCTGGAGCAGATCGACGAGCAGCTGATGACCGCTCTGGCTCGGAACATTGAGCTGGAGACTCTTCTTCATTCTAAGGAAGAAGAGCTGGAGGTTGGCCGTGGGGTAGCGGCGGAAGCTGCTGATTTGCGGATCAAGGTTGCCGCTTTGACCATCGAACTCGATGCCAAGGCGGCTGAGATTGAAGTCCTTAAGCGGACTGTTGCACCAAGGCCTGACGAGGATGCGCATCGTGAGGCGCATGATATGTGGGTGTACGCCGAGGCCAGATTGGTCGTATTCGAGGAGTTCTTAGCTGCGGGTCGAGCCACTGAGGCGGAGGTTCAGGAGCAACGGCGCATAGCCCGTGTCGCCCGTGAAATATGTGGGTATAGTTCTGATTCCCCAGACCGGCCGGGCTATAACTCCGAAGACGTCAACCGTCTAGAATCCGGCTCTTGGATCTCTGCGACCTATCAGACCGAGGACGGCGGTGGACGAGATGGCGGTCCGATGGGGGACGGTGAACAGAATGCGAAGCCCCTTAGGACTTGTATTCATTTTGTTTTGCTGTATTTGGAGACGTAAATGGGTCCTTTTGTACATGTATTTTTGGATGATAATGGAAGTTATACTTTTGCTGTTATTCTTTTCTTTTTGTACCTTTTATTTTCGGCCTTAATATTGTTGATGGCCTTAGCCGTGTGCGTAACCTCGACTGTCGTCGAGTTACTTGCCGTCATAGTCGAGCTGGGTCGACTTATCGGCGTCGATGGCCTTAGCCATGTACGTAACTTCAGCTGTCATCGAGTTACTTGCCGTCATAGCCGAGCTGGGTCGACTTATCGATGTCGATGGCCTTAGCCATAATATCGTTGATGGTCTTAGCCATGTAAGTAACTTCGACTGTCGTCGAGTTACTTGCCGTCATAGTCGAGCCTGGGTCGACTTATCGGCGTCGATGGCCATATCCATTATATCGTTGATGGCCTTAGCCATGTACGTAACTTCGACTGTCGTCGAGTTACTTGCCGTCGTAGTCGAGCTGGGTCGACTTATCGACGTCGATGGCCTTAGCCATAATATCGTTTATGGCCTTAGCCGATGTACTGTAACTTCGACTGTCGTCGAGTTACTTACGTCACTAGTCGTAGCTGGGTCGACTTATCGGCGTCGATGGCTTTGCCATACTATCCTTGATG
>NC_031995.1:105396606-105403411 GCF_001879085.1 Nicotiana attenuata | reverse complement strand
AATGGTATCTACATATAGCGTTGTAAGCTACAAAACTCAAACACAACTGAGGTCCCCCCTTCAACTTCCACTATGAATCTCGATAGCACCGCACTATATGTGCCCACAGTCCGAAAATCATAACGCCTCACCGCACAGAAAAAGAAACAACTCATAGATCTTCCCAAATCACCAACCAGTTCAAGAACAATCGAATCAACCTATCCCTCAGCAATACAGCTCGGGGCTAACCAAGCTAACTCAAGCTAAATACGTAGCCACATTGGCCTGCCAACGAAATCAATACCAGGAAGCCTGAAGCTGCTCCTTCTACTACTATGACTCCTGCCAGAGCCGTACAATACGGTGCCCGGCACCAAATAAATACCGAAATCCACAATCTCACCCGGCAACATGCCCGGCCACAAGAAACGCATCCGAAAAAGTCCCTCAATACCGGAACTAAATCAATGGTAGAACCTCTGCACTGACATCCGCCACGAAGGCCCAATTAAGAAAAGCAATCCTTCCCAGCCGTCTGCTGGCCTTTGGAATGCAACACACTCTGCTATAACATAATTCGATGCACCTCGCCACGCGGCCTGTGGCATTTTCCGACATAGTCCATGGCACAGTAGTCTCGAATAACCCAACACTGAGACAACCAGTCTACATCTCAACATCATATCCAAAATCTAACATACCAACGAAGAAAGATCCGCTCGGTCCGCTAACGGTATCGATACACACGGTTTATAACCACTGCATAGCCGGAACATGAGAACTCCCAGTCTCCGACTCCGTATATCACACGAATCACTGAACCTGATCCCAGATTCCACCGTATGAACACATATCACACTTCACGTACCCAATCATTCCACGAAAGATGTTCTAAAATTCCCCTGTGCCATCAACCACACTCAGATATCAGCAGTCGATCAAGCATGAAACACCGCCATACTAACGTAGCATCCTCAGCTTACATTACCTTGCCCTTTTTACTGAACATATACCCCCGTCAAATCACTAGAATAGCAATACCATTTCCTTAATCGTCTGAAGATCAATTCTTTAATCACCTGCAGCTGCCCGTGCTGCTTACGAATTAATGACTTTCCATTCTTAACTGAACTGAATCTTCGAACACGCAAATCTCAATTCTTCACCACATACCGCGTATACCATAACCCACTAGGATAACACGAGAACTCCATCTCCCTTTTTCCTAACCACCAACATCTATGTACTCCATTAGTCAAGAACTCTCCATTCAATCCCATCTAGAAGAGAAATCATTACACATTCCATGCTTCGCATGCCCATAGACTATATATACGTCTCTAAACCACGGTAACAATCATCAAGAACTCTCTTACAATTCCATTGCACAAGCTAAACTTCCAGGACTGAATCCTTCTACCCGAACCAAGCCAAGCAAGCTGTCAGAACTCAAGAGCCTTGCTGCACAATACCTGTAAAAGTCCATTGCCTCGAACACATACGAAGAATTAATCATTCCTTACCATACCGATTCAGTCTACTATCAAGCTATTCCATCTATCTAATTTCCCTTTTGATTCATCATCCACTTGATATTTCTCCCTCGTGTAGCATCGCAATGCCTCAATCCAAGCTTACCACACGAGACTCGGACATAAGACCACACTGTCTAAGACCCATAGGCCACTGAATACTCTCTCAATTGTTTCCCAGAAATACCACATTCCCGAATACTTTACTCTGAATAACTTTCTGCGAGTCTAAATTCGCATCCTTTACTTTCCAGGTACCGACACATAGGATCCCATGATCAACATAAAAATACCACAAGTCTTGACATTTTCTATTGAAAACACTGTCTTTAGTCACATACACAGCCTTAAAACACCTGAGTGTTACATGTAGATTCTTGAACACATTAAAACCATTCTCGAGAGTCATTCACTCTTATTCATCTACAACTTACCTGATTTAACGAACAGAACCACTCGTGCTTTATTGGCACTCTGATACCGTAAAATGAGACCCGCATCCCAATACAACCAAGCAACTTCCTGCTCTATGCACCGAGCATTCTTCACCAACAACGACTCTAGACATTCCGTAATTCTCGTACTCTATGGAACATAATACAACCTTTGTCGAAATTTTTGCTTCACTCTTGCCATCCTCGGCTCAATTTCTGCAACTAGAACTGATTTGCCAGCATACCTCGAAACGGAACCAACATAGCACATAACTGTGCGATCAGCTAATCAACAGCAACCTCCCCAACTTGGCTCAAAGCCATATATCAAGACACACTCGATAACCCATAATACTTTTACTCTAATGATGTCACAATATCATAGTGAGATTAAACTCAAATCATCTACAAGTTTTGTGAAAGCACAGATCATCTAGCACTGAAATCCTCTACAAATCTCGCATTCATCCCCATACCAGTTGAGTCCACTCCCTTGAGTGACCCGAATTTATCAAATTTCAACACGTACTCTTCAATTACACATGACATCTTTCTAGCATACCCATAGGGACCATGCCACTTAAGAACACTCCGCAGGAGATAACCCACCTGCTTCACCTCAATTTAGTATTTCAGCACACCTTCCATCAACATACACATAACACAGTCATTTAGTCTTCCTGAGTCTGAACTCATACCGCCACACGTAATGCACTTCACTCCCCAGCTAGGAGACATGAAAATATTCTTCACGCGCCCATAACTCGGACTACACATCAAATCACAACAGGAATCGAACACTTAATAGCTCATCTATTATTCAGCAGACTCCTTCGTCACTACCAAGATCACATGGATACATCTCGCAGTACTAACATACTCATCACATGGATATCCAACCGCCATTCCGGCTAATAAGGACATTACTGAACATATAAGTTCAAAACACTTGCTCACACAATCAGCACCTTAGTGCTTAAGCCATAGGCAAAGATCCGGCCTCAAGTCCTCCAGACTGGCCCAACATCAAACTCACGGAGATTACATCTCGCCCCTTGATCGGGGAATCACTAGCCATCAAGGCACATACAGAACTAAGCGCTCGCGTGCGCATACAGACGTGTGGAAGGAATTTCAAGAGTTATATCTCAAGCTGAATCAAGTACGCACGATAAGAATTCCAAGAAAGTGAAGTTTTTCCTAAAAGGTTCTGCAACCTCTCGAGGATAAATACAGACGTCTCCATACCGATCCGCGAGACTCTACTAAACCTGCTCATGACTTGTGAGACCTAGTAACCTAGGCTCTGATACCAACTTGTCACGACCCAATTTCCATACCCGGTCGTGATGGCGCCTCTCGTGAAGACAAGGCCAGCCACTACCCATCCGTTTCTTTNACTAATACCACAACAGATTTTCGGGCCAAACCTCGATATTATCCTTCTACCAAGCTGAAATCAAATCTGTTAGTATTCATTAATGACTCCAACGATCACCTCGAATCCAACACATCACTCTGGTGCTACGACACCTCAATACAGGCCTACGCCACGACTTGCATAATACACGCACCAACAAGAAACGGTCTGAACATACTCAATTCATGACAATTGACTCAAACGAAAGAGCTGTACCTCAAGCTCATCAGTACCATCACAGCACAAGGCTGAGACCCCGTCTCACATCATAGAAATAGAATGCCTGAATCTACCTCGAAGGGTCATAACTCCACGTAGCCTCGCTACGATGCGCGATCATATCCAAACACTGCTACACATGAAGCACCTCAATACACTGTGATCAAAATCCGACAGCTATACACAATTTGATGTCTGAAACCAAAGCAATTCATTACCCCCAACAGTGAAGCAAGTAATATACACCATTCAATCCTGAAAGGACACAACCGACGCGCTATTCGCCGAGCAACACCCAATACGGACTTTCCTCAGAAACCAGGAAGCAAGGTATATAAGGTAACATATGGAAAACTATTCTCAACATCACACTGTTGCGGCGTGCAACCCGATCCAGATAACATACCCGTGGCGGCGTGCCACGCGATCCACACAAATATCTCACATAGGGAGATGCACATCGAACCAAATTTGTTCATTATAATAAAATACCGAGTATCGGTCGTAAGCATACTGAGTGCATAATGGTATCTACATATAGCGTTGTAAGCTACAAAACTCAAACACAACTGAGGTCCCCCCTTCAACTTCCACTATGAATCTCGATAGAACCGCACTATATGTGCCCACAGTCCGAAAATCATAACGCCTCACCGCACAGAAAAAGAAACAACTCATAGATCTTCCCAAATCACCAGCCAGTTCAAGAACAATCAAATCAACTTATCCCTCAGCAATACAGCTCGGGGCTAACCAAGCTAACTCAAGCTAAATACGTAGCCACATTGGCCTGCCAACGAACTCAATACCAGGAAGCCTGAAGCTGCTCCTTCTACTACTATGACTCCTGCCAGAGCCGTACAATACGGTGCCCGGCACCAAATAAATACTAAAATCCACAATCTCACCCAGCGACATGCCCGGCCACAAGAAACGCATCCAAAAAAAGTCCCTCAATACCGGAACTAAATCAATGGTAGAACCTCTGCACTGACATCCGCCCCGAAGGCCCAATTGAGAAAAGCAATCCTTCCCAGCCGTCCGCTAGCCTTTGGAATGCAACACACTCTGCTATAACATAATCCGATGCACCTCGCCACGCAGCCTGTGGCATTTTCCGACATAGTCCATGGCACAGTAGTCTCGAATAACCCAACACTGAGACAACCAGTCTACATCTCAACATCATATCCAAAATCTAACATACCAACGAAGAAAGATCCGCTCGGGCTGCTAACGGTATCGATACACACGGTTTACAACCACTGCATAGCCGGAACATGAGAACTCCCAGTCTCCGACTCCGTATAGCACACGAATCACTGAACCCGATCCCAGATTCCACCGTATGAACACATATCACACTTCACTTACCTAATCATTCCACGAAAGATGTTCTAAAATTCCCCTGTGCCATCAACCACACTCAGATATCAGCAGTCGATCAAGCATGAAACACCGCCATACTAACGTAGCATCCTCAGCTTACATCACCTTGCCCTTTTTACTGAACATATACCCCCGTCAAATCACTAGAATAGCAATACCATTTCCTTAATCGTCTGAAGATCAATTCTTTAATCACCTGCAGCTGCCCGTGCTGCTTACGAATTAATGACTTTCCATTCTTAACTGAACTGAATCCTCGAACACGCAAATCTCAATTCTTCACCACATACCGCGTATACCATAACCCACTAGGATAACACGAGAACTGCATCTCCCTTTTTCCTAACCACCAACATCTATGTACTCCATTAGTCAAGAACTCTCCATTCAATCCCATCTAGAAGAGAAATCATTATACATTCCATGCTTCGCATGCCCATAGACTATATATACGTCTCTAAACCACGGTAACACTCATCAAGAACTCTCTTCCAATTCCATTGCACAAGCTAAACTGCCAGGACTGCATCCTTCTACCCGAACCAAGCCAAGCAAGCTGTCAGAACTTAAGAGCCTTGCTGCACAATACCTGTAAAAGTCCATTGCCTCGAACACATACGAAGAATTAATCATATCCTTACCATACCGATTCGGTCTACTATCAAGCTATTCCATCTATCTAATTTCCTTTTTGATTCATCATCCACTTGATATTTCTCCCTCGTTGTAGCATCTAATGCCTCAATCCAGGCTTACCACACGAGACTCGGACATAAGACCACACTGTCTAAGACCCATAGGCCACTGAATACTCTCTCAATTGTTTCCCAGAAATACCACATTCCCGAATACTTTACTCTGAAGAACTTTCTGCGAGTCTAAATTCGCTTCCTTTACTTTCCAGGTACCGACACATAGGATCCCATGATCAACATAAAAATACCACAAGTCTTGACATTTTCTATTGAAAACACTGTCTTTAGTCACATACACAGCCTTAAAACACCTGAGTGTTACATGTAGATTCTTAAACACATTAAAACCATTCTAGAGAGTCATTCACTCTTATTCATATACAACTTACCTGATTTAACGAACAGAACCACTCGTGCTTTATTGGCACTCCGATATCGTAAAATGAGACCCGCATCCCAATACAACCAAGCAACTTCCTGCTCTATGCACCGAGCATTCTTCACCAACAACGACTCTAGACATTCCGTAATTCTCATACTCTATGGAACATAATATAACCTTTGTCAAAATTTTTGCTTCACTCATGCCATCCTCGGCTCAATTTCTGCAACTAGAACTGATTTGCCAGCATACCTCGAAACGGAACCAACATAGCACATAACCGTGCGATCAGCTAATCAACAGCAACCTCCCCAACTTGGCTCAAAGCCATATATCAAGACACACTCGATAACCCATAATACTTTTACTCTAATGATGTCACAATATCATAGTGAGATTAAACTCAAATCATCTACAAGTTTTGTGAAAGCACAGATCATCTAGCACTGAAATCCTCTACAAATCTCGCATTCATCCCCATACCAGTTGAGTCCACTCCCTTGAGTGACCCGAATTTATCAAATTTCAACACGTACTCTTCAATTACACATGACATCTTTCTAGCATACCCATAGGGACCATGCCACTTAAGAACACTCCGCAGGAGATAACCCACCTGCTTCACCTCAATTTAGTATTTCAGCACACCTTCCATCGACATACACAGAACACAGTCATTTAGTCTTCCTGAGTTTGAACTCATACCGCCACACGTAATGCACTTCACTCCCCAGCTAGGAGACACGAAAATA
>NC_031995.1:105382931-105394516 GCF_001879085.1 Nicotiana attenuata | reverse complement strand
CTGCCAACGATAAATTGAAACACGCTATAAACCGTAATCATTTCTCATACCAACCATTCATGAAACCGTTTCCCTTTTGACTAATACCACAACAGATTTCCGGGCCAAACCTCGATATTATCCTTCTAACAAGCTGGAATCAAATCTGTTCGTATTCATTAATGACTCCAACGATCACCTCGAATCCAACACATCACTCTGGTGCTACGACACCTCAATACAGGCCTACGCCACGACTTGCATAATACACGCACCAACAAGAAACGGTCTGAACATACTCAAATCATGACAATTGACTCAAACGAAAGAGCTGTACCTCAAGCTCATCAGTACCATCACAACACAAGGCTGAGACCCCGTCTCACATCACAGAAATAGAATGCCTGAATCTACCTCGAAGGGTCATAACTCCACGTAGCCTCGCTACGATGTGCGATCATATCCAAACACTGCTACACATGAAGCACCTCAATACACTGTGATCAAAATCCGACAGCTACACACAATTTGATGTCTGAAACCAAAGCAATTCATTACCCCCAACGGTGAAGCAAGTAATATACACCATTCAATCCTGAAAGGACACAACCGACGCGCTATTCGCCGAGCAACACCCAATACGGACTTTCCTCAGAAACCAGGAAGCAAGGTATATAAGGTAACATATGGAAAAATATTTTCAACATCACACTGTTGCGGCGTGCAACCCGATCCAGATAACATACCCGTGGCGGCGTGCCACACGATCCACACAAATATCTCACATAGGGAGATGCACATCGAACCAAATTTGTTCATTATAACAAAATACCGAGTATTGGTCGTAAGCATACTGAGTGCATAATGGTATCTACATATAGCGTTGTAAGCTACAAAACTCAAACACAAATGAGGTCCCCCCTTCAACTTCCACTATGAATCTCGATAGCACCGCACTATATGTGCCCACAGTCCGAAAATCATAACGCCTCACCGCACAGAAAAAGAAACAACTCATAGATCTTCCCAAATCACCAACCAGTTCAAGAACAATCGAATCAACCTATCCCTCAGCAATACAGCTCGGGGCTAACCAAGCTAACTCAAGCTAAATACATAGCCACATTGGCCTGCCAACGAAATCAATACCAGGAAGCCTGAAGCTGCTCCTTCTACTACTATGACTCCTGCTAGAGCCGTACAATACGGTGCCCGGCACCAAATAAATACCGAAATCCACAATCTCACCCGGCGACATGCCCGGCCACAAGAAACGCATCCGAAAAAGTCCCTCAATACCGGAACTAAATCAATGGTAGAACCTCTGCACTGACATCCGCCACGAAGGCCCAATTAAGAAAAGCAATCCTTCCCAGCCGTCTGCTGGCCTTTGGAATGCAACACACTCTGCTATAACATAATTCGATGCACCTCGCCACGCGGCCTGTGGCATTTTCCGATATAGTCCATGGCACAGTAGTCTCGAATAACCCAACACTGAGACAACCAGTCTACATCTCAACATCATATCCAAAATCTAACATACCAACGAAGAAAGATCCGCTCGGGCCGCTAACGGTATCGATACACACGGTTTACAACCACTGCATAGCCGGAACATGAGAACTCCCAGTCTCCGACTCCGTATAGCACACGAATCACTGAACTGATCCCAGATTCCACCGTATGAACACATATCACACTTCACGTACCCAATCATTCCACGGAAGATGTTCTAAAATTCCCCTGTGCCATCAACCACACTCAGATATCAGCAGTCGATCAAGCATGAAACACCGCCATACTAACATAGCATCCTCAGCTTACATCACCTTGCCCTTTTTACTGAACATATACCCCCGTCAAATCACTAGAATAGCAATACCATTTCCTTAATCGTCTGAAGATCAATTCTTTAATCACCTGCAGCTGCCCGTGCTGCTTACGAATTAATGACTTTCCATTCTTAACTGAACTGAATCCTCGAACACGCAAATCTCAATTCTTCACCACATACCGCGTATACCATAACCCACTAGGATAACACGAGAACTCCATCTCCCTTTTTCCTAACCACCAACATCTATGTACTCCATTAGTCAAGAACTCTCCATTCAATCCCATCTAGAAGAGAAATCATTACACATTACATGCTTCGCATGCCCATAGACTATATATACGTCTCTAAACCACGGTAACACTCATCAAGAATTCTCTTCCAACTCCATTGCACAAGCTAAACTGCCAGGACTGAATCCTTCTACCCGCACCAAGCCAAGCAAGCTGTCAGAACTCAAGAGCCTTGCTGCACAATACCTGTAGAAGTCCATGTCCTCGAACACATACGAAGAATTAATCATATCCTTACCATATACCGATTCGGTCTACTATCAAGCTATTCCATCTATCTAATTTCCCTTTTAATTCATCATCCACTTGATATTTCTCCCTTGCTGCAGCATCACAATGCCTCAATCCAGGCTTACCACACTAGACTCGAACATAAGATCACACTGTCTAAGACCCATAGGCCATCGAATACTCTCTCTGCTGTCCCCAGAAATACCACACTCTAGAATGTTTTACTTGAAGAACTCCCTGCGAATCCGAGTTCATTACCATTACCTTCCAGATACCGATACATAGAACCCCATAATCATCATAAAAATACCACCAGTCTCGACATTTTCCAATGAAAACACGGTCTTTGACCGCATACACAACCTTGAGACACCTGATTGTTACATGTAGAATCTTGAACACAATAAAACCATTCTTGAGAGTCATTCACTCTTATTCAAACTACAAGTTGCCTGACTTAGCGAACAGAACCACTCGTGCCTTATTAGCACTTTGACACTGCAGGTTATGATCTAATTCCAGTACAAACAAACATCTTCCTTCTCTATACACCGAGCATTCTTTATCAACAACAACTTTAGACATTCCGTAATTCTCATACCCTATGGAACATAATATAACCTTTGCTTCGCTCGTGCCATCCTCGGCTCAAATTCTGCAACTAGAAGTGATTCGCCAGCATACCCCGAGACGTAACCAACATAGCACATAACCGTGCAATCAGGTAATCAACAGCAACCTCCCCAACTTGGCTCGAAGCCATATATCAAGACACACTTAACAACTCATAACATTTTTACTCTAATGATGCCACAATGTCATAGTGAGATTAAACTCAATCATCTACAAGTTTGTGAAAACACAGATCATCTAGCACTGAAATCCTCTGCAAACCTCGCATTCATCCCCACATCAGTTGAGTCCACTCTCTTAAGCGACCCAAATTCTCAGATTTCAACTTATACCCTTCAATTACACATGAGATCTACTAACATACACATAAGGATCATACCACTCAAGAACACTCCGCAGGAGATAACCCACCTGCTTCGCCTCAGTTTAATACTTCAGCATACCTTCCACCATCATACACGTTACACAGTCAATTTAGTCTTCCTGAGTCTGAATTCTTACCGCCACATGTAATGCACTTCACTCTTCAACTAGGAGATACGAAAATATTCTTCACGCGCCCATAATTCGGGCTACACATCAATCCACAATAGGAGTCAAATCACTTAACAGTTCATCTATTATCCTGTAGACTTCTTCGTCACTACCAAATCATATAATTACATCTCGCAGTACTAACATACTCATCACAGGAATACCAAACCGCCATTCCGGCTAATAGGGGCAATACTGAACATATAAGTTCAAAACACTTGCTCACACAATCAGCACCTCGGTGCTCAAGCCATAGGCAAGGATCCGGCCTCAAGTCCTCCAGACTGGCCCAACATACTCGCGAAGATTACATCTCGCCCCTCGATCGGGGAATTACAAATCATCAAGGCACATATAATACTGAGCGCTCACGTGCGCATACAGACGTGTGGAAGGAATTTCAAGAGTTATATCTCAAGATGAATCAAGTACGCACGATAAGAATTCCAAAAATGGGAAATTTTCCTAAAGGTTCCGCAACCTCTCGAGGATAAATACAGACGTCTCCGTACCGATCCGCAAGACTCTACTAAACCTGCTCATGACTCGTGAGACCTAGTAACCTAGGCTCTGATACCAACTTGTCACGACCCAATTCCCATGCCCGGTCGTGATGGCGCCTCTCGTGAAGACAAGGCCAGCCAACTAACCCAAATCCTTTCACTAACAATTATTAAACATAAATGAATAGAAGATACAACTTAATGGCATTAGAAACTGTTAATTACTACCCGACCGGGGTGTCACAAGTCACGAGCATCTAAGAACTAGGAACACAACTACAGGGTCATATATATATATATATATAATAAAATCTGGAATCCAAAAGATGAAGTCCGGTGCCGCGAACGCTGGCGGTCACCTTGCTCAGCTACATTAGTATTACCTTCAGTCCGCTAATAACCCGCTACCGGGTGAACACTACCTGCAACTGCACGCGAGGTGCAGGGAGTAAAGTGAGTACTTCCAACTCAGTGGTAATAAGAGTAAATAGTAACTGAGAGGCAAGAAATCACGTAAGAGCACTCCATCATGCTATATAGGACAGTACAACCCTTTTTAGAAAACAGTAAGACCGTGAAAAATCCTTTAGAAAATATCTGGCTCAGTTTAAAAACCTCTCTTGAAAATATCCTTTTCCAACAGTCAAGCAAATGAATGCGTAATCAGTTAATACAAGTCCGCACATAAGTCAGCCCCTCGGGCACAACACTCCACTAACAATTAACACCAGGGCGTCTGGTAAACAGTGCAAGAAGTAACATGAATGCCAATGAAATGAGAGTGCTGAATGTCATGACACGTAATACAAACAGGAACCAATGCATGAATGCAATGCAATGCACATGACCGATGCGGCGTGCAGCCCGATCCATTTGGGTACCCGCGCTCACTGTGGGGGTTCAGACTCCGGAGGGGCTCCTACAGCCCAAGCGCAATATCATCATAGTATCGCTGCGGCGTGCAGCCCGATCCATCCTCAGTCCAGAACATGCAAATGAACCACTCGGGCAATGTCATGTAATAGCTTTTAACTCAAAACATCAGAAAAATGCAATTTAAGTCTTTAAACTTTAATAATATGACTGCACCTTTCAAAACAGGGTTTAACTCGGGACTAAAATCATTTAATATGCTAAGTGTCATGAAAACAGTGATAATAATCCCTAAAGGATTCAAATAATCGGCACGAAGCCCAAAACATGGCAATCAACCCAAATCACGATAGCATCAAGTAGGTTTCAGTCAATTACGCAGTAAAATCAACAACCGGGACGGACCAAGTCGCAATCCCCAACGGTGCTCTACCCCACGCTCATACCTGGCGTGCAAGTCACCACAATACAGTACTATGATGTGCAAATCCGGGGTTTCAAACCCTCAGGATATCATTTACAAGTAGTCCTCACCTCGAACCGGTGAAATCTCTAGCTCTCGACGCCTTTTCCCCTCAAACCGGCCTCCACGCGCATCGAATCTAACCAAAATCAGAGCGAATACATCATAATATGCTAAGGGAACACTACCCAAACGAAAACAATCAAAAATTAGCAAGAATCTCGAAACTAGCAAAACCCGAGCCCCGGGCCCGCTTCTCGAAAAATTAAAAAATTCACATCACCAGATTTCTCGTCTCGCCACGAGTCCATACATATAAAATTTACCAAAATCGGAGTTCGTTTGACCCCTCAAATCCCTAGTTTAACTTTCTTAAGTTTCAAGCCCTAACCTCCATTTTTACCCTTTAATTCCTTGGGTTTTCAATGTTAATCCATGTTTATACACAATAATATCATAATCTAAGTCCAAGAATCCATACCTGATGATAGCCCTCGAAACCCTCTTCAAAAATCGCCCAAAATCTCCTTAGTCCGAAGTCCAAAATGTTGTTCTTTCAAAAATTCGCGAAGATGATTAATTTCACTTAATTGGCAGGCATTTCTCTTCTGCGGTTCCAGTACCGCTTTTGCGGCTTCCGCTTATGCGGTCAACGTCCGCTTTTGCAGACCTTTCACTTAAGGCAACCTTTCGCTTCTTCGGTCCCCAATCGCATCTGCGGGACCGCTTAAGCGATTCAATGCTCCGCTTCTGCGGAACCTGACCAGGGTTCCAAATTTCGCTCCTGCGAGGCGTAGCTCGCTTCTGCGAGGCCGCCTATGCGGTCCTCCTTCCGCTCCTGCGGAATCTGGCAAGGGCCAAGACTTCCGCTTCTGNAACAATACCTGCAACTGCACGCGAGGTGCAGGGAGTAAAGTGAGTACTTCCAACTCAGTGAGTAATAAGAGTAAATAATAACTGAGAGGCAAGAAATCACGTAAGAGCACTTCATCATGCTATATAGGACAGTACCACTCTTTGAGAAAACAGTAAAACCGTGAAAATCCTTTAGAAAATATCTGGCTCAGTTTAAAACCTCTTTTGAAAACATCCTTTTCCAACAGTCAAGCAAATGAACGCATAATCAGATAGTGCAAGTCCGCACATAAGACAGCCCCTCGGGCACAGCACTCCACAAACAGTTAACACCAGGGCGTCTGGTAAACAGTACAAGCAATAGCATGGATGCCAATGATATGAGAGTGCTAAATGTCATGACACGTAGTACAAACAGGAACCAATGCATGAATGCAATGCAATGCATATGACCGCTGCGGCGCGCAGCCCGATCCATTTGGGTACCCGCGCTCACTGTGGGGGTTCAGACTCCGGAGGGGCTCCTACAGCCCAAGTGCAATATCAATATCACACCGCTGCGGCGCGCAGCACGATCCATCCTCAGTCCAAAAACGCACATAAGCCCCTTGGGCAATAGTAAAATAACAGTCTCAACTCAAAACGTCAGTAAAATATCATTTAGGTTTTCAAATCTTAGAAAGATAGCTGAGTTTGCGAAACAGTATTTTAAACCTTGGACTGTGATAAAATAATATGCAAAGTAATGCAAAAACAGTGATATCAATCCCTGAAGGATTCAAACAATTGGCATGAAGCCCAAATATAGCAATCAAACCAAATAATGATGATAACAAGTAGTTTCAGTCAATTACGCAATAAAACCAACAACCGGGACGGACTAAGTCACAATCCCCAACGGTACTCTACCCCACGCTCATACCTGGCGTGCAAGTCACCACAATACAGCACTATGATGTGCAAATCCGAGGTTTCAAACCCTCAGGATAGCATTTACAAGTATTACTCACCTCGGACCGGTGAAATCCCTAACTCGCGATGCCTTTGCCCCTCTATCGGCCTCCACGCGCGTCGAATCTAACCAAAACCAGAGCGAATACATCACAATATGCTAAGGGAACAATACCCAATCGAAAACAATCGAAAATTAGCAAGAATCTCGAAACTAGCAAAACTCGAGCCCCGGGCCCGCTTCTCGAAAAATTACAAAATTCACATCACCGGATTCCTCGTCTCGCCACGAGTCCATACATATAAAATTTACCAAAATCGGAGTTCGTTTGACTCTCCAAATTTCATTTTTACATCATAATTTTCTCAAACCCTAACTTCCATTTTTAACCTTTAATTCCTTGGATTTTCAGTGTTAATCCATGATTTTACACCATAATATCATAATCTAAGTCTAAGAATCCATACCTGATGATAGCCCTCGAAACCCTCTTCAAAAATCGCCCAAAATCTCCTTAGTCCGAAGTCCAAAATGTTTCTTCTCTTTCAAAATCGTGAAAACACTGTTCACTTAAACTCAGCCAGGTTTCGCTTCTGCGGTTGGGATACCGCACCTGCGGCTCCTGCTTCTGCGCAAAATAACCGCTTCTGTGGTCTAACTTAAAATCCTCAGGACCGCTTCTGCGGTCACCACCCGCTCCTGCGATGTCCGCTTTTGCGGACTGCCTTCCGCTTCTGCGAAAATTGCCAAGCCCTCAAGGACCGCTTCTGCGATCACAGCTCCGCTTCTGCGGTCCAAGACCCGCAGAAGCGAGAATACCAGAAACAGCATGCCTTCAGCTGTATGAAATTCCAAAAACTCCCCGTTAGCCATCCGAAATTATCCCGAGGCCCCCCGGGACCTCAACCAAAAGCACCAACATGACTTAAAACATTATCCAAACTTATTCCAATCATCAAAACACATCAAACAACACTAAAATTATCGATTCTCATCGGATTCAAGCCTAAGTTCTTTAAAAACTTCCGAAACTCGCATTCGATCAAAAGCCCAACCAAGCGACGTCCGACTGACCTGAAAATTTGCAGACATATCCAAAATCACCTAACGAAGCTACTGCAACTCTCAGAATTCCATTCCGACCCTCGCATTAAAATCTCACATATCAACCGGATTTCGCCAAAATGCTAACTTCGCCAATTCAAGCCTAATTCTACACCGGACCTCCAAAACCAATTCAGATCACGCTCCCAAGTCACAAATCATCTCCCGAAGCTAACCGGATCATCGGAAATCACATTCGAACCTTCGAACTCTTAAGTCAATGTCCGGTTGACTTTTCCAATTTAAGCCTTCCTTAAAGAGACTAAGTGTCTCATTTCCTATCCAAATCAATTCAATTCAACTCTAACTCACTCGTTGCTGATAATGAAACATGAAGAAGCAATAAATGAGGAAAACAGGGCGATAATACCTGATACGACGGTTCGGGTCGTTACACCTTCTTTGGAGCCATCTTAGTGATCTTGAATGTTGAGAGTTGAGAAGAGATGAGAGGTAGAGATGGTCCCACTGGGCGTGCCAAAATTTGTAACAACTAAATTTTGTTCCTGAAAAATAATAATCAAGACAAGAAATATAGGCGATGGTCTCAAGGATTCATCTTCAAGACAAATATTATATTCGATTTCAAGTGATGGGGTTACAATCTCTAAAATATCTCTAAATCTAAGGACATGTATTCCTCTGATTCTTCTCCTCACGGATGATAGTTCAAGAGCTTGAAAGCTTGATCTTGAACTTGATGGATTTCAGATTTGTAGTATGTCACGAACAATTTGAAGGTCGTCACGAACCAAGATTTGGCTTTGGGTTATCACGAACGGAAGATTTGAAGCCACCCGCCTATGATTTTAGTTCGCCTTTGGAATTTGACCATAGCGACAATTGCAGATATGGATGGAGACCTTGATGGAGACCTTCTACTTACTTGCTTGTCTCTTAGCCTTCTCCCTTGACCCCTTTATATAGGTGTGTGTCACGACCCAGATTTCCCACCATCGGGATCGTGATGGCGCCTACTCGTGGTAGCTAGGAAAGCCAACTTATTTACCTTTCATTAATAAATAAATCTGTTAACAATCCATAGCATCAATAAGAAACATGGAATTTAATAATAATAATAGCGGAAGTCTAATTTATAAGTCTGAATCAAAATGCAGAATAGTCAACAATAGCCTCTACCCAAGATTTGGTGTCACATTACTCACGAACCACTAAGAATAAACTAAATACAAAGGTCTGAAAGAAATATAACAGTTGTCTGTCTTGAAAACAATGAGGCAACAGTCAAAAGGAAACATAAGGAAGAGACGTCGGGCCTGCGGACGCCTGCAAGGCTACCTCAGTCTCGTGAATAGGAAAGTTTGCTCCCGAACTACTGCTGCTGCTGCTCCTAAAAACCTGGACCTGTGCGAAAATGCACAGAAGTGTAGCATCAGCACAACCGACCCCATGTGCTGGTAAGTGTCTAGCCTAACCCCGGCGAAGTAGTGACGAGGCTAGACTGGACATCACATAAACCTGTGCAGTTATAAGTCTACAGCGGAAATCGAACACCAAGTAATTAACAACATGGGAGGGGAGACATGCTAAGGGGAGATACAATATTAACAGCAATCCAGAGTAACAACTAAAACAGCTTAGGTTCACAATGAACAAGGAATCAATACTCAAATACAAACACATAGCCTCAATAGTTGTTGCGGCGTGCAACCCGCTCCATAATTACTATTGTTGCAGCGTGCAACCCGCTCCACAAATACCATTGTTGCGGCGTGCAACCCGACCCATATCATTTATCATGTATCATTGTTGCGGCGCGCAACCCGATCCTCACCTTTTACTGTTGCGGCGTGCAACCCGATCCTCAATATCATTATTGTGGCGTGCAACCCGACCCTCACATATTATTGTTGCGGCGTGCAACCCGATCCTCAATATCATTTAACAGTCCGACTCCCCAAACAACAGTCACAATTAAGGGGCATAAAAAAAGTAAATATTTGACAAACATCCCGGCAAGGGAAAGTATCCAACAAGTTCAACCAAACGTCCCGACAAGGGAATAATCAACAACGTATTCTCTTTCTTACTTTTCTTATCTCACGATATCACTGGAGCCCAAGCTCAAAGAAATTTCTTATCTCATATTCTGTCACAAACAACAATATAACGACTTCCCAGTAAGGGAACAAAACATCATCTCAAATATTCTGGCAAGGGGATTACTATAACCACATTAGTTCCAACATCTAACCGCCACATTAGTTTCAACATCTAACTACCACAGCTATAACCAACCTATTACCACACTTGACCACCTCAGCTATATCTAACCGACTACCACACCCAACCAACCCATCTATAACCATAGTCATCATATGACACAAGGGAACATTAACCTGAGCGACCCTAGTATCCGTTAAGAACACAATGCAGAGGAATCACAACCCAACAATAGCCCGCCAAGAGGGCAACATAATGATCTCTCCTCTTTCTCGCTTTTACTTCACAATTCTTTTTCACAACTCGAGCAGATGCTCCAGAGGTTCAATTATCACTTATACTTTCGCAATTCGTTCTACAACTGGAGCCGACGCTCCTCAATGAATCAAGTCATTTCATATACTTTCAATATTCATATCACAATTCGAGCCAATGCTCCTAGGGATGAAATTATCATATCACCATTCACATGTTATTCACAACATATAGAAATACTCCAATAAACATGAATTTCACAATTAGTTCATGATAATCACATTATAAGGACTCACGGTCATGCTAGACACCAATGTATAGATACTCGTCACCATGTCTATACATCGTACTCGATCACATAGCAATTAGCAACAAGACTCAACTCCTATTCCCTCAAGCTAGAGTTAAACCAAACACTTACCTCAAAGCCTTGAAATCCACTTAATCCTCAACTATTGCTTTACCTCGCGGTTCCACCTCCAATTCGCTTGAATCTAATCACAATTTGCTCAATTACTTTAATAAACACTATATGAATCAATTTGAATGCATAAAAATGGATTTCCCAAGTTTTTTTCCAAAAATTCCAAAAACGCCCCCGGGCCCACGTGGTCAAAACTCGAGGTTTGAACCAAAATCCGGTTACCCATTCCCCCACGAACTCAACTATGTAATTTGTTTTGAAATCGGACCTCTAATCGAGGTCCAACTCCCCAATTTACGAAAAAACCTAGGTTCTACCCAAAAACCACAATTTCACCCATGAAAATCCTTGATTTCAAGTGGAAAACATGTTTAATGATGTTAAAAGTTGAAAGAATTGAGTGAAAATCAACTTACAAATGATTTGGGATGAAGTTTGCTCTTGAAAAATCGCCTATGGTGTTTG
>NC_031995.1:105371650-105380999 GCF_001879085.1 Nicotiana attenuata | reverse complement strand
AGCGATCGTCGCAACGCCAACACTCTGCTGGGCTCAGAAATATCTAATCTCACAAATCGGTTGGCGAAAGCCTGAACATCTAAAGCAAGCGGTCTCTGGCTGACCGGGATATAAGCAAGACTACCCATGCTGGCGGACTTTCTACTGAATGCATCGGCCACCACATTGGCCTTACCGGGGTGATATAAGATAGTAACATCATAATCTTTCAACAACTCTAGCCATTTCCTTTGCCTCAAATTCAATTCCTTCTGCTTGAACAGGTACTGAAGGCTCTTGTGATCCGTATACACCTCACACGTCACACCATATAGATAATGCCTCCAAATCTTCAAAGCATGAACAACAGCTGCCAATTCTAGATCATGAACCGGATAATTCTTCTCATGAATTTTCAACTGCCTCGAAGCGTAGGCAATAACATTTCCATCCTGCATCAACACTGTTCCAAGCCCAACACGGGAAGCATTACAATAAACAGCATAGGGCCCTGAACCTGTGGGCAGAACCAACATCTGTGCCGTAGTCAGAGCTGTCTTGAGCTTATGAAAGCTCGCCTCACACTCATCCGACCATCTGAACTGGGCACCCTTCTGGGTCAATCTGGTCATCGGGGCTGCAATAGATGAAAATCCCTCCACGAACCGTCTATAGTAGCCTGCCAACCCCAAGAAACTCCGGATCTCTGTAGCTGATGCTGGGACATTGGTCAACCCAAATGACATGACTAAAAACTCATAGTGCCCATACCGAGTGCGGAATGCAGTCTTAGGGACATCAGACGCCCTAAATCCTTAGCTGATGATAGCCAGATCTCAAGTCTATCTTTGAAAACACATTTGCTCCCTGAAGCTGGTCAAACAAATCATCAATCCTCGGCAGTGGATACTTGTTCTCTATTGTCACTTTGTTCAATTGCCAGTAATCAATACACATCCGCATCGAACCATCCTTCTTCTTCATAAATGACATCGGCGCACCCCAAGGAGAAATACTAGGCCTGATAAAACCCTTCTCTAGTAAATCCTGCAACTGGTCCTTTAACTCCTTTAACTCTGGCGGGGCCATGCGATACGGCGGAATAGAAATGGGCTGCGTGCCCGGAGCCAGATCAATACAGAAGTCAATATCCCTGTCGGGCGGCATACCCGGCAGGTCTGAAGGAAACACCTCGGGGAACTCTCGAACAACAGGAACAGAGTCAATAGAAGGAACCTGTGCGCTGGAGCCACGGACATATGCCAAATAAGCCAAACACCCCTTCTCGACCATGCGTCAAGCCTTAACACATGAAATAACTCTGCGAGTGGCATAACCTGAGGTCTCTCTCCACTCTAGTCGGGGCAATTAAGCCAAGGTCACGGTCTTAGCGTGACAATCTAAGATGGCATGTTACGGGGACAACCAATCCATCCCCAATATGACGTCGAATTCCACCATATCTAAAAGCAATAAATCAACACGGGTCTCAAAACCGCCAATAATCACTATACGTGAACAATGGTCGCAATCCACCACAATAAAATCACCCACCGGCGTAGACACATAAACAAGGCACTCAAAGAATCACCGGCCATGACCCGATACGGCGCAAACTAGGACCGAAGCTTCTCTACCACAAGCCAGAACAGTACCTGCACCTCCACCTCTGATACCTTTACCTCCACTTCTCGCATCTCTACCTCCACCTCTCGCATCTCTACATCCATCTCTAATACCTTTATCTCCACAAAGCCACCGAAGGCGTAGCTGATCTATCACTGGTCTGTGTTGCTGCTCAGCTTAAGAAGCGGTACATGACCACGCCATTCGCGAAAGAATGGAGTAGAAATTCAGTCAGCATTTGAGAAACCAATCGCACGACAAGAAAGAACAAATGAAAGGTTTTCCTAACTCAATAGACTCTAGGGAACAAGTGCAGACGTCTCCGTACCTACCCCTCAGACTCTACTAAGTTTGTCCGTGAGTTGTGAGACCTATGTAACCTAGTGCTCTGATACCAACTTGTCACGACCCGGATTTCCCACCATCGGGATCGTGATGGCGCCTACTCGTGGTAGCTAGGCAAGCCAACTTATTTACCTTTCATTAATAAATAAATCTGTTAACAATCCGTAGCATCAATAAGAAACACGGAATTTAATAATAATAATAGCGGAAGTCTAATTTATAAGTCTGAATCAAAATGCGGAATAGTCAACAATAGCCTCTACCCAAGATTTGGTGTCACATTACTCACGAACCACTAAGAATAAACTAAATACAAAGGTCTGAAAGAAATATAACAGCTGTTTGTCTCGAAAACAATGAGGCAACAGTCAAAAGGAAACATAAGGAAGAGACGTCGGGCCTGCGGACGCCTGCAAGGCTACTTCAGTCTCGTGAATAGGAAAGTCTGCTCCCGAACTACTGCTGCTGCTGCTCCTAAAAACCTGGACCTGTGCAAAAATGCACAGAAGTGTAGCATCAGCACAACCGACCCCATGTGCTGGTAAGTGTCTAGCCTAACCCCGGCCGAAGTATGACGAGGCTAGACTGGACATCACATAAACCTGTGCAGTTATANTGGACATCACATAAACCTGTGCAGTTATAAGTCTACAGCGGAAATCGAATACCAAGTAATTAACAACATGGGAGGGGGAGACATGCTAAGGGGAGATACAATATTAACAGCAATCCAGAGTAACAACTAAAACAGCTTAGGTTCACAATGAACAAGGAATCAATACTCAAATACAAACACCTAGCCTCAATAACTGTTGCGGCGTGCAACCCGCTCCATAATTACTATTGTTGCGGCGTGCAACCCGCTCCACAAATACCACTGTTGCGGCGTGCAACCCGACCCATATCATTTATCATGTATCATTGTTGCGGCGCGCAACCCGACCCTCACATATTATACTGTTGCGGCGTGCAACCCGATCCTCAATATCATTGTTGCGGCGCGCAACCCGATCCTCAGTATCATTTAGCAGTCCGACTCCCCAAACAACAGTCACAATTAAGGGGCATAAAAATAAGTAAATATTTGACAAACATCCCGGCAAGGGAAAGAATCCAACAAGTTCAACCAACGTCCCGACAAGGGAATAACCAACAACGCTTTCTCTTTCTTACTTTTCTTATCTTATGATTCACTCTACTATTTTGAGCCAACGCTCCTCAATGAATCAAGTCATTTCATATACTTTCAATATTCATATCACAATTCGAGCCAATGCTCCTAGGGATGAAATTATCATATCACCATTCACATGTATTCACAACATATAGAAATACTCCAATAAACATGAATTTCACAATTAGTTCATGATAATCACATTATAAGGACTCACGGTCATGCTAGACACCAATGTATAGATACTCGTCACCATGTCTATACATCGTACTCGATCACATAGCAATTAGCAACAAGACTCAACTCCTATTCCCTCAAGCTAGAGTTAAACCAAACACTTACCTCAAAGCCTTGAAATCCACTTAATCCTCAACTATTGCTTTACCTCGCGGTTCCACCTCCAATTCGCTTGAATCTAATCACAATTTGCTCAATTACTTTAATAAACACTATATGAATCAATTTGAATGCATAAAAATGGATTTTCCAAGTTTTTTTTCAAAAATTCCAAAAACGCCCCCGGGCCCACGTGGTCAAAACTCGAGGTTTGAACCAAAATCCGGTTACCCATTCCCCCACGAACTCAACTATGTAATTTGTTTTGAAATCGGACCTCTAATCGAGGTCCAACTCCCCAATTTACGAAAAAACCTAGGTTCTACCCAAAAACCACAATTTCACCCATGAAAATCCTTGATTTCAAGTGGAAAACATGTTTAATGATATTAAAAGTTGAAAGAATTGAGTGAAAATCAACTTACAAATGATTTGGGATGAAGTTTGCTCTTGAAAAATCGCCTATGGTGTTTGGGTTTTGAAAGAATGGTGAAAAGTGATGAAAATTCGACTAAGTATAAAATTTGTTGGGCCTCGGATATGGGAATTGCGAGCCTTGGTTCGCATTTGCGAAGCAGGCACAGGGCTGGGAATTGCGATCCTTGGTTCGCATTTGCGAACACTGGGCCTGGGCACAGACTTCGCATTTGCGAAGTATCGATCGTTTTTGCGATCTGGGCCCTCTCGCATTTGCGAGCATGGGCGTCACATTTGCGACCCCAGCCCATTTTCCCCCTCTTCGCATTTGCGAAGGAATGATCGCATTTGCGATCCGGCCCAGACTTCCCCTTCTTCGCATTTGCGATCGAGTTGCCGCATTTGCGACTTCGCATTTGCGAGTACTTCTTCGCAAATGCGAAGATACCAGAACTGGGGAATACTAGCTTTTCAAAAATGAGGAAATGCAATCTGATGCCTATCCAAAACTCACTCGAGCCCTCGGGGCTCCAAACCAAACATGTACACAACCTCGAAAACATCCTACGGACTTGCTCGTGCGATCACATCGCCAAAATAACATCAAAATCATCGAATCAAGCCTCAAAACACATGATTCTTCTTCTAAACTTCATAACCTTTCAAGCTTTGAACTCATAGTCCGAAAGCGCTTAACACATATTTAAGACTTGTACCGGGCGTCGGAACCAAAATACGAGCCCGATACCATAGTCTTTTAATCAATTTTCATTTCCATTTTCCTTAATAATTTCAGAAAAACAATTTCACGGAAAAATTCATATCTCGGGCTCTAGACCTCGGAATTCGATTCCGGGCACATGCCCGAGTCCCATATTTTTCTACGGACCTTCCGGGTCCGTCCAATCTCGGGTCCGGGTCCGTTTACCAAAAATGTTGACCAAAGTCAACTATAATCATATTAATATCAAAATTCTTCAAATTTTTCACGGAATTCACATATTTCAACATAAAAGCTTTCCGGCTACGCGCCCGGACTACGCATGCAAATCGAGGCAAGTAAAAAATGAGGTTTTAAGGCCTCGGAAGCACAGAATGGATGAGGAAATAGGTGATGACCCTTTGGGTCGTCACATCCTCCACCTCTAAAACAATCGTTCGTCCTCGAACGGACAAAAGAAAGAAGTACCTGAGTCGGGGAACAGATGTGGATAACGGTTCCGCCTATCGGACTCGGACTCCCAGGTCGATGCCTCAGGGGGCTGACCTTTCCACTGAACACGAACAGAAGGAAAACTCCTAGACCTCAACTGACGAACCTGCCGGTCTTGAATAGCTACCGGCTCCTCCTCATAAGATAAATCCTTGTCCAACTGGACAGTGCTGAAATCTAACACATGGGTAAGATCGCTGTGACACCTCCGAAGCATAGACACATGGAAAACTGGATGCACGGCTGATAAGCTAGGTGGCAATGCAAGTCTATAAGCCACCTCTCCCACTCGATCAAGAATCTCAAACGGACCAATGTACCTAGGGCTAAGCTTGCCCTTCTTTCCGAACCTCATCACGCCCTTCATAGGCGACACCCGGAGCAATACCCGCTCACCAACCATGAAGGCTACATCTCGAACCTTACGATCTGCATAGCTCTTTTGCCTAGACTGAGCTGAACGAAGTCTGTCCCGAATGACCTTGACCTTCTCCAAGGCCTCCTGAACTAAATCTGTACCTATCAACCGAGCCTCTCCCGGCTCGAACCATCCAATCGGAGACCGACACCGCCTGCCATATAAGGCCTCATAAGGAGCCATCTGGATGCTCGACTGGTAGCTGTTATTGTAGGCAAACTCCGCTAAAGGCAAGAACTGGTCCCATGAACCTCCAAAGTCAATAACACAAGCCCGGAGCATATCCTCCAAAATCTGAATAGTCCGCTCGGACTGACCGTCCGTCTGAGGATAGAACGCTGTGCTCCACTGGACCTGGGTGCCTAACTCCTGCTGAACCGCTCTCCAGAAGCGCGAGGTAAACTGCGTACCCCGATCCGAAATGATAGATACCGGCACTCCATGAAGGCGAACAATCTCCCGGATATAAATCTCAGCTAACCTCTCGGATGAATAGGAGACGACCACTGGAATGAAATGCGCTGACTTGGTCAGCCTATCAACAATGACCCAAATAGCATCAAACTTCTTCCGAGTCAGCGGAAGTCCAGTAATGAAGTCCATGGTAATCCTCTCCCACTTCCACTCGGGGAGCTCAATCCTCTGAAACAAACTGTCGGGTCTCTGATGCCCATACTTGACCTGCTGACAATTCAGACACTGAGCCACATACGCAACAATGTCCTTCTTCATCCTACGCCACCAATAATGCTGTCGCAAGTCCTGATACATCTTCGCGGCGCCCGGGTGAATAGAATACCGAGAACTATGGGCCTCTGCTAAGATCAACTCTCGAATCCCATCAACATTAGGCACACAAACTCGCCCCTGCAATCTCAAAACACCATCATCATCCAAGGTCACCTTTGTGGCACCTCCACGCTGCACCGTGTCTCTCAGGACACACAAATGGGGATCATCAGACTGCCGATCACGGATACGCTCCAATAGAGAAGAACGAGCGATCGTGCAAGCCAACACTCTACTAGGCTCAGAAATATCTAATCTCACAAATCGGTTGGCGAAAGCCTGAACATCTAAAGCAAGCGGTCTCTGGCTGACCGGGATATAAGCAAGACTACCCATGCTGGCGGACTTTCTACTCAATGCATCGGCCACCACATTGGCCTTACCGGGGTGATATAAGATAGTAACATCATAATCTTTCAACAACTCTAGCCATTTCCTTTGCCTCAAATTCAATTCCTTCTGCTTGAACAGGTACTGAAGGCTCTTGTGATCCGTATACACCTCACACGTCACACCATATAGATAATGCCTCCAAATCTTCAAAGCATGAACAACAGCTGCCAATTCTAGATCATGAACCGGATAATTCTTCTCATGAATTTTCAACTGCCTCGAAGCGTAGGCAATAACATTTCCATCCTGCATCAACACTGTTCCAAGCCCAACACGGGAAGCATTACAATAAACAGCATAGGGCCCTGAACCTGTGGGCAGAACCAACATCTGTGCCGTAGTCAGAGCTGTCTTGAGCTTATGAAAGCTCGCCTCACACTCATCCGACCATCTGAACTGGGCACCCTTCTGGGTCAATCTGGTCATCGGGGCTGCAATAGATGAAAATCCCTCCACGAACCGTCTATAGTAGCCTGCCAACCCCAAGAAACTCCGGATCTCTGTAGCTGATGCTGGGACATTGGTCAACCCAAATGACATGACTAAAAACTCATAGTGCCCATACCGAGTGCGGAATGCAGTCTTAGGGACATCAGACGCCCTAAATCCTCAGCTGATGAAAGGAAACAAATCGAAAGATGGGTTTACCAACTCAATAGACTCTAGGGAACAGTGCAGACGGTCTCCGTAACTAGGCGCCGTCAGATCTCTACTAAGTTTGTCCGCTGCACGTCTTGAGACAGATGAGTGGACAGCGGTAGTGTGGACATCTGATAGCCATGAGAGGAGCAATCGCCCCACCTTAGTCGAGAGGGATCGGAAGTCTGAGACTCGATGGTATATGCTATGAGTAACTTGATTTACCTTAGCGGTCGACTCACACACATGATGTATGAGCAGGCTGTTGACACCAGACCTAGCAGCTAAGAGTTAGAAGGAAAGAGAAGAGAGATTTTATAGAGTTATTAATATTGAGAGCGGAAGTCTAATTTAAGTGAGGATAAGATTCTGAATATGACACGGAAGTTAGCTGAACCACACACACAACACTCACGACAAGTAGCTATTCACG
The DNA here is from genome assembly GCF_001879085.1 of Nicotiana attenuata. Lineage (NCBI taxonomy): Eukaryota > Viridiplantae > Streptophyta > Magnoliopsida > Solanales > Solanaceae > Nicotiana > Nicotiana attenuata. Next base: position 105,373,237 of record NC_031995.1, on the reverse strand, counting down.
AACCACTAAGAATATAAGCTTAAATCAGTATCAAGACGAAGGTCTAACGAAGAATATAGACAGCTGTTTGTCATCGAAAACACATATATGAAGGAGAGGCGCAAGCAGGAAGAAGACGATAGAGGACGCACGTTCGGAAAGGGCCTGTGGAATGAATCGACTGCGAAGTGTGAGCTGAAAGAGTCTCGTTGCTCGTCACACTTCAGGGTGTAACACAAGTTAGGTGCAAGTCGGCTCCCCGAACTACTGCGGCTGGCCAATGTAGATTTGCTTTAGGAGATGAGCTGTAAAAATAAGGGCACCGCTCGTTGCAAAAATCACAGAATTGTCTGGATAAGGCACTGAAAGAGAGACGTTCATCCCCATACAGGCTGGTAAGTGTCTAGCCTAACCCCGGCGAATAGAGTTAAGTCACGCACGCGAGAGAGTCATGCAATAAACCGTGTGCAGGTTATAGATCTAAGGAGAGATGAGAGGATGCAAGGAGAATATAACAACATGGGAGGGAGACAGCTTGAGAATGAGGAGAGAGAGAGAGATAGAGCGCACATCACAGATAGAGGTTAACAACTATATATCGAAGGAAAGACATTGAGTTCACAATGAACAAGGGACATACTCAAATACAAACAAAGCCTTAATACTGGGTGGCGGGGCGTCATCGTCATAATTACTAAAGTTGTGGCGTGCAAACCCGCTCCACAAATACCACTGTTGCGGCGTGCAACCCGACCCATATCATTTAATCATGTATCATTGTGCGGCGCGCAACCCGGATGACTCAACCTTTTAAACTGTTGCGGCGTGCAACCGTAAAGAGAGGTGTTGGCGTGCAACTCCGACCTCAGCATAAAGAGTGTTAGTACTGAGAGATGTTGGGGCGCTGCAATACCAGAGTGTCTCAATATCATGGTAGTCGCAGTTCCGGACATCAACCACACGAGAGAAACATGTCCCCCCCCCCCCCCCGATCCCCCAAACGCCATCCCCCCCCCACACGCCCCCACCCCCCCCCCCGCCGCCCTCCCTCCCCTGCTTGATCCCCCCCCCCCTGTCCCTGGCGTATCACTCTGTCCCCTCCCCCCCCTTGAGGCGTCCCCCCGAGTGGGATTGATTTCGGCTGCCTACTATTCAGGATACCTGCCCCCGGTCCGTCAAATAAGGGGCATAAATAATAAAATATTGGGACAACAACGTCCGGCAAGGGAAAGAACTTAACAAGTTCAACCAAAACGTGTCTCGCGAAAGAAGGACTTCAACAACGTTTCTTTTCTTACTTTTTTATCTCACGTATCACGGAGCCCAAGCTCCAAGAAAGTTTTCTTGATCTCATAATTCCGTCACAACTTAACTAATTCAACGACTTCCCAGTAAGGGAAAACAACATCATCTCAAATATTCTGGCAAGGGGATTACTATAACCACATTAGTTTCCACAACATCTAACTACCACAGCTATAAACCAACATCTTACCGACACTTTGACCACCACTCAGCTATTTATAAACGACTACCACACGCCCACAACCCCATCTATAACTATAGTCATCAATATGACACAAGGGAACATTAAACCTGAGTGACCTA
>NC_031995.1:105355955-105371625 GCF_001879085.1 Nicotiana attenuata | reverse complement strand
TAGTATCCGTTAAGAACACAATGCAGAGGAATCACAACCCAACAATAGCCCACCAAGAGGGCAACATAATGATCTCTCCTCTTTCTCGCTTTTACTTCACAATTCTTTTTCACAACTCGAGCAGATGCTCTAGAGGTTCAATTATCACTGATACTTTCGCAATTCGTTCTACAACTGGAGGCGACGCTCCTCAATGAATCAAGTCATTTCATATACTTTCAATATTCATATCACAATTCGAGCCAATGCTCCTAGGGATCAAATTATCATATCACCATTCACATGTTATTCACAACATATAGAAATACTCCAATAAACATGAATTTCACAATCAGTTCATGATAATCACATTATAAGGACTCACCGTCATGCTAGACACCAATGTATAGATACTCGTCACCATGCCTATACATCGTACTCGATCACATAGCAATTAGCAACAAGACTCAACTCCTATTCCCTCAAGCTAGAGTTAAACCAAACACTTAACTCAAAGCCTTGAAATCCACTTAATCCTCAACTATTGCTTTACCTCGCGGTTCCACCTCCAATTCGCTCGAATCTAATCACAATTTGCTCAATTACTTTAATAAACACTATATGAATCAATTTGAATGCATAAAAATGGATTTCCCAAGTTTTTTTCCAAAAATTCCAAAAACGCCCCCGGGCCCACGTGGTCAAAACTCGAGGTTTGAACCAAAATCCGGTTACCCATTCCCCCACGAACTCAAATATGTAATTTGTTTTGAAATCGGACCTCTAATCGAGGTCCAACACCCCAATTTACGGAAAAACCTAGGTTCTACCCAAAAACCACAATTTCACCCATGAAAATCCTTGATTTCAAGTGGAAAACATGTTTAATGATGTTAAAAGTTGAAAGAATTGAGTGAAAATCAACTTACAAATGATTTGGGATGAAGCTTGCTCTTGAAAAATCGCCTATGGTGTTTGAGTTTTGAAAGAATGGTGAAAAGTGATGAAAATTCGACTAAGTATAAAATTTGCTGGGCCTCGGATATGGGAATTGCGAGCCTTGGTTCGCATTTGCGAACAAGACAGGGCTAGGAATTGCGATCCTTGGTTCGCATTTGCGAACACTGGGCCTGGGCACAGACTTCGCATTTGCGAAGTATCGATCGCTTTTGCGATCTGGGCCCTCTCGCATTTGCGAGCATGGGCGTCGCATTTGCGACCCCAGCCCATTTTCCCCCTCTTCGCATTTGCGAAGGAATGATCGCATTTGCGATCCGGCCCAGACTTCCCCTTCTTCGCATTTGCGATCGAGTTGCCGCATTTGCGAGTACTTCTTCGCAAATGCGAAGATACCAGAACTGGGGAATACCAGCTTTTCAAAAATGAGGAAATGCAATCCGATGCCTATCCAAAACTCACCCGAGCCCTCGGGGCTCCAAACCAAACATGTACACAACCTCGAAAACATCCTACGGACTTGCTCGTGCGATCACATCGCCAAAATAACATCAAAATCATCGAATCAAGCCTCAAAACACATGATTCTTCTTCTAAACTTCATAACCTTTCAAGCTTTGAACTCATAGTACGAAACACGTCAAACGACGTCCGATTTCGGCCAAACTTTACAGAAAGCGCTTAATACATATTTAAGACTTGTACCGGGCGTCGGAACCAAAATACGAGCCCGATACCATAGTCTTTTAATCAATTTTCATTTCCATTTTTCTTAATAATTTCAGAAAAACAATTTCACGGAAAAATTCATATCTCGGGCTCTAGACCTCGAAATTCGATTCCGGGCACATGCCCGAGTCCCATATTTTTCTACGGACCTTCCGGGACTGTCCAATCTCGGGTCCGGGTCCGTTTACCAAAAATGTTGACCAAAGTCAACTATAATCATATTAATATCAAAATTCTTCAAATTTTTCACAGAATTCACATATTTCAACATAAAAGCTTTTCGGCTACGCGCCCGGACTTCGCACGCAAATCGAGGCAAGTGAAAAATGAGGTTTTAAGGCCTCGGAAGCACGGAATGGATGAGGAAATAGGTGATGACCCTTTGGGTCGTCACAGTGTGGGGTGGAGTAATCTCCAAGAAAACCCTAGTGGATCATTGGGCTTGAAGCTTATGGGCCGGTCTATTTGATAGAAGACCAACTGACGGGCTAGCCCAATAATACATTGGACTTTTATTTAAATTAATTTATTTTGGATTTAAATAATCAACCCGATTATTCTAGCTCATAGTATCATCTGGACTAATATGTATTTAATATATGATAAAATCCAAATTACTTGTGGATTCAAATTTAATAAAACTTTAATTGTCTACACTACCGACTACACACGATTATACACATATTATATATGGATTACATATAAATTACATATCATTCAATTTTTAAATTTAAGTGGTCGGGTGAGCACTTATTTAGGCTGATTAGATAAAGCCAAAAGAAAAATATGAAATAATTTTAACCAAAGACTAAAAATATAATTAAAGTTCATATGTAGTTAATTTTTATTAAAACTCACCCTTTTATAGTGAAATTGTGACGATCCAAAGGGTCATCACCTGTTTTCTTATTCATTCCGTGCTTTCGAGGCCTTGAAAACCTCATTTGGGGTTTCCTCGATTTGCGTGCGCAGCCGGGCATGTAGCCGGAAAGCTTAAATATGAATTTTGTGAGAAAAATGCTAAATTTTGATATTAAATTGAATAAATTTGACTTCGGTCAACATTTTGGGTAAACGGACCCGGACCCGTAATTTGACGGTCCCGGAGGGTCCGCAGGAAAATATGGGACTTGGGCGTATGCCCAGAATCGAATTCCGAGGTCCCAAGCCCGAGAAATGAATTTTTGTGTGAAATTGTTTTCTGGAAATGATTAAGGAAAATGAAAATGAAATTTGATTAAAAGACTGTGGTATCGGCCCCGTATTTTAGTTTCGGCGCCCAATACAAGTCTTATATGTGGTTTAAACGCTTTCGGTAAAGTTTGGTTGAAATCGGACGTCATTTGACGTGTTTCGGACTTAAAATGAAAAATTAATGTTTTATGAAAATTTGGAAGAAATCATGAGTTTTGAGGCTTGATCCGTTGTTTTTGATGTTATTTTGGCGATTTGATCGCACGAGTAAGTCCGTAGGATGTTAATGAGGTTGTGTGCATATTTGGTTTGGAGCCCCAAGGACTCGGGTGAGTTTTGGATAGGTGTCAGATTGCATTTTTGCATTTTTGAAAAAATCTGGTATCTTCAGTTCTGGTATCTTCGCATTTGCGAAGAAGTTCTCGCAAATTCGAGCCTTTGATCACAAATGCGAGGAGGGGGAATCCTGCCTTGGGTCGCAAATGCGACCGTTTGGTTCGCAAATGCGACTTTTTGCTCGCGAATGCGAAGTCTGGGTTTTTCATAAGGGTTCGCATGTTCGCATTTCCCATATTTGGTCGGGGTTCGCAATTGCGAACCCCAGTTCGCAATTCCCATATCTGCAACCTGCATTTTTCCATACTTAGTCGAATTTTGAATCATTTTTCACCCCATTTTCAAAACACAACCCCTTAGGCAATTTTCCAAGAGCAAGACTTCTTCCAAATCATTTGTAAGTTGATTTTTACTCATTTCCTTCAATCATTAACATCATTTAACATGTTTTCCACTTAAAATCAAGGATTTCCATGGGTGAAATTGGGGGTTTTGGGTAGAACCTAGGTTTTTCAAAAATTGGGGGTTTGGACCTCAATTTGAGGTCCGATTTCAAAACAAATTACATATTTGAGTTCGTGGGGGAATGGGTAACCAGGTTTTGGTTCGAACCTCGGGTTTTGACCACGTGGGCCCGGGGCGCGATTTCAGAATTTTTGGGAAAAACTTTGGGAAATTCATTTTTATGCATTCAAATTGATTCATTTAGTGTTTATTAATGTAATTAAGTAATTTGTGGCTAGATTCGAGCGGATTGGAGGTGGAATTACGGGGTAAAGCCATAGTTGAGGCTTGAGTTGAGTTCAAGGCATCGAGGTAAGTGTTTGGTTTAACCCTAGCTTGAGGGAATAGGAGTTGAGTCTTGTTTGCTACTTGCTAATTGATCGAGTACGATGTATAGGCATGTGACGAGTATCTATACATTGGTGTCTAGCATGACCATGAGTCCTTATTTGCGGATAGTTTGGTTGTTGTTATGCCTTCCATGTTTAATTGATGACTCCTATATGTTGTAAAAACCTTGGGAAAGAAATTGTAATCTTGGAATTTCGTGGAGCATTGGCTCGGCTTGAAATACAAATTGGGAAGGTATATGAGATAAGTAATTCCTTGGAGCTTGGGCTCAAGTGATAATGTGAAATATGAGATGAAAGTGAAAGAAAGAGAAGAGTTAATGATTTATTCCCTTGCCGGGACGTTGTGATTATTGATGTTGTACCCTTGCCGGGTTTTTATTTGTTGGTTTGTGTACCCTTGCCGGGGCTTCTATTCTTGTTTTATTATTTCCCTTACCTTTGTCTATGATTGTTGATTGGGTGCGGAAGAGTGTTAAAGCACGAACGGTGATGCCGTGCATTGAATGATATTTGTAGATCGGGTTGCGTGCCGCAACAATGTTAAATGATGTGGATCGGATTGTACACCGCAACAATGTTAAATGTTATGGATCGGGTTGCACGCCGCAACAATGATATTTATGGATCGGGTTGCACGCCGTAACAGTATTGTTATATATTGGGATCGGGTTGCGCGCCGCAATAATTATTGATACAAGTGTGTTTATTTGGGTATTTGTTTCTTGTCCGCTGTAAATTCCAAGCTGCCCTTAGATTGTTATTCTGAATTTACTATTTATATTGTTATCTCCCCACAGCATGCTCCCCCTCCCATATTGTTCACTTGTTTTGTATTTTCGATTTCCGCTGTATATATATAATGGTACAGGTTTATGTGGTAGTCCAGTCTAGCCTCGTCACTACTTCGCCGGGGTTAGGCTAGACACTTACCAGCACATGGGGTCGGTTGTGCTGATGATACACTCTGTGCTATTTGCACAGGTCCAGGTTTCGAGCAGCAGCAGCAGCAGCATTAGTACGGGAGCAGGCCTTCATTCCAGCGAGACCCGAGGTAGCCTTGCAGGCGTCCGCAGGCCCGGTGTCTCCCTTATTCTCTCTTTTTAGTCTGTTGCCTCCTTGTATTCGAGACAAACAGCTTATGTGTTCTTTCAGACATTTGTATTTAGTATTTCTTAGCAGTTCGTGAGTATTGTGACACCATTCTTGGGTAGAGGCTTGTATTGACTATTCCGCATTTTGATTCAGTTTCTATAATTAAGACTTCCGCTACTATTAAATTTTGTTATTTTGATATTGATGCCATAAATTGATAAAAGGGACTACGTTATAAACGAAAGGTAATTAAATTGGCTTGCCTAGATTCTACGAGTAGGCGCCATCACGACTCCCGAGGGTGGGAAATCCAGGTCGTGACAAATCAATTGGAAGGAACAATATGACAGTTCTCAAATTGACATGGAGGATTTACAAGAGAGCAAGAGTACCTTAGAGCAGCAGGTGCGAGCATTAACTTCGGAGCTAGCGGTTATCAAGGCTTCCTTAAACCAAGCAGAAAAAGAAAAAAAACGCCTTGAATCCTCTTTTTCAGAACAGCTGTCCAAGGCTAGCGAAGAGAACAGGGCGTTGAAGGCTCTGCTGAATCAAAAAGAAGTTTAGGTTGGAGAGCTCGTGCAAAAACTAACTCAAGCACAAGAAGAGCTTCGAGTCTCTGCTGATAAGGTACGTGCGTTAGAGAGCTCTCATGTTTCTCTTCAAGCTTCTTATAACTCCGCTTTGGCCGAAAATGAAGAGCTCAAGAATGAGGTGGCTGCTTGGGAAAAGGATTATGAGATCCTTGAAGAAAAATTTGATGTTGAGGTAAGTTGGGCTTTTTTGAATTCACGTCGTGATACCCTAATTGAAGCTGGTAAAGAAAACTTCGACCTGGAGTCAGAATTAGCTAAGGTTAATGAAACCATTGAACAAGCTCAGCAAATACAGGACTTTCCTTCTCCCGTGATTGAAGCTCCCGTGGTTGAAGCTCATACGGGTATCACATCTTCTTCAAGCCCAATTGAACCTACTGCCACATGCCAGGTTGAAACCACATCTGCTGATGCTCTTGCTCAAGTTGAGCCTGTTGCTGTGAATCAAGATCAACCCACAACCGTTTATGCTCCTGTCCAAGTTGAGCTCGTTGCTGTTGATGCATTCTTTCTTCTACGTTCCCACATTCTTTCTTTAGTAAGTAAAAAACTTAACAATGTTCTTAGTAACTTTCCCTTTTTCGTTTTTTTGCACGTCCTACGTTTAGGAAAGTTGTGTTTAGANTAGATAGCCAACTAAAATGAGTTTTGAATTAAAAATAATATTTTCAATTACATTATTATAAAAATAATTATTATTGAAAAATCATGTTTTAGAAACTGAAATTTTAAGAAAGAAATATTTTTTAAGAGATATCAACACACCAAATAAGAGTTCAAGTATTAGTAAAAGGGTTAAGTCTTATCGAAAGAGTCATTCATTGTCTCAACATTTGATTGTTTTGCCATAAATATGAGTTATTATTTTGCTTCCTGACTATTTTTAGGATCCAATGACACTGGCAAGAATGATATAAAAAAATATATATAGAAGAAATGATTAATCTTTTTCATGTAGTTAATATCCAATGATTATCTATATTTACTGAGAAAGTGTAAATTTTAAGATTATTTACATACAATTCAAATAACTTAAATATTTGACATGATTAGTGTGCGCATCTGCGCGGGTACTAATACTAGTAATATGTTTATTTGAAAATTGTTATCCTAAAATAAATTTTTCGATTTTGGTACGCAAGTTAAAAAAAAATTAAAAAATTAAAAAATAATATTATTATTATTAAATCAAAGAGTGTTTGGTGAAATTTTCTGAATACTAAAGATTAATAATTATGTCTAAGTGTTAGTTGGAATAAGTAATATAAAGTTATAAATCAAGATAGTTCTACAGAATATAACTACTTTAAGCAAAAAGTGTTGGACTTTTACCTTTAAAGTGCCATACAATGTTGGAGTTTCGCATGTAGAGAACTTTACAACGTTAGGAATAAATCATGGGGACTGAACTGCAATGCCTTTCCTGGATTAGGAGTTTTTGTCCAAATTTTATTTTCGCATTAAAAAGTACTAATTATTTTTAATTAGTAATACTGGATTACTAATTGATTAGTCATATTAGATTAGGAATAAACTGTATGAATGCTCTCATTAAGAATCAAACTCAAGACCTTCGCTTACTAAACGAGTGCTCTAACCAACTAGGCTAATAGAGCTTGTTAATCTCTTATTTTATTTTAAAATAGGAAAAATTTCACATAAGAACAACCGAGATCCCTGCTTTTCAATTTTATAGCCCATATTTTAATTTACAATCAACTAGCACAAAAATAATAGGCTAAGATTTAACATCCAATTCCAATAGGTTCTAGTAATTACTATTTAATTTTTAAAAAAGATTGCTCAAGATTTTAAATTAATTTTCGAATCAGTAATTGCGACTCAAATATTAGTTCAACAAACCAAATCCATTTGGATGGTGAAAATTAAATTTTTAACAAGCTTAAACATGTGGGTTTAAATTTCGAATTTGATTTTGTGAGAAATTTGGAGTGGGTGTTATTTAGACTTGTTAGAAATAGTATAAGGAGGTTGTATATAAAATTTGAAGTCATTTAATGAAGATTTGGACTGGTTTTGAACAAGAATTGCAACTGAAAATCGTGGAAGAAGTTCGTCTACAGACGCTTGTATAAAAGTGTATAAGATGTGTTTATTCACTTATATACACTATTATACAAGATTATACATAATTATACAAAAAACTGACTTCGTCTTCTTCCTTGCATCTTTTCTAAAATTTAAGTCAAAATTTTGCTCAAATCTACTCCAAATCACTTCAGATTTAAATTTTGAACTCCTTTTGATATTTTCAATCAATTGGAACAACACCCAATCCAAACAATTAACAAACTCAAAAAATCCTATTTTTCGAAAGCAAAGCTTTGAATGACCTTCAATGGTGGACTTCTACTCTTCAATTTTCTTACATTGCAATCAGGTGACACAGGGTAAGAAGCAGCAATGGCGGACGGCCCTTTGAAGCATATGTAGAAGATGTGAAAACAAGAGAGTGTGAAAGCAATGTTTGTGAGAACACATATTTAACTCTATAACTTTTAGAAGCAATGGTTGTAAGAACACAAGTTTTGAATTTGCTAGTGCTTTCAAAACATGTATGGGCTAGGTTGGGTAAAACTTAAAAACATGGGCCATTTTTTATTATGGTGTGAAGCCATGTGTGTTTTCTTGTAATTTTTTCTTTAAAATAATTGTTCTCTTATTATAGATTAGTTATAAAATTAAAATATAATTACGAATTTCCTTTCTTAGTGTTATGCATAATCACCTTCCTACAAATCTATACCATGCTCTGGGCCAAACTTGCCCTTCTATATGGGTCACAATCAGCTTACTCTCAAGCCCAATTACACCGCATCAACAAACCCTAGCCCTTATAAACCAACCCCTTATTCTGCATTTTCATACTTCCTCTGTATTTACTAAAACCCTAGCCGTTGACAGCAAACAATCATGGCTGAGAGAGGAGGAGAGAGAGGAGGCTTTGGCCGTGGCTTCGGTGGACGTGGTGGAAGAGGCGGAGACCGCGGCGGACGCGGCCGTGGTGGCCGTCGTCCCCGCCGTGAGACAGAGGAGGAGAAATGGGTCCCAGTCACAAAGCTCGGAAGGCTCGTGAAAGACAATAAAATCCGTTCACTGGAGCAAATCTACCTCCACTCACTCCCTATTAAGGAGTTCCAAATCATCGATACACTCATCGGACCATCTTTAAAGGACGAGGTGATGAAAATCATGCCGGTTCAGAAACAGACCCGTGCCGGTCAGAGAACCCGGTTCAAGGCCTTCGTTGTCGTCGGTGATGGGAACGGTCACGTCGGTTTGGGGGTGAAGTGCTCGAAGGAAGTGGCGACTGCTATACGTGGCGCAATTATATTGGCTAAGTTATCAGTGATTCCAGTGAGGAGAGGATACTGGGGTAACAAGATCGGAAAGCCACACACAGTGCCGTGTAAGGTAACTGGGAAATGTGGGTCAGTTACAGTGAGGATGGTGCCTGCTCCTCGTGGTGCTGGTATTGTGGCTGCTCGTGTTCCTAAGAAGGTGCTTCAGTTTGCTGGTATTGAGGATGTCTTCACCTCTTCTCGTGGATCCACCAAAACCCTCGGCAACTTCGTTAAGGTTCGATCTATTTAAATAATCTTGCTACTATCTTCTTTTCAATTGTATTAAGATTCTGTTACATGATTATATGTTTAGTACATGTAGTGATCTTATAGTGTAAGAATTGATGCAATTGGTTGTTCAACTTTGTGATTGAACCAAAAAAAGTATATCTATTTCATAACTGTTGTGTATCTTGTTGCTTAAAACCAAAACTAAGTACTCCCTGCTTTTTGCATCCTGTTTGATAGTCAATTATTGTCCTCAAAATTCCAAATTTCAGGAATTAAAAGCGAGAGTTTGTAGAACAGGGTAGAAATTAGTATCAATAGGCAATAGAAATGTGTGTTTTTGGTCTCTTTAAATAGAAAATATGCTAAATTTAGATTATTTTAAGAATTATATTACCCTCAGTTATGGAGTAATAGTACATGCTTGACATAATACAAGAGGAAATTAAATTCACAAGCAGAAGGATCATTTTGTACTTCCCAATTAACTGAAGCTTAAATGTGTTCAGCCATAGGAGCTTGTGTTCACCTGTCTTCTCTGCCTTGTCCACTCCACCTTAATGACGAAGCTGAAGTCCCATTCAATTCATATAATTTCGCCCACTACCATCTTACTCGCAAGGCCCCCTTTGATTTCATTCAGTTCCCACCACCAGTTCTAAATACTGGATCCATTCAGTATAGAGAGGGCTATTTCGCCCTAGCTTTCCAATTTATCTTCGAAGCCTAACATCCTTGCAAGCTTTGGATTCTTTCCTGTCTCTTAATGACATTCTTTGTATGTGCAGGCTACATTTGATTGTTTGATGAAGACTTATGGGTTCTTGACTCCAGACTTCTGGAAGGAGACTCGCTTCACCAAATCTCCTTTCCAAGAGTATGCTGATATCTTGTCTAAACCTGCCAATAAGGTTATTGTCTACCCCACTGAGGAGGCACCAGCTCCTGAGAGGGTTGAGGCTTGATTGTTTAGATGTCATGCTCCCTTGTTTTGGTGTTCTACTTGCTAGTTTTCTATTATGAAATGTTAGTATTCTAAATTTTGTTTTCTGTTCTGAGGGATGTTTTCTGCAGACTTCCAATAGATAATGTTCCTTTATTGTTTCATCAATATATATGTAGTTTCTGCCCGCTTGATTGATCTCATGTTTTACTGGGACATCTTTCTTCTTGGCTCTAGGATGGCGAATTTCTTTAATTTTCAGTTGAACTTTGGGTGAAATCACATTCCGTTACGAGGAGGAGTCATTGAGATATTTATGCAAATAGATTTTAATCTATGTAATAGCAGAAACTAGTGGCACCTCTTGCTTGCTTTTTTTTGGTTCAATGATGATGTAAAACATCGTTTAAGGGAGAATAAACAATTGAGATATTTATATTTTATGTAAAATAGAAATAAATCTATGTAATTGCAGAAACCAAATGGCACCTCTTGCTTTCTTCTGTTCAAAAGATGAATTTTTTTAATGATATTTGTAGTAATCAATTTTCACAATAATAGCTTGAACAATCTCGTAAACTATAAAAGATATGTGTGATAACAAACTTCGATATTTTCTTTATTTCTTTGTCTTTTTTCTGGTATGCTAATTTGGTTATCCTTAACTGTGAAAAGCTTCCCCAAGCATTATAAATATCTGTGAATATAATCACTGATAATTTATTACAGAAGGGTTAGTCTTTTAAAATCCACCTCTTTCCTATGTTTTCCAACTTTTCTTCATTCACTTGCTTCCAACATGTAGACATTGTTTTTGCTTTGTACTGCTAGTCACAATCACCAAAAATTAGAGTAATTTTATTTTGTGTCTCACACCACTGACACTAAGAGCGATTTTATTTTGTGTCTCACAAAACTGACACTAGTTAGTACAAGTTGTGTGAGACACAAAATAAAATCACTCTAATTTTTGGTGATTGTGACTAGCAGTACAAAGCAAAAACAATTTCTACAGGTTGGAAGCAAGTGAATGAAGAAAAGTTGGAAAACATAGGAAAGAGATGCATTTTAAAAGATTAACCCTTCTGAAATAGTTGTGTGAGACACAAAATAAAATCACTCCTCTTTCTCTGCAATATTGTTCTTCTACTTTTATTGTTTTATTACATGTTATCAGCACGAGACTCTACCGTCTCAAGAAGCTCTTTGAGAAGACTAAGGTATTACTTGTCTCTTCTTTTAATTATGACTGATATTATGAAAAGAAAGTTCGTTGCCCTTGAAATTTCGGGCAAGAACTATATGACATAGGTGTTGGATGCTGAAATCTATTTAGATGCAATGGGTCTTGGAGACGCCATTAAAGACAAAACTAAAGCATCCACCCAAGACTGCTAAGGCCTTGATTTTCTTGCGCCATCACCTTCATGAAGGACAGAAAATAGAATATCTCACAGTCAAAGATCCACTTGTTTTGTGAAATGGCTTAAAGGAAAGATATGACAACTTAAAAGTTGGTCACTCTTCCACAAGCACGATATGATTGGGCTCATCTGAGGCTCCAAGACTTTAAGTCTGTTTCTGAATATAATTTAGCGATGTTCATAATTACTTCTAAATTGAAACTCTGTGGAGATACTATCACTGACTATGATATGCTTGAAAAAATGTTTACAACGTTTCATGCCTCCAATATGGTCCTGCAACAGCAGTACAGAGAGAAAGGTTTCAAGAAGTACTCTAAGTTGATTTCTCTTCTCCTAGTGGCTGAACGAAACAATGACTTACTCATGAGAAATCACGAAAATCGACCCATTGGGTCTATACCATTGCCTGAAGTGGATGAGGTGTATTCCCATTATGCTAAGCGTGGAAAAGGCCATGGCCCTATTCGTGATCGTGATCGTGGTCGTGGCCGTGGCCGTAGACAAGGAAGAAATTTTCATGGTGTAAATCACCCCTCCCCACCCCCCACCCCCCAAAGAAAAATAACCACCAAAAGTGGAAAGGGAAAGATGAGAAGCCAAAGGCAAATGGTTCAGAAACTGAATGTTATCGTTGCGGTGGAAAAGGGCATTGGGCAAATATTTGTCGTACACCAAGACATTTGGTTGAGCTTTATCAAGCATCTCTAAAGAATAAAGGTCCTGAAGTTAATTTTGTCTATGACAATGAATTTGACATCACTCACTTAGATGTGGCAGACTTCTTTGAGCGCCCTGATGGAAAAATAGACCACTTGATCGGTGATGAATCTGTGGTAAAAGAAGATTGAGTAGTTTGATTTTATTTTATTTTGCTTATTCATATTAGTTAGTGAATAAACTTCATGTAATTATCGTAGTTTACATGAGTAGTAGTTTTAATTAGTATGTCGAATTAGTATAATCTGTCATTAAATAAAGTTTGAGAATGGTCAAAATTTATAGTCAGTATCAGTTGTAATTTATGTTAGGAGTTGAGAATCGTGAAAAAAAAAATTACAAAAAAAAGGACGAAAACTTGCAAACGAAAAAAGTGTCTTATAGACTAGCGTGAAACTATTTGCTAAAGCTTTTAAATCAACTGACACTATACAAAAATTTTATTAAAACGCAGTATTTATTTTTCTAATTAAGTTGTTCGATCAAAGATTGTGTCTTACGGAAAATTATCATCACACTTATTGAATAAGTCATTATTGAGTTATTGACTTCACTTTGTCACTTTTCCTTTATCTCTGAAAATACTAATATTTCTTCGTATATTTCTTTTGTATGTCAAACCATGGGAAGCAAATATGGATATCTCATAAAACAAACTTGGATCAAAGTTCAATTGTAAAAATATTTGTTTAATTGATTCATGTACGACGCATACAATATTCAAAGAGAAAAAATATTTCTCTCATTTAAGTATGTGTAAGGCAGATGTTACTACAAATTTCTGGTAGTAGTAATTTGATTGAAGGATTTGGAAGAGCTGCTATAACTCTGCCCAAGGGAACAATACTTATATAGATAATGCGATGCTCTCCTCCAAGTCCAAAAGGAACTTGTTGAGTTTTAAAGATATCCGCCGAAATGGATATCATATTGAGACGATAGATGAGAATAATCTTGAATATCTCATCATTACCAAGAATGTCTCTGGCCAAAAGAGGGTTATTGAGAAGTTCCCATCTTTATCTTGTGGCCTGTATTGGACAAGAATTAGTGCAATTAAGGCACATTCTATTGTAAACCAAAAGGTAACCGATTCCAATACTTTTGTACTTTGACATGATCGATTGGGACGCCCTGGATCAATTATGATAAAACGGATTATAGAGAACTCAAATGGGCATCCATTAAAGAATTTAAAAATTCTTTTAAAAAATGAATTTTCTTGCACTTCTTGTTATCAAGGCAAGTTAATTATTAGACCATCACCAACAAAGGTTGGGATCGAGTCCCCTCCGTTTTTGGAACGTATACAAGGGGACATTTGTGGACCTATTCACCCATCTAGAGGGTCGTTTAGATATTTTATGATCTTAATAGATGCATCTTCTAGATGGTCTCATGTGTGCCTATTGTCATCTCCCAACCTCGCGTTTGCAAAATTAATGGCACAAATAATTACGGGCCCAATTCTCCGATAATCCAATTAAGTCTATTAGACCTGATAATGCTGCTGAGTATTCATCCCAAGCATTTAATGATTATTGCTTATCAATTAGATAAAAGTGGAACATCATGTAGCTCATGTTCACACTCAAAATGGCTTTGCAGAGTCTTTAATTAAACGCCTGCAATTGATAGCAAGACCGTTACTCATGAAAACGAGGTTGCACACTTCTGTTTGGGTCACGCCATTTTGCATGCAGCAATGCTAGTTCGTCTCAAACCGATAAATTATCATAATTATTCTCCGTTGCAATTAGTTTTGGGTCATGAACCTAATATATCCCATTTAAGAATTTTTGAATGTGCAGCATATGTGCCTGTAGCACCGCCATATTGCACCAAAATGGCTCCCAAAGAAGGTTAGGAATATATGTTGGGTTTGAATCGCCCTCCATTATTCGCTACCTCGAAACATTAACGGGGTATTTGTTTACTTCACGATTTGCAGACTGTCGATTCGATGAGACACTTTTCCCAAAATTAGGGGGGGAAAATGGTGAAACCAAACGGGAAATTTTGTGGAAAAATCCATCATTGTCTCATCTTGATCCACATACCTCTATTTGTGAAAAAGAGGTGCAAAAGATTATGCATTTGCAAAAAATAGCAAATCAAATGCCAGATGCATTTACGGATCTGAAAGGATAACAAATCACATATCCCTGCAGAGAATGTTCCAATCCGTATTGATGTCCCTGTTGGACAATCTTCTAATGTCATAGCTAATGAGTCAAAAGCACGCCTAAAACGTGGCAGACCATGAGGTTCTAAGGATCGAAAACCTTGAAAAGGGAAAACAAATGATCAAGATGACACTACGAAAGAGTCTCATGAAGAAATCCACGATTTAACCAATCCTGAGATTCATAAGGAAATCACTGAGCCTGAGACTTAAGAAAATAAGGAACTATCAATAAATCCAATCGATATTGAGACAAATTTGAATCGATTGGATATAGTTGTGGATTATGTCTTTGCATATAATGTTGCATCTAGCATTATGCAAGATAGTGAGGATCTTGAACCTCAATCTGTTGGAGAATGTCGACAAAGACGTGATTGGCCAAAATGGCAAGAAGCAATCCAATCAAAGTTGAATTCACTTGAAAAACGTGAAGTTTTTGGGCCTGTAGTCCAGATACCTAATGGTGTTAAGCCTGTTGGCTATAAATGGGTCTTTGTACGCAAGAGGAATGAGAAAATGAGGTACAAAGATATAAGGCACGCCTTGTTGCACAAGGATTTTCACAAAGGCCTAGTGCCGATAGAACTCCAAAAGGCAATTGATTATTTAAAGAAAGAATTCGAGATGAAAGATCTCGGAAAGAAAAAATTATGTCTCGGTTTGCAAATTGAACATTTGGCAAAGGAAATTTTTGTTCATCAATCAGCCTACATAGAAAAGGTATTGAAACAGTTTTACATGGATGGAGCACATCCATTAAGTACTCTGATGGTTGTTCGATCACTTGATGTGAATAAGGATCCATTCCGACCTCAAGAAGAGAATGAAAAGCTACTTGGTCCTGAAGTACCATATCTTAGTGCAATTGGTGCACTAATGTATCTTGCTAATACTACAAGTCCTGACATAACTTTTTCAGTTAATGTCTTAGCAAGATATAGCTCTGCTCCCACAAGAAGACATTGGAATGGAATCAAACACATATTGCGGTATACTAAAAGGGACTACCGATAGTGGGTCTTTATTTTAGTGGACAATTAATTGCACGTCCCGTATTCGTTTGGT
>NC_031995.1:105319354-105355786 GCF_001879085.1 Nicotiana attenuata | reverse complement strand
CAATTGAAGGGAGGATTCATAAAAGGAGATAGGACAAAGCACATTTCACCAAAGTTATTTTTCACACATGATCTTCAAAAGAATGGTAATATTAATGTGCAACAAATTTGTTCAAGTGATAATACGACTGATTTGTTCACAAAATCTCTACCGACGTCAACCTTCAAGAAGCTAATGCACAAGATTAGGATGCGAAGGCTTAAGGATGTGAAATAATGCTCTCATCAGGGAGAGTTTAATACGCGTTGCACTCTTTTTCCCTTACAAGGTTTTGTCCCACTGGATTTTCCTTGCAAGGTTTTTAACGAGGCAACCAAAAGGCGTATTTTTAGATATGTGTACTCTTTTTCCTTTACTAGATTTTTTTCCCCTTGAGTTTTATTTTAGTTAAGCTTTTAATAAGGCACATTACTTATTGAGTAGACATTCAAGGGGGAGTGTTATGAATAGAATTGTAATTAGAGTGAATGTCTATCTTTTAGAGAGTTTTACTTTGTGGCTAAGTCATTTTCCCCCCTATAAATAGAGGTGTTTTACCCCATTGTAAATCATCCCGAAATTCAATAAGAATTACTCTCTCTTTCTCTGCAATGTTGTTCTTCTACTTTATTATTTTATTACATTATTCTTTTTTCTTCTTAAATATAAGATGTTTTTCTTGTAGTGTGAATGTTTTAAAGATTATCACTATAAACTTTACAACAAATAACTTAAAAATAATTAAAGGGTATGCATTAAAATTTATCAATAAAATAACAGATTAATTTTAAATCCAAAACTACTAAAGCTTCCTATACATCATAAATCAACCTATAAACCTAATAAAAAATATCTATAAATAAGTTTACAAAAGACAAGAATACAATTTTTATAATAATTATAATTGTATTATAGTAATAATAAACTATTATGTATTTTAATATATGTTTGTTAACTTATACATTTTAAAGCACAATTCCAATTAGATAATTGAAGCTTAAATAAGATACAGAAATTCATATATCCAAATTAATAGTAATAAATTGAACGTATTTCTTTATAAGAAATTTAAGGATGAAAATAATAGAAAATAAAATACATTATAATAAGTCATCATTTTTAATATTTTTTTTTTTTGGCATTCAGTCCTACTAATGATAGCTTCACTATATTTTTTTTATATTAAACTATTTATCGTAAATATTAACCAACCGTAATTATTTTTTAGACTTTGTAATTTCAAGTCACGACCATTGAAATCTCCTACACAAAGTAAAACCAAACCTATAAACATATTAGGACGAGTAAAAATATTAACTATAACTAAATTTACAAATGCCAAGACTACATCTGAAAATAATATAATTATACTAATAATAACTATAATGTATTTTAAGGTTTTGT
Source organism: Nicotiana attenuata (assembly GCF_001879085.1). Classification (NCBI taxonomy): domain Eukaryota; kingdom Viridiplantae; phylum Streptophyta; class Magnoliopsida; order Solanales; family Solanaceae; genus Nicotiana; species Nicotiana attenuata. The sequence continues at coordinate 105,354,403 of NC_031995.1, read as the reverse complement.
CGAACTTTTACATGTTAAAGTAGAAACTCAATCAAATAAGTGAAACAAAAATAAGATACCGAAATTCATATATCGAAATTATACTATGTATTTTATATGAAATTTAAGGATGAAATAATAGGAAAAATATGTATTGTAAATAAGTTATCATTTTTTTCCCCTTGCATTTACTCCACCAAATGACGATACCTCACTATATTAAATTATTTGTAAGATATTAATTCAACGGTACTCATTTTTCAGATTTTATATTTTCAATATTAATTTTTTTTCGAGCTATAAGACCAACCTTTTTATTCTCTTTTGTATTTTGTTTTTAGTATTAGGCAACTAAAATAACAATAATTTTCATAAGACCACATGTGTCCTCATAAATCACAATAAAGTATCTAAAAACTTATTTCAAATATGATTTCTTCATTTATTGGGCTAACAAAATGAGAACAACATTCAACCTTTTCAAGAATATTTGTTTAACTTTTATTATATAATTTATATTAGACAAATACATAGTTTGATATATTTACAGAATTTTTAAAAGATTATGTTCTCATTAATATAGGTACACGCGCAACGCGCGTACCGTAAAGCTAGTAATAATAATAATAGTAATAGTAATAAGCCTGACTTGTAGTGAAAAATCACATTTAACTTAACAAAATTTGAAAATCTCCCCTTTCATCCATAGCAGATATTGTAGTTCCAGGATGTCCTTGAATTTGCTGTTTTTACCTTCTTATATGACTTAGAACTAGACTTATTATTACCAGCCTTATTCCACTGCTTGTTGTACTACAATGAACTCTTCTATTGGCCTCTGGCCAGATACACTATGAAGAATCCTGAAGTCAGCTTAACCCAATCCAGTGTCATCTTTGCATCCATCTGTCTGAGTAGTCTTGTCAGCTGGTCCAATGATAGCAACTGGGGTGCAGTCCACAATGGTTCTTTCACACACATTTACTTGTATCACATCTTAATTAAGAACAATTTCTTCGCCCATGTTCACCTTAGACTAGTTCTACCATGCTCAAGTGAAAAGGCTGACAGTGCCGAGTTCGTTCTCTGAAGCAACTTTGTCAGAATACTACATCCACTTTCTATGGGGATTGACCTTGACTTGTTGTTTGATTGAATAGCTTTCTGTTCTTCACTGGCCATCGATCTGTTTCTGCCCCAATTGGATATCCTATTGCAAGTGAAAAAAGAAGTTTCAGCAAGTAAGACAGCTAGGTTTTCATCTGCCATGCGACCAAACATATACTACTGAATAGGTACAAGGAAATGAAACAGTAAATTCAGAAGTACTCCTTAAATTAAGTTCTCATGTCCTTACCCAACTTTGATTGTAGAAACTCCAATCAGCTTTTTCAAATTCTCTTCTAAAACTATTCATACAAAGATACGCACATATATCCATGTCATGTACTTGCTTATTATTTTTATGGCCAAGAAATCACAAGGGCCAATGGCGCATGGTTCAAAACTTGGTGGATATGGGCCCGCTCATCTACCATTTTCCACTTAAATACAAGCATGCATTTTCTGTAGCAGGATTCGAACCCATGACATTCGCCTAACCCACACATCACGTGCTGCACTGTTAACACTAAACAAAGCCCTCACCTCGGAGCACTTGCCTACTTAAAAAGAGAAAAACCAAAACGAATAAAGTATTTAGCAAATGTAATTGCTTAAAACAATAATTTTTATTTTCACGAGTGTTGTGGACATAACTAAAAAAATACCCATATTGCTTCCCCGTACTTAAAAAAATTACCTGTCTTGACAAGCTATGAGATTGAGAAAAGGAGTCTGAATATTTCCAAGAAAAAAATTGAAGCACTTCATTAATGTGGCACCCATGGTGGCGCATTACCTTTATCAAAAGAAGAAACTAACATGGTGTGGCACTACAGAAGTATAGAAATACATCAGAGTTGTCTCACATCAGAAGTATAAGTGGAATAAAAAATTTAACCCTCCAGAAAAAGGTTTTCTACACCTCATAAATTCTCCTAATTCTTCCCTCCAAATCAACCAAAAAATACAAAAAGGTCAACCTCCAAAAGTTCTTTTCTTCCGGCGTTCAACTTTCTTGCCCTCCAACTTGCTACGATTTCTTGTTGCGGAAGATCATGGGTTTCACTAGCACGCAATCAGACCAAAGCAAATAGAGAAAAAGAAATAATACTAGGATTTAACGAGATTCGACCAAACCTACGTCCTCAGGGCAGAAGCAGAGAATTTTCCATTATAAATGCGAAGAATAGTACATAGATCCCCTATTACAACCGCTTTATATAGATCACAAGTATTCGGCCAATTTTTTGGTAAAGGTTGATTTATGTGAAGAAATTGCAGTGAGAGTGGTGATAGTAGATTTCTAATTTGGAGGAGATGAGGAACGAGTTGAAGAAAGTGATGGAGCAGTGGAGCAGTGCTGGAGGTTGTGGTTGTTGGGTGGTATCTGGTCTAGTTTTAAGGTGGTGGTTCCGATTTTTCTAGTGGTTTCAATTTTCCGGTTGAGGAGGTGAAAATGAGAGGAGATGCTACGATAGTTACTATGAAAGCCATCACCGGTGATGAAGGTGATGGAACTGGTGGTTCTTTTCTCATTGCTGATGTCGCGTTGGGGTATTGATGGGTTTGATAGTTGTTTTGCGGGGTGAGGGTTGTCTTTTCTGGTTGAAGGATGGCGCTGGCAAGAAAGAGTGACCATGGAATCTCAGCCATACTGGATGGGAGGTGGCAGTGAGGTAGTGAAGGTGGTCTTGCCTCTTTTAAGGGGTTTCAGATATGTGGTGGTATTGGTGGTGGGGGAGGGAAATGGAGATAGGAGGTGGAGAGAGGAGCTGGTAAAAATGGATGGGTTAAAAATTTCGCCACGTGGGGACACATGGAAATGCCAGGTGTTAGTAAGTGTAATTAGAAGTTAAAAAAAGGGCAGCCCGGTGTTAATAAGTATAATTAGAAGTTAATTTGAACAAATAATGCTACATCTCGGAATAAGGGTATGAGTGAGCTCTTTTCATGACAGGGCCTCATTTTGATCCTAACTATTAATGGAGGGAAAAGTTAGACCATTCGGCATAATTTACGGGCAAATTTGGACCTTTTCCTTCTTCTTTTAGTAGCTGGTACGATGTAGGTGCTTGGTATGAGAAGATGACCTACTGGCCCATTTGAAACCCTAGGACTGAAGATGTACTTCTGAAATATCAACTTGACCCAAAATGTTCAAACCATGACATAAGATTTGCGATACGAAGAGTATAAGATCAGAATTTCAGGCAATAAGCAGGAAAATATCCGAAGTTGTATGTTGGCTTCCAGAACCATTTATTATAAACATTTAAATAGACCTGTATAACAATTGTGAAACCATTAAGCTGTAGACGAGGACTAGGGAATTAGAAATCTTCACTGGACAAAAGAAATTTCATAAATAAGCATATATTAAAGGCAGTCGGTACAACATCATATGCACTAAAAGGGAGCAACCACATTTTCCTCCACCCAAATTATCCTCAAGCACCAAGTAAGATGCTTTAACAGAAAAAGCAACTAAAAGTTACAGAAAAAATAGGAATACACAAGAGAGCACATAACAGAACAAAAAGTACAACTTATATAATGCATAGGGAGAATATTTATACACCTAAATGAAAATAATTAACACTTATAGCCGTCCCTTTTTTTTTCAACAACATACTTCCACTTCTACCTGTCCCTTCTGTTGGTATGGTAAACAATGATCTAATCGGAGTTCCATACTTCAAAGGAAGTCTTAAGAAATTTTCTTCGTTAAATTTTCACACATGTATCATACGAAGGTAAGAAGAAATGAGTGGTGTAACATAATTACCAGGAAAAGAAAGATCTGTTCCCTATTTATCTGTTAGAAACAGCCACCATGCAGTCATTTCCTTGTCGCAAATGCCAAAACCACCACAGATGATCAGCATTTATATTACCAAGAGTTATGCAGCGGCCACCTAAACTGCAACTTCTATGTGTTGCAGTTCAAAATATTGTTGTGTTTGAATTATGCAAATACTCATAGGTTCAAGTACTTTCCCGAGATCTGAGTCTGCAATATTTGGCTCCAGTAAAGTATTGGTCTGACAGCAATCAAAATATTGTTGCAAAAATTCAAAATCAGCAAGCAGGTTGTGTCTACATGTTTTAGTGACAATAGCCTTGGCCAACCTTGTTACAAGTTAGTTCTCATCCATAACTTTGAAGCAGAATGGAATAGAACATTTCAGTCCTTCAGAAGATTAAGTTGTCTGGCAGCCCATTCTCCTAACCTTGTATTCCCGTGCTCTTTGGAAAAGTCAAAAACTCTTGTTAACATAGGGGGTGTTGGTTGAAATGGCATCTTCTTAACAAAATCTTCAAGCTCGTCAAAGAATCCATACAGACCATATAGCTTAATCATAGATTCATAATGCTCCAAACGTGGTATAATAAAGTAATCATCACTCAATGAATTGAAAAGCAGCCTACCCAATTTCACACAACCCTGAGAAATGCATGCAAGCAATACAGCTTGGAAAGTAGTACCATCAGGCTTCACACCGTCCTCCTTCATTACCTCAAACAACTGAAATAATATTTCACTTCGTTTATTATAATAACATCCCAGCATCAGAGAATTCCAGAGAACAACATCTTTCACAGGAGTCTCAATGAAAACATTCAGTGAATAGTCAAGACAACGACATTTGGAATACATGTCAACCAAAGCTCCTTTAATCACGATATCCAAATCATAACCATTTCTAATCATAAATCCATGGATTTGTTTACCATGTTCAAGAGCAAAGATATTTGCACAACCCGCCAAGAGAGTAGCAAAAGTGAACTTACTAGGTGTTGCCTCTCCTAGCATTTCCCAGAAAATTACTAAAGCTTCTTCACTCATCCTATGACGAGCATAGCTACTCAACAAAGCATTCCAAGAAACCATATCTCGGAAATGACTCATTTCGTAAAACCAAGCTCTAGCCCTTCTCAAGTTCCCACATTTTCCATACATATCAAGAAGTGCATTGGCAACGGACAAGTCGGAGTAGAAACGATGCCTATATATATATCCATGAACCTGTTTTCCCAACTCAACATCAGAAAGCCCTGCAGAAACATTTAGGATCAAACTGAGAGTCACATGATCAATGTCCCTCGTATCTTTACACATTAAAACAATTAACTCCATTGCTTCATCCCATTGTGAACTACGCGCATATCCTGCTAGCATTGCATTCCATGAAACTATATTGCGTTCAGGCATCTTATCAAAAAGCTCCCTAGCTTGCCTGGTTTTCCCACTCATGGCATATCCTGACACCATAGAAGTCCAATGAATCAAATTTTGGGGGGATAGCAGGTCAAACATCGTCCGAGCACTCACCAAATCCCCGCATTTCACATACACATCAATCAGAGAGGATGAAACCACCTCATCCTCTTCGTAATTAATCTTGATTGTAAATCCATGACTTTGAATTCCTTCACGAAATCCTCCAAAACTAGAACAAGCAACTAGAGCATTTGAGACTGTAAATGTCAGAGGCCTTGCATTAAGACTAATCATTTTGAAAAACAGAAAGACAGCCTCTTTTCCATTGCCCATCTCAAGATACCTCCTAACAATCACATTCCAAGAAACAGCATTTGGACTCTCAATTTCATCAAACATTCTCCGCGCATCACCCATTCTCCAACACTTGCCATATACATCTACAAGTGAACTCCCTAAAATCACGTTACCGCCAAAACCATATTTCAAAATGAGGGCATGCACCTGTCTAGAAAGCCAAAATGCCAAGGTAGAGGCACACGAAGCAAGAACACTTGCAAAAGTGACCTCAGCAGCAAAAATACCAGACTTATGCATATCAGAGAAAACGCCCAATGCCTTCCCAGAATACCCATTTTGTGAATAAGCAGTAATCATAGCATTCCAAGACCCACCATCTCTTTGAGGCATTTCATCAAACAGCTCTCGAGCGTCAGCCAAACACCCACACTTACCGTACGCCTCAATAGCTCGATTGAGCAAGAACACAGGTGGGGTTGGGGCGAAACTGACCAAATGGGACTCCACTTTACGGACTTCGACAATGGCCTTCTTAGAGGCAGAGATTCTGAAGAGATGAGCATAGAGATCAAAAGGGAAAGGTACTGGAGCTGAGAATAAAACAGAGACGGCCTTTCCAAGTCGGCCTAAACGAAGGTGGTTGAGGATTGTGGTAGTTAAGGCTTTTGCTTCTTGAGACCTTGGCGCTTTGGAGGTGGTGGGTTCGCCATTGATGAGATGGTTCAGAACGGAGGCTGCGTTTATGCCCATGCAAGTCGCATGGATGACTCAATTCTTACTGTCAGTTTCGGGACTCAAAAATTTAATACCATCTCATTGACAGCGCTAGATTCGGTTTTGACTGTGGCCACAAATTAATTAACATCACTTCTCACTAACTTAGCCTCATTTTTTTTTTTTTAAAGATTACGTCTAAATTTGATATCAGGATGTGCATTAAGATCTGAATACTAAATTAATAAGACTGTTTGATTTTTAACATCTGAATGTATAAAATTTATTTTTATTTAAAAATTAATAAACATAAAATCAAATGAAATACTAATTAATCTAAGTCTATCAATAAAATACATCATTTTTTTAAAATATGGTAGTTGCTGGTGGTGATGGCTAACGGTGGTGATTGTGAATGCCGACTAGAGGCGGTGGTTGGTGGCAGGTGTGGTTGATGGTTGTGGTTCAGGGTAGTATCTAGTGGTGATTAGTAGTGGTGGCGATTATGATTGAGAATGGTGGTGGTGAGTGGTGATAGTTAATAATGGCGGGTGGTGGTAATAGTTGTGATTGAGGAAGGTGGTGGTGGGTGGTTGTAGTTAATAATGATATGCAGTGCCGGTTATGATTGTTGATGGTAATGGGTTAGTTGTGGTAGTTGAGGGGGGTGGGTGTTTTTTGTGATTGAGAATGATGGTGGTAGGAGTGGTGTGGATGGTGGGTGGTGGTAGTCGATTATGGTTGCAGTTATGATTGAGGATGATGGTAGTGGTGGTGATTGAGTATGGTGGTGGTGGCGGCGACATGGTGGTAGTTGATAATGGTAGGCGGTGGCGACAATTAATAATAAATATAGATGACAGCATCTTAGTGAAATTAAGTCTCTGCTATGGATCTTAATCATACAGACCTATTCAGACTCATTAAGTGGGTGTGAAGTAGAAAAAACAAACACACTTAATGATTAAGATCTGAATAATTAAGATTCACACTTTAAAAATAAATGCACTTAATGTCTGAGATCTGAATGATTAAGATTCAGACCTCCATTAAGTGCAAACAAATGAGACTTTAGAGTGGCCAAACTTTTCCGAGACCAAAAGTACTTTTTTTGTTGTTGTTGTTGATAAATTCAAGGTATTTGGCCAAAATAAAAAAGTACTTTTGAGCAGAAGTAATTTTTTTGCTTTTGGGGAATAGCTATAAATTCAGTTTCTTCGAAGAAGCAGAATCAGAAAATTAATTTATTCAAGACAAAAATAACCTAACAATAATTTTATATTTTTCAAATTATCTTTCATTAATTTAACATTTTTCTTTTTCTTTTCCTTTTTTTTATTTCTACTGTATATTTCTTCTCTTTTTATTTTAATCATAATTTTATTCTCTTTATCTTATTCCTAAGAGTAGATTTTAGATTTAAATTGATGATGTATTTTGATATATTTAAATTATCATGTAAATATAAGTAATACCAAACAGTCAATGTTATTGCCTTAAAGTAACATATTTTATTGCATGAAAGTTTTAATTTATATTATTACTTTATGTTTTATATTTTAATTGATTTCTTTTATAAATATTTATTATTTTTCTTTTCTAAATGATACTAGTTGCAAATTAAACTTTTACCGTCATTTTTTAATTTGATATTTAAAAGTACTTTTTTAAAAGACTAGTATCTATGAACGTGCGTTGCACGTTAATAATGGCACGTGATGATTTAAACATTTATTTATATGAAGGAACAACAAAATTTAATTACTGAGAAATTTTTTATGTATAACAATACAACAATCATCTAAATGCCGAAAAATATTATTACATAATTATCATAATACGTGAATTTAAAATAAAAGGACATTATCAAATCTTGCACAAATGATCAATTTTATCCTGTTAGTTAGAAAAATTATATATTATAGTTTGAAAGTATTAATGTGATGGTATCTTAACGAACACTTCTTGTGGAAAATATTTTTTTGTGTATGTTTTTCTCCTAATGCGCTCGTCGCTCTGCCTTAACCAGAACACTTTGGTCGATCTTGATATCCCTCTTGAAAGTGCAGCATACAGTTGTTCTTGCAAGAAAATATATTGTGGTAAATATAGTCCAATATTTAGGATGTTTGTCCTTGCGCTTTATTTATATATTTACAAACATAAATACACTAAAAAATTATTTTCACACAAATTTAAAAGGATATTCCTTAGTTTCGAAAGACGAAAGTTGAATTCAGGGATAAGAATATACTTAGAAACATATTAACCAATATCAAATTTTTTGCATGTATGACATTATTGTCAAACTTCTATATACCATCTGTTTATATACATAAGCCACTCGGCGTAATCTAAGTTTTCAGTAGCATGACAGACATATTTTTCTTCAAAATTAACCTATATACAATGAAGATCAATTTTCACTTAGTCTATTATATATACGGTGACAGTAATATACGTAAAAAATAAGAAACTTGACAACAAACGTGTATGGTTGAAGGTCATTGTTTAAAGTATTTAAGTATTCTTCTTGTAGAAATTATTGGTATCATTTCTACTGAATCAAAAATTGAAAAATATTTTTGTTTTTACTATAAAATTTTACAATCAACCTTTTTAGTTGATCAACATATTCATTTCTAGCTAAGATATATTTTTAATTCTATTTCGCATTTTGCACAAATTATATTTTAATCTAATGATAAAAATATTTCTCATATTAAATGCACTATTATTATCATTGGGATTGGATAACCAAGTGTTTAAAGAAGAACAAATCATCTTTATTGGATGCTCTTCTTCGTTTCCGACACGAAGCACGGAGACACTGAATATTGGATCTATTCTTACTTTATATTTCTTGTAAGTTGAATCTTTTTCATTTGAGGCCAGAAGTATAACTTTGGCAATCTAGCTTTTACAGTCTCTGCTTTTGTCGATTTTGGAACTACTGGTAGTACCTGACGGAAATCGTCTCCCAAGCAATTAATTTTTCAGCAAACGATTCATTCATATCCAACATATCTCTAGAACTCCGGTCAATGCCGTTTGACACTTAGCCATAAGTGTTTCATCCCATATATCAATTTTGCTTTCCTTATATAATTTATCACCATTGCTTCTGCTTTGGTCTATTTTGTGATGGTTATAATAAGTTGTTTGAAGAGGTATATCAAATCTAAAATAATTGTCTCACAATAAAATCGTTGTGGGTACACCACTTGCTATTTTTGCTAATAGTGTCATGCCTGTTGATATATATTTGCAAGTAATGCATGACATACAAAATATTATTTCATTTCGCCAGAGCATCTACAAAGAATAATCGCGTTATAACCAGAGTCGACTCTATTATATAAGTCTTGAAACGTATCTTGTTTAAAGATTTAGCTTTGATTGTGCTTCCTCATAAACTTGCATATAGTATTTTTGATTCTTAATGATATACTAACCTTTTTACTTTGTGTTTAACGTCTTTTTATGAAATAAAGTTATGTACCCTAAGATCTTTTTAACTTGAATAAAGAATTTACTCATATGATGAATTTAAAAAAGTAATTGAATTGGATTCTCATGCAAATAATTAATTAAAAGATTTAATTATTTGATTTTAATATAAAAATAATTTATTCTATGTTGATTCAGATCTAAATTAGTTCATCTCTTGTTTTGATTATTTAATCTTAATTATAATTTATCCACTATAAATTTTATTTTCAAAGAGTAAAAAATTGATAGTGAATTTCACTTTTAGATCTTTATGTTTGTAGAATCATTAGTTTTATGACTCACCAACCATTTTTTTCTCTTTCTCACACATTTATATTCTTAAATATTTTTAGTTGTTGTTCAATAATTGAGTATTTTTCAATATTTACATGAAAAATTAATTAAAAAATATTATTTGAGTAGGAAAATAGTTCAAATATAATATAAAAATATATTATCGTGGGGTATTTTTTTTCTTCTCAATTTTAAATCTTTATGCATTCTATTTAATATTACTTTTATTTTTTCTTCGTATGGGATATTATGTAGTGGTAATGTATTACCAATTCGGAGGATTCCTATGAAATTAATTTTATTAAACTTTCCTACATATTTTTAATAAGAATTTAATAGACAAGATTTTATTAATTTTATATATTAAAAATTAACATAGAACATATTGTAGTTCAAAAAATAGGTTGTTGCAGTTATGTCATTTCCCTATGAGTTCTTCCGGTTAATAAATATAGAATTATAAATAAGTTTGGACACAAAATTTGTTCCTCTATCATGTTGGAACCAAATTGTAAAAATTATCACGTGGATAAGTAAATGGATCAAATTCATTGTTAGATTTCACTCACGAAAATAACGATAAGTCCTTTTGCATTTAATTTGAAGCTAGCGTGAGTAGTAACCTAAAACTAATAGGATTATAAGGCTAATATCTAGAATTCCGGTTATGTCCTTTTATTATGAGTTATTATGCTCAATTTTAAATCTTTATGCATTCTATTTAATATTACTTTTATTTTTTCTTCGTATGGGATATTATGTAGTGGTAATGTATTGCCAATTCGGAGGATTCCTATGAAATTGGTTTTATTAAACCTTCCTACATATTTTTAATAAGAATTTAATAGACAAGATTTTATTAATTTTATATATTAAAAATTAACATAGAACATATTGTAGTTCAAAAAATAGGTTGTTGCAGTTATGTCATTTCCCTATGAGTTCTTCCGGTTAATAAATATAGAATTATAAATAAGTTTGGACACAAAATTTGTTCCTCTATCATGTTGGAACCAAATTGTAAAAATTATCACGTGGATAAGTAAATGGATCAAATTCATTGTTAGATTTCACTCACGAAAATAACAATAAGTCCTTTTGCATTTAATTTGAAGCTAGCGTAAGTAGTAACCTAAAACTAATAGGATTATAAGGCTAATATCTAGAATTCCGGTTATGTCCTTTTATTATGAATTATTATGCTTAATATTATAAGGTTATTTTTGTAAACCGACATTGTATTCATGCTTTTATAATAATATAGATAGATAGATTGTCCAAACACAATGAACTTGCAAAAACACTACTCAAACGAATTGGCCAAACACAAACTGTTATTTTGCAAAAGTACTTTTTCAAAAAGCACTTTTGAAAAAAAATACTTTTCAAAATAAGCAATTATTCACAGCTCGGCCAAACAGGCTCTTAGATTTGTCTACTCAATAGACAAGTCGTTGCAGGCTGTACCCTACTCTTCTCTTCTTCTTTTCCCCCTTTTTATTTAATAACGTAATGATCGAGCTAACTTGTTCATGTACAGAATGTAAGCAAGCAAAGTGATGGTGCGTCTCATATTGTCAATTAGTTTGTGTCAATTTTTTTGAAAGTTGTACGGAATTCGTTGTCTATTACTATTATTTATATGCACTCTAAATTCTTGAGTCAATTTTAGAAAATCTTGTGAGGAAGGTTGGGAACAAAATTGTTGTTTTCTATCATTCTCAAGTCATGAAAATAATGGAAGTGTTTAATAGTTTCTTCAAGAATATTTTGAGGGCTGCTTCTTGGGAGGAGTATTTACCATTGATTGAATTTGTATATAATTATATTATCCAGCCTACTATTGGTAAATTACTATTTGAAGCTGTGTTTAATAGGATCTTCATCCGTTGAAGCTCCAGTAATCGAGCCCACACTCCCCACTCCGACTAGTCCAAACCCTAACCTAGAGTCACAACCACCCTCTGCTTCCTCTCTAACCCAGTCGAGTACTGGTTCTCATCGGAGTCCAAAACTTCGACTCCCAAGAAATTTGTGGTTGCGACCTCTCCTTCTGCCTCGCCGGAAAATATGGTCGAAGAAGTTACAGTGGAGGAAGTAGAAAATCAAGAAGTTTCTAACCTACCGGTGGAGGAAAGATCCGAGAAAGAACAGGGTGTGGGTCATACCAGTGATGAATCAACAATGACAGCCTCAGGCCTTGTTTCTACAGGCAATGCTCCTCTTATGCCTTCTGAAGTTACTTTGGAGTTACAAGAACAGAAAGCTATAGAAAATATGCTGTCAATAGCTGCTGAGGGAAATCTGGTTGGAGGTTATGAGGGAGTGTCTGAGTCTCAGGGGGAAGATAATGGTACAGAGGTCGAGGGTAGGGAACTGGTGTTAGTAATCTGTATTTGTAAAATAATTCTGGAGAAAATAAAACAACATAAACAGAAATATATAAAGAAAAATAAAAGTTAATCCGAGCCCACTGAATTCACAGTGTTTCCTTAAGGAATTTAATCCCCTCCTAGTACCCACGGTTATGGATTATTTCCTCCCACGATAGAACGAATTACACACTGGTGTAGTGGTACTTCAAACCCCAGTGTTTCAGCGAACACAAAGTTCGGTAGCAAATCACACTTACTGTTGCTTTCTTTGAAGTTAAAATAATGCAGGAGAAGCAGGAGAAACTCAGAAAATCGTATGGAAATTCTGAGAGAATGGACTTGTATTTATAACCAATGTTGGGCTGAAAACTGAAGAGGTGCAACTCTTCAGAATGGTTGTTTATATAAAATGGCCATAGCATAAATGCCATAACATAAATAGCTATTTACTCAATAATAAAGAGGAAAAATTGAAGAGGGGAGTTTAATTTTCAGTTACACAATTGAAAAAGGTTGGATTTTAATATTAATATTAATATTAATATTCTGTTATTAAAATAAATATTTAATAACAATTTTATTAATATTTACTATTAACTAATAAATTTGGTCCAAAAAGTTAATCAATCAATTGATTATTTGACCAAATCCAAATCCAAATCCAAATCTGAAGCCGAAGCCGAGCCGAGCCGAGCCGAGCCGAGCGAGCGACGACGACGACGACGACGACGCGAGGCTTGCCTTATTCTCAACTCTTTAAGAGCTAGAAGAAGAACAATTGCTTATATACTCATCAAAAACTTCTTCCTCTTCTAACATGGGACAATGTCCCTTTGTCAAGGGGGGGAAACATAAAATTTCACTTAAAAATTTTATTTCCCTTCATTTCCCATTCACCCTCTTTTAATCCATATTAAATGCTTAAAACCCAACAATCCCCCACATGAATGGGGAATGGCTATATCACGGAAATATGCATGAAAAACTGTGTGATTCGCAAGCAAGGATTAACGCATCTGGATAAGCAGGTTTCCCTTTCAACTTTCCGTAATGAACTTATGTCGGATATACTCGGTCAATCGGTAGATTTGATATCTTTGAACCGTCGAACTTTGGTGTATACCTAGACAACCATAAGTCACACAACCAACCCTTAACCATCTTTGGTTCTCATTGTTGTGTTTGTTTCAGCCATAAACACCGCCTGGTTTCATAAATGCGTAGAGAACTTGCCTTACAAAATTCTCCTTGAAGCGGCTAACACTTCGCACTTACATAGGTGATTCCTAAACGTGTCATCCCGTAGATATACTATTTGATATACCCCGTATCAAATTTAGAAATCATTAAAAGCCTTAATGCTTTATCCTTGGTACTGAACATTGTCTCATCACGAGAACGGACCAAAATTTTAGTTGACAATGTTGAACCGTATTTAATGACTTTGTTTGATCTCCTTGAACCTAGATCTTGGGATCTCCAGTCTTCTAGGTAGAGTTACCGCCACAATGACTTGTTCTCGGCCATAGTCACATTCCCCTTGATGATTTCTCAACTACCTCTCTAGTTAGGCCTTTTGTAAGTGGATCCGACACATCATCACTTAGCTTTACATAGTCAATCGTGATAATTCCTCTAGAGAGTAATTGCAATGATTTTATGTCTTCATCGTATATGATGAGATTTACCGTTATACATAACGCTCCCAGCCCTTCCAATTGCCACTTGACTATCGCAATGTATGCATATTGGTGCTAACGGTTTGGGCCAAAATGGAATGTCTTCCAAGAAATTTCGGAGCCGTTCAGCTTCTTCACCGGCTTTATCTAAGGCTATTAACTCAGCCTCCATTGTAGAGCGGGCGATACAAGTTTGTTTGGACGACTTCCAAGATACCGCTCCTCCACTAATAGTGAATACATATTCACTTGTGGACTTAGAATCATTTGAACCGGTGATCCAATTTACATCACAGTATCCCTCAATCACCGCAGGATATTTACTATAGTGCAAAGCAAAGCCCTGGGTATGTTCTAAATATCCCAAAACTCGTTTCATTGCCATCCAATGAGATTGACCTGGATTGCTCGTGTATCGACTCAATTTACTTATAGAACAAGCTATATCTAGTCGTGTACAATTCATGATGTACATTAAGCATCCCAGCACACGAGCACAATCCAATTGTGATATTCTTTGGCCTTTGTTCTTTGCTAATGCAAGATTCACGTCAATTAGAGTCTTTGCAACTTTAAACCCTAAGTGCTTGAATTTTTCAAGTACTGTCTTAATATAATGAGATTGTGACAATGCCAGACCTTGAGGAGTCTTATCGATCTTAATCCCCAGAATTAAATCAGGAACTCCCAAGCCCTTCATATCAAACTTGCTAGTTAGCATACGCTTAGTAGCATTAATGTTGGCAATATCATTACTCATTATCAGCATATCATCCACATATAGGCAAACAATGACTATGTGATTTGGAACATTTTTAATGTACACACATTTATCACATTCATTTATATTAAAACCATTTGACAACATTATTTGGTCAAATTTCGCATGCCATTGTTTGGGTGCTTGTTTTAGTCCGTAAAGGGACTTAACAAGTCTACATACCTTCTTTTCTTTACCTGGAACCACAAACCCTTCAGGTTGTTCCATGTAGATTTCTTCCTCCAAATCTCCATTCAAGAAGGCCGTCTTAACATCCATTTGATGAATTTCAAGACCATACACTGCAGCTAATGCTACTAACATCCATATGGACGTAATTCTTGTAACTGGAGAGTATGTATCAAAGTAGTCAAGAACTTCTCGTTGTCTATACCCTTTGACTACAAGTCTTGCCTTAAATTTATCAAAAGTGCCATCATCCTTCATTTTCCTCTTAAAGATCTATTTAGAACCCAAAGGTTTATTTCCAGGAGGAAGATCAACCAATTCCCATGTATGGTTGTTCAATATGGATTCTATTTCACTATTGACTGCCTCTTTCCAAAATAATGATTCTGAAGAAGATATAGCTTCTTTAAATATTCGAGGCTCATTTTCCAATAAGAAGTCACAAAATCTGGTCCAAATGAAGTAGACGTTCTTTGACGTTTACTACATCTTGGATCATCCTGATTAAATGTACTTTCTTTTGTTTCTTCTCGAGGTCGTTTAGATCCTTCACCAATCGACTCACATTCCTTTTTATACGGATATATTTTTTTTTAAGAACTTAGCATTATCTGATTCTATAACCGTATTATTATGAATGTCGGGATTTTCTGAGTTATGAACCAGAAATCGATATGCTTTACTATTGGTCGCATATCCTATGAAAACACAATTAACGATTTTCGGTCCTATTTTTACACTTTTGGGTTTAGGAACTTGCACTTTTGCCAAACACCCCCACACTTTAAAATAATTCAAGTTGGGCTTCCTTCCTTTCCATTTTTCATATGGAATGGATTGTGTTTTGGTATGGGGTACTCGATTTAGTATCCGGTTAGCCGTAAGAACGGCTTCCCCCCATAAGTTCTATGGCAACCCAGAACTTATCAACAATGCGTTCATCATCACCTTTAACGAACGATTCTTTCTTTCAGCAATCCCATTGTATTGGGGCGTGTAAGGGGCCGTTGTTTGATGAATAATTCCATATTCTAAACATATTTGTTCAAAAGGAGATTCATATTCACCACCCCTATCACTTCTTATCATTTTGATTTTCTTGTTAAGTTGCGTTTCAACTTTATTTTTGTATTGCTTGAATGCGTCTATTGCTTCATCTTTACTATTAAGTAAGTAAACATAGCAATATCGAGTATTATCGTCAATAAAAGTTATGAAATACTTCTTTCCACCGCGAGATGGTATTGACTTCATGTCGCAAATATCTGTGTGAATTAAGTCTAAAGGATTTGAATTCTTTTTAACTGACTTATAAGGATGTTTAACATACTTAGATTCCACACATATTTGACAATTTGATTTGTCGCATTCAGACTTAGGCAATTCTTCCAAGTTAATCATTTTTCGCAAGGTTTTATAATTGACATGACCCAAACGTATATGCCATAATTTATTTGACTCAAGAAGTAAGACAGAGCTGAAATTTTATTATTATTCTCAACACCATTACATTCAGCTTGAAAAGGCCCTCGGTGAGGTAACCTTTTCCTACAAACATTTTGTTCTTACTTACTACAACCTTATCGGATTCAAAAACACATTTAAAACCATTCTTAACAAGAAGTCCAGCAGAGACTAAATTCTTCCTAATCTCGGGAACATGAAGGACGTTGTTCAAAGTTCACCACCTTGCCAGAAGTCATCTTCAGAAAGATCTTCCCACATCCTTCAATCTTGGCGGTTGCAGCATTTCCCACAGAAAGAGTCTCTTCGGGTCCAACAGGAGCATATGTTGCAAAGGCTTCCCTAACAGCACAAACATGGCGAGTGGCTCCAGAATCAATCCACCACTCCTTAGGATTTCCCACCAGGTTGCATTCAGAAAGCATGTCACACAAGTCATCAACATCTTCATGATTTTCAACCATGTTTGCTTGACCCTTCTTCTTGTCTTTCTTCGGAGCACGGCACTCCGTAGATTTGTGCCCAGCTTTCCCACAGTTGTAGCAATTTCTGTTGAACCGCTTCTTGCTTGGGTTGCTTTTCGGTCCAGAAGCCTGCTTCCTCTTTCTCTTATTTTGAGAAGTATCATCAACAATGTTTGCTCCCATTATTGTTGAGTTTCCACGGCCTCTCTTTTCAGCAGCTTTGTTGTCCTCTTCAATTCTCAACCGAACAATGAGATCTTCAAGGGACATCTCATTGCGTTTGTGTTTCAAGTAGTTTTTGAAGTCCTTCCACAAAGGAGGCAACTTCTCAATCATCGCTGCTACTTGGAATGCTTCATTGATGACAAGACCTTCAATGAAAATTCTGTTAGTAAAAATACTAAGATTGCTACTTTCAACATCAGTATTAATTTGATTTATACCTTCAGCAAGGAGGTCGTGAATAATCACTTGCAATTCCTGGACTTGAGTAATAACAAACTTGCTATCTACCATGTAGTCCAAAAACTTGGCGGCAACGAATTTCTTCAACCCGGCATCTTCAGTTTTTGTATTTCTTTTCAAGCGCAGTCCACAATTCTTTTGACGTCTCCACGCCACTGTAGACATTATACAAATCGTCCTCTAGTCCGCTAAGAACATAATTCTTGCACAGAAAATCAGAATGCTTCCACGCCTCGATCATGAGAAAGCATTCATTCTCTGGAGTTTCTTCATGCAGGACAGGAACATCTTTCTTAATGAACTTCTGCAGACTTAAAGTAGTCAAGTAGAAGAACATCTTCTGCTGCCACCGCTTGAAATCTAACCGGGAAAATTTTTCGGGGTTTTTCGCCGGTGCCAATGCCGGTGCTCGGCTTGTCAACGCATTGGCAGTCACCATGGAACAGCTTGGTTTCTGTTATCACTAGTCATTTCTGTAAAAGAATGACACAAGCAAACGTTAAAATCACGTAGATTTTAATCTCCAATGGAGTAGAAAACCACAAAGGTTTTAATCTCTAGAACAATGAATAAACACAAATACAGAATACAAAATTAAATTCATTAAGCTTGTTAGTAATCTGTATTTGTAAAATAATTCTGGAGAAAATAAAATAACATAAACAGAAATATATAAAGAAAAACAAAAGTTAATCCGAGCCTACTGAATTCACAGTGTTTCCTTAAGGAATTTAATCCCCTCCTAGTACCCAAGGTTATGGATTATTTACTCCCAGGATAGAACGAATTACACACTGGTGTAGTGGTACTTCAAACCCCAGTGTTTCAGCGAACACAAAGTTCGGTAGCAAATCACACTTAATGTTGCTTTCTTTGAAGTTAAAACAATGCAGAAGAAGCAGGAGAAACTCAGAAAATCGTATGGAAATTCTGAGAGAATGGACTTGTATTTATAGCCAATGTTGGGCTGAAAACTTAAGAGGTGCAACTCTTCAGAATGGTTGTTTATGCAAAATGGCCATAGCATAAATGCCATAACATAAATAGCTATTTACTCAACAAAAAAGAGGAAAAATTGAAGAGGGGAGTTTAATTTTCAGTTACACAACTGAAAACGGTTGGATTTTAATATTAATATTAATATTAATATTAATATTCTGTTATTAAAACAAATATTTAATAACAATTCTGTTAATATTTACTATTAACTAATAAATTTTGTCCAAAAAATTAATCAATCAATCGATCATTTGACCAAATCCAAATCCGAATCCGAAGTCAAAGCCGAGCTGAGCGAGCGACGACGACGACGCAAGGCTTGCCTTCTTCTCAACTCTTTAAGAGCTAGAAGAAGAGCAATTGCTCATCCTCTTCCAATATGGGACAATGTCCCTTTTTCGGGAGGGGGGGGGGGGGTAAGGGTGGAGGGGGGGACTTAAAATTTCACTTAAAAATTTTATTTCCCATTCACCCTCTTTTATGCAATATTAAATTCTTAAAACCCAACAATTGGTGCCTGTCAAAACTTTGGCACCTGATAGTACTACTGGGGAACCAATTGAGGGACTTGATCCCCCCGCCCAAGAAGAGCCATCTGGTTCTAATTGGGATAAGACCCCTAGTTCTCACAAGAACCCCCAGGTCAGTACTGATCCCGCCCCCTCTCCTCATTTCTATACTGAGCCATTGTCAATTGTGGTTCCTAAGATGCGATCTCTGTCTGAAGAGGAGAGTGAGGATAGTAAAGAAGAAGATTATGATAATGTGGCTTTGGCGAGCTTCATTAGTTCTAGGAGTAGAAAGGCACCTCCCTAGGGGTCAACTTCTAAGAGACCTATCACGAGGTTGCAGAAGAAGGAAGAACTTGAGTCAGTTTTAAGGAAAAGAAAAAAGGAAACGAAGAAGAGGAGATTGGTGAAAGATGAAAAGGTTGTAAATGAGAAGGTAGTGCCTCCTGCACTAGTTGTTGAGAAAATTTTTATTTTGGGCCTCACACAACTGACACTAGTTGTGTGATGCCTCTTTTTTGTCTCACAACTATGTGGTCCCAAAATTTTGTGGACCCAGATGTGTAAGATATGGGTCCACAAATATGTGAGATAAAAAGAGGTCTCACACAATTAATGTAAGTTGTGTGAGACACAAAATAAAATCACTTAGTTGTTGATGTTGATGGTGAGGTAGACGAGGAACCTGATTCCTTGGTTCGTAAATCCTCAAAGAAACTTACTGTTTCAAAGTCCAAAAGGGAGTCACCTGTGAGTGAAAAGGATTTGATCAAGGTTGAGGGTTAAAAATCTAGTGAGGAAGTAATTGGGAAATCTGGTGAGAGAGTGGTTGTGCAGTCTGATGAAAGAGTGGCTAAGGAGTCTGCTGAGAAGGTTTCCAAGAAATCTGCAAACAAAGGAAAAAGTGTAAGAAAATCAGTGAAAACGAAGGCTGGTGCCAGTGAGGAACCTGCTTCCTCAAAGAAGGCCAAGGTTGGTGCAACCCAGGATGTTGGAAGGGAAAATTTGAGAAACCAAAAGGTGTTGTGGGGACGCACATTTGCCCTTGGTATTCTTGACCTATCAGGAATGCGCCAACTAGCTGACATCGTTGAATATCAACAGTGGACGCATCTGTTCACTAGTAATAGTCCTAAATTTATGAGGCAGAGGTGCGCAGTTTCTATGCTGACTTCTTACTATTGGAGGGGTTGGCAGCACTTCTACTATCTTTCAACTGATCAACGCTCAGAACAGTGCCACTGAAGAGATAAGGAAGTTAAAGGCAAGGAATGCCATTCTCGAAAGTCAGCTTTGTCAGGTTCGGGAGGCATCTGGTTCCAGCAGCTCTAAAGGCACAAAGGTTGCTCGTCTGTCAAAAGAAAATGCCGACCTCAGGAAACAGGTTAAGAACCTGAAGGAGAGAATGCTCAATGAGCAGGTGTCAGCTAATGCTCGAATGGACACCCTTCTTAGAACCCTTGCCTCTTCATCTGAGCCTTCCCCTTCCAATGCTCCCTAAAAAATGTTCCCTTCCCAGTGTCAAGATTCCTAGTGTATGTTCTCTGTTTTAGTCTTAATGATGTTTATGACCGGTACTTTTTTGTTATTTTTATTTTGTGGATATTTGGTAACAATGGAACTGCTCCCTGTTTAATTTCCAAAAATTAATAAAAAGTTTCGTCCTTTTGCTGTGTATATTTTGCATTTTTGCTCTGTTTTTAGTCATGATTGTGTGCACACATGTGGCATGAGTTAACAAACCTAGACTTCTTTTTGCTTACTGCTTGCTACTGATCTTTTTATGATGCCAAAAGGGGGAAAAATAATTGAGGGGGAATACAGAAAATGCGTATGTCATTCTGGTTCTTAGGCGGAACTTTAATTATAAGTTTGTCATCATCAAAAAGGGGGAAATTGTTAGGTTATATGTATCCCTGTTATGTTTTGATGATCTAATAAACTTATTGTTAAGAATCAGATAAGGAACCTGTTACACATCCTCAAGTACTTAAGATCAACGAATCTCCAGTTGGGGATGTGGTTCAACTCTTCAGAGTCAAAAGAACAATAGAGGGAACAGATGGCCACCAGTTCCCTTGGTGACTGTACAAGTCAATTCCCCACAGCTGTAAAGTTACTGCCTGCACACGCAACATTGCAAAAATAGTGCAACAATCAACTTTATGGGGAATGCCTTTACCTAACTTGCTTGCATCATTCAAGTGATGTCACGAATGAATTATTAAAATGAAGCAAAGGCAAAACAGAACACTTGCACATTCAAGAATCTATCAAGCATTCTCTCAAGTGATCAATCAATCTGGCAAGTGATTCTCAAGGGCATCAAGAACAAAGAACAACATAACAACGGACCAATTCCCTGTATCGAATCATTACATGTCCTTAGTTGTGTTGCACCTTTGTTAAAGTACTTTACTTGTAATTCCTACTTAACTTAGTTAGAAGCATTGTGTAGAAAACCTTTGTGTTTGTGTCTTTGTTAGAGTTAGTCGAGCTATGAACCTTTGTAATAGAGTTATTACAAAGTGGCTTGTAATAGAGTTTTTACAAGTTAGTGAGGGATTAAGAGGTTAATTCCTATTGCATTCTGAAGTTTGCTCAGTAGTGAAGTTGAAATCCTATAAGGGTAGGTTGTGGTTTTTAATCCCGTGAGCTGGAAATTTTCCACGTAAAACTCCATTGTGTCATCTACTTACTGTAGTGTGCGTGTGCTCTGTAACCTAATACAGAACCAAGTTCTCTATATAGTTTGGTGGACCCTTAGTTTCTATCAATTGACTCATTCCATACTAGAAATAATAGCAGAAAATCCTTTGATAGTAATCTTTCACCAAAGAGATTTGGTTTGGGTCCATATGCGAAACGAGAGACTTCCTAACAAACAAAAAAATCCAAGCTCCATATTGGAGGATGGATTATTTCAAGTGCTTGAACGGACTGACCACAATGCCTACAAATTAGATCTTCTTGGTGTTATCTAGTGAGCACTAATGATAATTCTTTATCTCTTTCTAATGTAGGTGACTCCAATATGCGGAAAAACTTTTCAAGATGGAGAAATTGATAGGAATAATGCACTCTTGTCAAAAAGGCGTGGAACCAACTCAAGAGGCACCAACGAATATATCACAAGATCAAGGGCCTTGAAGCTTCAAGACCTACAAGCCTTCACCAAAAAGTACTTGGGACATAAGCTCGAAGAATCTTTCAACATCTTAGAAGATCATGACAAGGATTTCAACAAGTTTGAGATCGAGCTGAAAAGGGAGATGAAGCACAGTTGTGATATAATCACAGCTAGAGGTGATAAACGGGCGGGTCGGGTCAGATATGAGCAGGTAAAAAAAGGGTAATTTAAGACACGGATAAATTATTCGACCCGACCCGTATTTGAGACGTATAAAAAATGGGTTATCCGGCTGATAATATGAATATTCATATTATCCATTGCTTCTTGAATATGATCACTTTTGGGAGAATACCTAGTCTCCCATACTTGAGGAACCCCCAATTTGAGACTTTACAAATGTAAAAGTTAAACATATTAGTTATCCATTGGTTAATCATTTTCTAAGTGGATAATATGGTTCTTATCCATATTCGACCCGTTTTTAAAAAGTTCATTATCCAACCTATTTTTTAATGAATAATAAGGGTGAATAACTATTTTCTTTTAACCATTTTACCACCTCTAATCGCAACATTGCCTAGTGCGGCAACCAATGACTAAACAAAGGAACTCACGATGGTAGCATCTTGGACTTGCGATCAGGGATGGAGCTATGTAGAGCCAAAGGGTTCAATTGAAGAGTAGAAATTCATTATTTTTAGTTTTATATAAACTAGTAGTCGTACCTGCGCGATGCGCGGTCAGTATTAAAAAATATTAATTAAATTAAATTATGATCGGGATTGTTTGATTCTATTAGATTGTATTGCTTTAATAAGGGACAATTGTCATCTTACTTGTCAATACGATATACCCAATAATGAAATCTCTATTAAATCAAAGGTACTTATATAGTTAGTGAATAACTTTTTTGTTCTATATATTATTTATTGTATTAAGCAATATTTAATATTCGCTTTCTTTTTGTCATATATGAGAAGATTTATAATTTATTACTGTTGAAATATTTTTTTATTTTAAATATTATTCTATTGTTCTTAATATTATAATATAAATTTTAATGACAAAATCTTTGTTAAAGTAATTACGGGACTTTAACAGAGTGACTAACCTTTATGTCAATATTTCAATCATAAGATAGTTGCTGCAATATTTTTTTTTCCTACATTACTTCCCCAACGACTGCCTCGACTGAACAATATAAATATCTATCAACACTTGATACTAACCGAAAGGAACATAAGTGAAGTTAAAATTTTCGTTTATAAAGTAATACTCTACTGCAAGTATACTTTGGATGAATTCATATTTGTAACTACCTAAATATAGATAGATTCCTCATTAATTTTTGATTTGAAAAGAGGCAAAACAGATTGTAAAGTATTACTTTACACGAGGAGTATATATAATCGAGTAAAGAGCGTAAACTAATCTGTGTATTCATGTTTATCCTCTTTTAAGACATTGGATATGTTGTTAAAGTTGTATTATTTGAAGGAATAAGTTACTTTTATTCCTTTATGTTCTTTATCTAATACTCTTAAGAAAAAATCAAGAGTAAAATGACAGGTAATCTTGCAAAGAAATAACAAAGTTTCATTAATTAAACAAATTACAAGTAGTTGTAGAGACGGTTCTCCCACTCAGCTTCAAATTTAAGAACATAAACCCAAAAAGGTTCACTTGGCCAAACCTCGTGATAAACTTCAGTTAAAATACTACCTAAAGGTTGTCCAAGTGAATCTACTAAAATTGCTAAGGCTTCCCAATCAGATAGTTTAATTTCGTCAATAGCATCAATTAGTGCATCTCGGGTAAACTGATAATTTCCAATATGTTCAGCTAGTGAAGCCCTAAGCCCTCTAAATTTCTTTTCTCTTTCCCTTTCAGCCCTTCGATCCCTTAACTTTTTTGCATCGGCCTTGGGACATTCCTGATGACTTCAGGCTCCGAGTCAGAATCATTATAGGAATAAGTCCTGCGACGACGTACCCTTCTACGTTGTCCCCTTGCTTGACTTCGAGAACTCCCAGTTGGAGTAATTCGAACTTGTCCTTGTTCAGCCATATCTGAAATAGGACCAAGGATACAATAAGAATGGCTACAACCACTCAATGTGACAACATATATCACGATTACTTGTAGAAGGATATCAGTCCATATTGCAACAAAAAACAATAATTCTAATAGATCACATAAAATTTACTTAACTAATAACTTATGCAAGTCTACGATGAACATTGATAGAGCTTTTGAGCCATCCAATATCCATGATAATTATAAAGAATGACGTTTGTTAATTAGCCCAAGGAAAATCAGAGATAAAAGAAGATGAAGTAGGAAATATGGAGTATTTGTAAGCAGTGAACAAAGAGACCCTCTGTAAGCAATAATTATGCAAATCGCAAATCTGCAAACAGTGGATTAAAGTTCATACCGTTGTTATCGGGAGAAAATTTAGGCCGTTTTTGCTTTCGTATATCCATTCGATTTTTTCTGGCTAGTTTCTTCTGTTCTTCCATGTCAAATTGAGTCGTAACTGGCGTAGTTGTGAGAAGTTGTAGAGCCGTCTATTGAACAGAAGGCAGTTGATGATACAGGCTTATTAAAAAAGTACGTGTAGTTGTGGAAGAAATATATATTTGCAGTTTTGAGCAGTTGGTATACAATATAGTCAATCGTGGGTTAGACAATTGAGATTATCGTGATTTTGCAGAGAGAATTTTTACCTAATATTGTGGGGACATTCCTCTCTTTTCTTTTTTCTCTTACTTTTTCTTCTTCTGACCCCTCCCTTTTTGTGTCCTTTTATATATGATGGGATTATTATAGTGGGGAAGTGGGGAGGATTTGTGAAGGGAGACGTGAAGGATAGGGTTGGGACGTGAGGAATGTTGTGTGGGAGTGGAAAATCGTGGGGGGTATGAGGGACGTGAGGTGTTTGTTAAAAAAAAATAACAATATAAAATCATTTAATAATTAAAAAAGAAACTTGAAGGGAATTCTGAACGGTTTTTCACATCATATCGTAATATAGACAATTTAGATAGAACGTCCTTATAATTGTTGAAGTTTAGGCTTTATGTGTAGTTTTGATATTGTATATTAATTTTGTTCACCGTTATATCATTATGATTCTGTTTATTCCCTTTGTACTGATAATTTAAATTTCACAAAATGTAATCTCTCTATAAATTCATTCGAACTTGAAATTCATGTAGAGAATTTAAATAGCGGATTCAACTACTATGAGATCAAGATGTAACTTTTATTTTTTGTGGTCGTTGAAATTCAGGCTTTTATCCAGTTTTGATATTGTAATTAATTTTGTTAGATTTACAATCATTATGAATTTTCCTTTATATATGAAGGAAGGATGGGGCGAAGAGGATGAAGAGAGTTATTTGATGATAAGGAAGCGAGAGAGGAGGCAATTGTATCTACACGATTATGCCGAGGAGTAGTGTTCTACAACGGACTACGGTGAATTAATCGTACAGCAGCGGTTGCAGATGGTTCATTGGATCCTTGTGGTAAGTGCCGTTAAGTGATGAATGTGCTATTCTCCACGTTCCTTTCTAGTATTCCTAATAACGGGGAATATTGAAATACAGTACAATTCTAATAGATACGGAATTTTGAACTACAATCCAAATCCAAATATATTTTTATTTAATTTTGGCTATTTACATTTTTTCCAAAACCAATACATTTATTTTTCATGACAACTCAAATTTTACCTAAAGCCTATATTGTTAATCAATAAAAGTATAATGGAAAAATCAAATGTCCAATGTTTGATTAACCAAAGTCTTTTTAATATCTCATCCAATTTGAGGAATGTCTTGCTCTTTTCTTGTAAGGAACTTATAAGCGTCGATCATTAAATCATCATCGAATCCCGATAATTTTTTATCGGGCCAAACATCTTGGCCGAGCACACGCGTTGGCTGTTGCAATCCTCGATATTTGCAGGAATGACACACATCATATCTACTCAAGTGTTGTCATTGCACCTCCTCTTTGTGGGTTCTGCTTTGAACGCGACGACGAAGAAAGCGTTGCTCTGAGATAAATGTTATGTACTACCATCATATGTATTGTCCATGCCAGTTTCAGATACATTATAAGAATTGGTGTCAAAGATGACATGCAACTTATCAAACTTCCCGATGTGTTTGCCCTCCACGTATTTGACATCAATATTTGGCTGAGAAACACATAAAAAGTACAAAGTTTAGGTTGCTAATATAATGATAATAATAAACTGTAGAGGAAGTTTCATTAGTAATGAGCATTTTTCCAAACACGAATTTATACTCGTATAGAAAAACAAAGAGTAGTTATTTTTTGATTTGTTGAAGCAAAGTAACACTCCAAATATAATCTGATGCTCTAAACTAAAGTCATTACATTGAGCTCCAAACGAAAAAAATATGAACTGACATTTAAATCCTTTGCAATAACGTATCTAGCTAATAGATCTCTAGTCATTGTAACAGATTCAAGGTCCATAATATTATAAGGCATTTCTGAGAATGATGTACAGCTTTGTCGCCCGGGGAAAGGTGATGTTGGTCGAATACACCGAGTTCACCGGTAATTTTAGTAGCATTGCCTCGCAATGCCTTAAAAAAATTACCGGCATCAAATAATAGGTTCACCTACAACTGCGATGACCACATTTTCAATTTCCTCGCTGAGAATGGATTCAGTCAGTTTCCTTTGTAATGTTTCCATTGGGAAGTGCTGGAATTAATGAGGTGGATTGGTCTAAGGATGAAGAATTGAATCAACGACTATTGATAAGAAGAGAAGAACTGAGCATTTAGAACTTTTTAGGGCGTAAAGTTACGTCCATAAGTTAGTTATTTGTCTAAAATAAGCAGGTGGCGCGTAGCTTAAGGAGTATACTGTAGTGAAGATCATGAAAGAGGACGAGAAAGATAACAATCAAGAGACTAACTAGTNTTATGAATGTTAATTTTGTCTTAATTTCAAGAAGAGCTCGAATGTGAATACCAAATTTAAATAAACAATTTTTGTAACTCTGAATTTTGTAACCATGTACATTCGAAGATAATGTTCACCGTCAGTAGCTGTGAGTTTTGTTAAATAAACTTTAATATTTGTAAGATAATGTTCACCGTGAATTTTGTATCGATGTACATACTAAATTTATGTATCCATGTACATTCGAATTTTGTAAATAAACAATTAAAGTTTATCCTATATTGCAACAAAAAACAGTAATTCCAATAGATCACATAAAATTTAGTTAACTTATAACTTATGCAAGTCCACGGTGAACATTGATAGAGCTTTTGAGCTATCCATTAACCATGATAATTATAAAGAAAGACGTTTGTTAATTACGCCAAGGAAAATCAGAGATAAAAGAAGATGAAGTAGGAAATATGGAGTATTTGTAAGCAATGAACAAAGAGACCCTCTGTAAGCAACATTTATGTAAATCGCAAATCTGCAAATAGTGGATTAAAGTTCATTCCGTTGTTATCGGGAGAAAATTTAGACAGTTGAGGCTATCGTGATTCTGCAGAAATAACTTTTACCTAATATTGTGGGATATTCCTCTCTTTTTCTTTTTTCTCTCACTTTTTCTTCTTTTGACCCCTCCCTTTTTGTGTCCTTTTATATATGATGGGATTATTATAGTGGGGAAGTGGGGAGGATTTGTGAAGGGAGATGTGAAGGAGAGGGTTGGGACGTGAGGAGTGTTGGGTGGGAGTGGGAAATCGTGGGAGATATATGGGAGACGTATGGTGTTTGTTTAAAAAAAATATATAAAATCATTTAATAATTAAAAAAAATTAAAATTTCAGAAACTTGAAGGTAATTTTGAACGGTTTTTCACATATTCCTAATAACGGGGAATTTTGAAACACAGTGCAATTTTAATAGATATGGAATTTTGAACTACAATCATAATCCAAATATATTTTTATTTAATTTTGGCTATTTACATTTTTTCCAAAACCAATACATTTATTTTTCATGACAACTCACATTTTACGTAAAGGCTATATTGTTAATCAATAAGAGTATAATTGACAAATGAAATGTCCAGTATTTGATTAACCAAAGTCTTCTTAATATCTCATCCAATTTGAGGAATGTCTTGCTCTTTTCTCGTAAGGAACTTATAAGCGTCGATCACTAAATCATCATCGAATCCCGACAATTTTTTATCAGGCCAAACATCTTGGCCGAGCACACGCGTTGGCTGTTGCAATCCTCGATATTTGCAGGAATGACACACCTCATATCCACTCAAGTGTTGTCATTGCACCTCCTGTTTGTGTGTTGTCATTGCACCTCCTGTTTGTGGGTTCTGCTTTGAATGCGACGACGAAGAAGGTGTTGCTCTGAGATAAATATTATGTACTGCCATCACATGTATTGTCCATGCTGGTTTCAGATACATTATAAGAATTGGTGTCAAAGATGACATGCAATTTAATAAAGTTCCCAATGTGTTTGCCCTCCACGTATTTGACATCAATATTTGGCTGAGAAACACATAAAAAGTACAAAGTTTAGGTTGCTAATATAATGATAATAATAATCAGTAGAGAAACTTTCATTAGTAATGAGCATTTTTCCAAACACGAATTTATACTTGTATACAAAAAACAAAGAGTAGTTATGTTTTGATTTGTTGAAGCAAAGTAACACTCCAAATATAATCTGATGGTCTAAACTAAAGTCATTACATTGAGCTCCAAAAGAAAAAAATATGAACCGACATTTAAATCCTTTACAATAACGTAGCTAGCTAATAGATGTCTAGTCATTGTAACAGATTCAAGGTCCATAATATTATAAGGCATTTCTGAGAATGATGTATGACTTTGTCGCCCGGGGAAAGGTGATGTTGTCCGAATACACCAAGTTCACCGGTAATTTCAGCAGCATTGCTTCACAATGCCTTAAAAAATTACCTGCATCAAATAATAGGTTCACGTACAACTGCGATGACCACATTTTCAATTTCATCGCCGAGAATGGATTCAGTCAGTTTCTTTTGTAATGTTTCCATTGGGAAGTACTGGAATTAATGAGGTGGATTGGTCTAAAGATGAAGAATTGAATCAACGACTATTGATAAGAAGAGAAGAAAAGAACTTTTACAACTTTTTTGGTCTTAAAAGTTTCCCATTAAGTTGTTATTTGCTAAAATAGCAGGTGGCACGCAGCTTAAGGATATCTTGGTAGTGAAGAACATAAAAAGGAGGACAGAAAGTATAAACCATCAAGAGCTAAACTGTTGAGACCACCATCATGATTCACGTTAGAAGAAGGTGACAACAAAAACTTTGTGTTCACTGCCGTTTTTCTGAATTTCTACAGTAGGACTAAATCTGGAGGCATTAAGATGGCAAATGAGACTTTGCTCTGGTTCAACATAATTGTCCACCTTTATCTTGCTAAAGTAATTAACTTTAGGTAATTTATCCTTGCCTTTGGCGTTGGTACATTCTGATTCAGAAATGCCTCGAGGGATCTGCTCTTCTAGATTGAAGATTCAGCAATGAGAAGGTATCCTTGTGCTTTACTCAGTCCTAACATTAGACAGAGGGAGAGGTGTATATCTGTCTGGTTCGCTTTCCTTATTTTGGATGTGTGACTTCTTGTACCAGGCGTTGGTTAACTCAATATGGAAAGGGTCGTTGATCTATATCTTGTCGTGAAACTAAACTCCCTCACCCCCTCATTCCCATACCCTTGTACTGGGGCTACGGAAAAAACTTGGGAAGTTAAAAAGAAAAGAATGAAGATATCCCCCTACATTGAGAACAGAGTTTGCTCATTTTGGCTGTAATAGATTCCAAATGATGACAACATAGTGGATCAGTTGCTTGGATATAAATTGTTCTTATGCATGCCAGGTTCTTGCCGTTGTGTGTATTACTTTGGATTTCAGTTGTTTGGTGCAGAAGAAACCAATTATAGACTAAAGAAGTTTGTTTGTGAATTTGTATAGACGTTCAGTTATTGTTTGGGAGCCAGGAATATGAAAATTGTGACGACCCGACCCGTCGTCACGTGAATTACCACCCCGTTTCCCCCATTTTCTATTTCTTTATGCTTCATTATCAGTGTTGGGTGTTAACGAGTTGATTTGGATTGGTTCTAGAAGGAAATGAGACACTTAGTCTCTTTAAGGAAGGTTTGTTTTGGAAAAGTCAACCGGACGCTGACTTCTGTGTTAGAGGGCTCGGATATGAATTTTGATGATTCGGTTAGCTTTGGGGGATGATTTGTGACTTAGGAGTGTGATCGGAAGTAATTTTGGAGGTCCGGTGTAGAATTAGGCTTGAATTGGCGGAGTTAGTATTTTGGTGAATTCCGGTTGATATGTGGGATTTTGATCTGAGGGTCGGAATGGAATTCCGAGAGTTGCTGTAGCTTCGTTATGTGATTTGGGATGTGTGTGCAAAATTTCAAGTCATTCGGAGATGATTTGGTTAGGTTTTTGATCGAATGCGTATTTCGGAAGTTTTTAAAGAACTTAGGCTTGAATTCGATGAGAAATGATGGTTTTAGTGTTATTTGAGGTATTTTAATGATTGGAACAAGTTCGGATGATGTTATGGGAGGTGTTGGTGCTTTTGGATGAGGTCCCGGGGGGCCTCATGGTGATTTCGGATGGCAAACGGGAAGTTTTGAATTTGTGAAAAGGGAAAAATGTGCTGCTTCTGGTATTTCCGCTTCTGCGGAATTTGGACCGCAGAAGCGAGGGCACATGTGCGAAAGGGAGGCCGCAGAAGCGAGATTTGGACTTTAAGTGGACCTCCACAGAAGCGGGAGGTTGACCGCAGAAGCGGTACCGCTAATGCGGAATTTGAGTCGCAGAAGCGATTCCTGGGGGCCTTAGTGATATCCGCAGAAGCGAAACTTTTGCCGCAGAAGCGGTGTCGCGGAAGCGGTTATTTAACCGCAGAAGTGGAAAAGGTCTGGGCAGAAGGGTTCTTTTAAATTATTTTTTTGTTCCGCGAGGCTAAGTTAATTTTTACCATTTTTTGAGCATTTTGGGAGCTACTTGGGAGCATTTGAAGGGGGATTCGAAGGAGTTTGACTGGAGGTAAGTTTTATGAGTTAAAAACACGATTATATTGTGGAATTATCCTTGAAATTCTTGAGAATTTAGCTAAATTGAAGGAAACTAGGGCTTGGGATTTTAAGATTTTAAATTGGAATTTGAGGGGCCATTTGTGGTCCGAATTGAGAGTTTTTGGTGTGTATAGACTCGTGGCGAGATAAGGAATCTGATGATTTTAAATTTTCTAATTTTTGAGAAGTGGGCTCGGGGCTCGGGTTTTGCAAATTTCGTGAATTTTGATATTTTTCGAGTCTTTTCGATTGGGGTATGTTCCCTTAGCCTATTGTAACGTATTCGTTGTGGTTTTGATCAGATTCGACGCGCGAGGAGGTCGATTTGCGAGGGAAGGACATAACGAGCTAGGATTTTGGCCGGCTTGAGGTGAGTAATGATTGTAAATGATATTCTGAGGGTTTGAAACCCCGGATTGCACATCATAGTGCTATGTTGAGGTGACTTGCACGCCGGATAACGAGCGTGGGGTAGAGCACCGTTGGGGATTGTGACTTAGTCCATCCCGATTAATGATTTTACCACGTATTTGATTGAAATCAGTTTGCTATCATCATTATTTGGGCTGAATGCCATATTTGGGCTCGTGCCAACTATTTGAATCCTTTGGGGATTGTTGTTGATGTTTCTTCACTGTATTGACTTTATACTTGAACTCAGTCATGTTATTTCTACTGTTTTCAAAACTCAGCCACGTTTACTCTGTTTTAATACTCAAATGATATTTAAATGATGTTTTGGGATGAGAGATATTGTTTTACTGTTGCCCGAGAGGCTATGTGATTTTTGACTGAGTAAGGCCGAGGGCTTGTGTTGTGAGGATACTTTTGGATCGGGCTGCACGCCGCAGCAGTGTGATACTGATATTGATATGAGGCCGAGGGCCTAGTTTGATGCCACAAGATGGCTTGATATTGCGCTTGGGCCGTAAGAGGCCCCTCCCGGAGTCTGCACACCCCCAGTGAGCGCCGTCGACGATAAATGGATTGGGCTGCACGCCGCAGCGATATGTGGAGCGGGCTGCACGCCGCAGCGGTACCGGTACTGTTTGATGTGTTTACCGTATTTCATTGTCTGCCATTATATGTTGTTTGTGCTACTTCTTGCAATATTTACCTGTTGCTCTGGTATTAACTGATAACCGAGTGTGGTGCCCGAGAGGCGGACTTCTGTGCTTATCTGCACTATTTGTTTTGTATTCAATTGCACAATTGTTGAAAAACTCATTTTCAAAAGAGGTTTTAAACTGAGCTAAGATATTTCTAAAGGTTTTACAGCTTCACTGCTTTCTCTCAAAGGGTTTTTCACTGTCCCTATATAGCACGATGGTTTGCTTTACATGATTTCTTACTACTCAGTTGTTATTTACCCTTATTACTCACTGAGTTGGAGTACTCACTTTACTCCCTGCACCTTGTGTGCAGATGCAGGTATTTGTTCACCCGATAGCGGGTTTTGAGCTGATCGGAGGCTAAGTTATCAGAGTTTAGCGAGGTGACTGCCAGCGTTCGCAGCACTGCATTTCTTCCTTTTTGTTTTTCAGTCATATTTTGTTTATTTCAGGCCCTGTAGTTGTATTTGTACTCTAATAGATGCTCGTGACTTGTGACACCCCAATTAGGGTTGTGTTGGGCTGTATTTCCGCTAATTAAGAGTATTAAGTCATATTTAAACTGCTTATGAACTGTTTAAACTATTTTAAAAGGATGAATTGGGTTTAGTTGGTTGGCCTTGGTATCAGAGCCTAGGTTACTAGGTCTCACGAGTCATGAGCAGGTTTAGTAGAGTCTCGCGGATCGGTACGAAGACGTCTGTATTTATCCTCGAAAGGCTGTAGAACCTTTAGGAAAACTTCAGATTCTTGAATTCTTATCGTGCGTCCTTGATTCAGCTTGAAAAGAAACTCTTGAAATTCCTTCCTCGCGTTTGTATGCGCATAAGCGCTCAGTATCAGATGTGCCTTGATGGCTTGTGATTCCCTGATCGAGGGGGCGAGACGTGATCTCTGTGAATTCGTTGTTGGGCCAGTCTGGAGGACTTGAGGCCGGATCTTTGCCTATGGCTTGAGCACCGAGGTGCTGATTGTGTGAACAAGTGTTTTGAACTTATAGGTTCGGTATTGTCCCTATTAGCGGGAATGGAGGTTGGATAGCTATGTGATGAGTATGTTAGTATTGCGAGATGTATCTATATGACTTGGTAGTGACGAGGGAGTCTGCTGGATAATAGATGAACTATTAAGTGTTCGATTTCTATTGTGATTTGATGTGTAGTCGAGTTATGGGCGCGTGAAGAATCGTTTCGTGTCTCCTAGATGGGAGTGAAATAAATTTCATGTTGCGGTATGAGTTCAGACTCAGAAAGACTAAGTGGCTGTGTAATGTGTATGACAGTGGAAGGTATACGAAAAATGTTATATTGAGGCGAAGTAGGTGGGTAATCTCCTGCGGAGTGTTCCGAAGTGGTGTGATCCTTATGTGTATGTTAGAAGATCTCATGTGTAATGGAAGGGTATGTGTTGAAATTTGAAATTTTGGGTCGCTTAAGAGAGTGGACTTAACTGTTGCGGGGATGAATGCGAGATTTGTAGAAGATTTACAGTGCTAGATGGTCTGTGTTTTCACAACTTATAAATGATTTGAGTTTAATCTCACTACGGTATTGTGGCATCAATAGAGTAAAAGTGTTATGATTTATCGAGTGTATCTTGATCTATGGCTTCGAGCCAAGTGGGGGAGTCTGCTGTGAGCAGTTGATTGCACGGTTAGGTGCTATGTTGGTCCCAGTTTGAGGCGTGCGAGTGAATTAGCTAGGGCTCGAGAAAAGGAAAATATTGGCAAAGGTTACATTATGCTTCATAGGGTATGAGATTCACGAAATGTCTAGAGTTGTTGTTGGTAAAGAATGCTCGGTGCACAGAGCAAGGATTTGCTTGGTTGTATTGGGATGAAGACCTCATTTTGCGGTGTCGGAGTGCCAGTGAGGCACGAGTGGTTATGTTCGTTTGATTAGGTGAATTGCAGTTTGAAAAAGAAGTAAATGACTCTCGAGAATGGTTTTAAGGTGTTCAAGATTCTACATGTAACAATCAGGTGTCTTAAGGTTGTATATGTGGTTAGAGACTATGTTTTCATTGGAAAAGGTCAAGACTTGTGGTATTTTTATGTTAATTATGGGATCCTATGTATCAGTATCTGGAAAGTAAAGGTAACTGATTTAGATTCGCAGGAAGTTCTTCCGAGTAACGTATTTTGGGATGTGGTGTTCCTGGGAATATTTGAGAGAGGATTCAGTGGCTTATGGGCCTTAGACAGTGTGGTCTTGTGCTTGGGTCTCGTGTAGCGAGCCTGGGTTGAGGAACTGTGGTGCTACAGCAAGGGGGAATATCAAGTTGATGATGAATCAGAAGGGAAATTAGATAGATGGAATAGCTTGATAGTAGACCGAATCGGTATGGTAAGGATATGATTAATTCTTCGTATGTGTTCGAGGTAATGAGCCCTTACAAGTATTTTGCAGCAATGCTCTTGGATTTTGATGGCTTGCTTAGCTTGGTCGAGTTAGAAGGATTCCGTCCTGGCAGTTTAATTTATGCAAACGGAATTGAGAGAGTTCTTGTTGATTTCTACCGTGGTTGAAGGAGTGCATTTTCTATGAATATGAGAGACGTGGAATGTGTAATGATTTTTCTTCTAGATGGGATCAATGGAAGTTCTTGACTAGTTGAGTGCGTAGATGTCTGTGGCTCGGAAGGGAGATACAAGTTTTCCT
>NC_031995.1:105310605-105317464 GCF_001879085.1 Nicotiana attenuata | reverse complement strand
CCCCCAGTTTTTTTATTTCTTTATGCTTTCATTATCAGTGTTGGGTGTGAACGAGTTGATTTGGATTGGTTCTAGAAGGAAATGAGACACTTAGTCTCTTTAAGGAAGATTTGTTTTGGAAAAAGTCAACCGGGCGTTGACTTCTGTGTTAGAGGGCTCGGATATGAATTTCGATGATTCGGTTAGCTTCGGGGGATGATTTTTGACTTAGGAGTGTGATCGGAAGTAATTTTGGAGGTCCGGTGTAGAATTAGGCTTGAATTAGCGGAGTTAGTATTTTGGTGAATTCCGGTTGATATGTGGGATTTTGATCCGAGGGTCGGAATGGAATTCCGAGAGTTGCTGTAGCTTCGTTATGATGTGTGTGCAAAATTTCAAGTCATTCGGAGATGATTTGGTTAGGTTTTTGATCGAATGCGTATTTCGGAAGTTTTTAAAGAACTTAGGCTTTCGATGAGAAATGATGGTTTTAGTGTTATTTGAGGTATTTTAATGATTGGAACAAGTTCGGATGATGTTATGGGAGGTGTTGGTGCTTTTGGATGAGGTCCCGGGGGGCCTCAAGGTGATTTCGGATGGCTACGGGAAGTTTTGAATTTGTGAAAAGGGAAAAATGTGCTACTTCTGGTATTTCCGCTTCTGCGGAATTTGGACCGCAGAAGCGAGGGCGCATGTGCGAAAGGGAGGCCGCAGAAGCGAGATTTGGACTTTAAGTGGACCTCCGCAGAAGCGGGAGGTTGACCGCAGAAGCGGTACCACTAATGCGGAATTTGAGTCGCAGAAGCAGTTCCTGGGGGCCTTAGTGATATCCGCAGAAGCGAAACTTTTGCAGCAGAAGCGGTGTCGCGGAAGCGGTTATTTAACCGCAGAAGCGGAAAAGGTCTGGGCAGAAGGGTTCTTTTAAATCATTGTTTTGTTCCGCGAGGCTAAGNTTATAAGTCGTATATGATGCCCCAATGTGCCAATAGGCCACCAATTCAAATGCAATACAAAAGAAAACGAGCTCTGGAAGGAATTACCAAATCCTACGCACTAATACAGACTTTCCTTGGAAAACAGGTAGCAAGGCATACAAAGATAGCGTATAGAAAACTATACTCGATTTCACACTGTTGCGGCGTGCAACCCGATCCGGATAACATACCTATGGCGGTGTGCCACCCGATCCACACATAGATCTCGCATAAGGAGATACACGTCGAGCCAAATCTGCTCATTATGACAAAATACCGAATATCGGTCATGAGCATGCTAAGTGCATAATATCATCCCTGAGGGATATTTAGCGTTATAAACTACAAAACTCAAGCACAACTGAGGTGTGATATACAGTCTGAATTTCAAGAGCCAAGTTGCTCAAGTAACACCATTCCTACGCGGATTCTCAACACATAAGCAATTTCTCGAGTCATTTCACAAATCACACGGCGTAATGCAACACTACGCGAGATATCTGGCCATGAAGCATCAGCCTAACTACTCCTCCATGAGGACCGCGTTACAAAAATGCACACATCTGGCCTGATATTGATCCATTATTCACATTAAGTCCATCCACCGACTTCAAGCCGATTCTGCTCACCATGAACCAGTTTGACAACCTTTCAAGGGTCCATAATAACTCCCTTTTTCACATAACACACCAGAACAACCATCACAATCGGGGTAATCCTTCCCAGTTCACAACCCAATATGCCAAGTGCCCTCCAGGCATGAATTCCTCAATTTAACGACACCATCACAACCCTGATACTTGGTTTACATCTTTAATCAGTCAAGTGACTACATGCCACACTTATATAATCTTCCAGTGGGACACACTCCCCCAACCTACCGCAACAATATTTAGGGCGTACCTCCAAACCACCGGTCGCACTAACGCTGAAGAGCGATCAAGAATCATTAACCAGGACGCGACACCACTCTCAGGTGATGCTAAAGACAATACCAATTTATCTTAACCATCGAAAATTCTTTCCTGCTCATCCGATCTCTTGACGTCTTGTCAAAAATTTTCCTTCACTCGTGTCATTCTCGACCCAATTTCCGCTACCAGAACTGATTCACCAGCATGCATCAAATCAGAACTAACATAGTACATAACTATACAATCAACTAATCAACAGCAACCTCCCCAACTTAGCTCGAAGCCATATATCACAACTCACTATACTCATAACGCGTATGCTCTATTGCTGTCGTAATACCATAGTGAGATTAAACTCAC
The DNA here is from genome assembly GCF_001879085.1 of Nicotiana attenuata. NCBI lineage: Eukaryota > Viridiplantae > Streptophyta > Magnoliopsida > Solanales > Solanaceae > Nicotiana > Nicotiana attenuata. Next base: position 105,315,237 of record NC_031995.1, on the reverse strand, counting down.
TCTTTCATAAGCTTGTGGAAACACAAATCATCTGGAATTTTAACTCTTCTGCATTTTCTTGCATTCACTCACATAACAGTTAAGCCTACTCTCTAGGCGACCAAATTTTTACTAAGTCCCAATTTTTTCAAAAATTTCGGCAGAGTTTCCTTTGTAATTGGGCCTATCCACCTGCCAGAGAATCACCAAAACCATCCTAATAACACGGCTACAACTTGACAAAACATCACAATGTATATCAACAACATTAATCTCAATACTACCTATATTATATTATCAAAATTGATACATGGACATGCGTTGCACCTATTCGAATCATGACACATAGAAGATACCTTTCGATCCTCCATTATTGGGATATTCAACCGAGTAACAACATATTCTCTCCTTAATGTTTTCGACCTTCACGGTGTGCTCCTCGACATAGATTTCATCATAATACATTTACAGAAGCGATCTTACCTCCCAGACTTATCTAACTAGTATAACAAATGTTTTCCCCTCATAAGCCAATTACCCATTAGCTTTACCTTTAGTTCATATATTTTGTGTACCTTCCACTGTCATACACACTACACAGTACCAACATACTCATTATGTAGCTATCCAGCAGCCATTCCCATAATTTGGGACAATACTGAACATATAAGTTCATAACTCCAGCTCACAAAATCAGCACCTTGGTGCTCAACCCATAAGCAAAGGTCCGGCCTCATGTCCTCCAGACTGGCCCAACATCAACTCACGGAGATTACATCTCGCCCCCCCCCCTCGATCGGGGAAGCACAAGCCATCAAGGCGCATATACTACTAAGCGCTCATGTGCGCATACTGACGTGTGGAAGGAATTTCAAGAGGTATATCTCAAGCTGAATCAAGTACGCACGAGAAGAATTCCAAGAAAGTGAAGTTTCCTAAAGGTTCTGCAGCCTCTCGTGGAGAAATACAGGCGTCCCCGTATCGTTCCACGAGACTCTACTAAACCGGCTCATGACTCATGAGGCCTAGTAACCTAGGCTCTGATACCAACTTGTCACGACCCCAAACCCGATCCTGATGCTAGGCAAGCCCGACCATTCACTCTCTCAACCCGAGCATGAAGCTCAAAACCAATTAATCAGATACTTAAAATCAAATATTAATACTCATAGTTGAAATACTCAGTTAAAACAATACGAAAATACTGACATAAACTGTAACTCCCAAAGACCTGGGTCATGAGTCTAGAGCCTCTAACTAATACAGAGTGAAGAATCCTCAAAATAAGTATGTTCTAAAGTACGGAAATAATAAAGGGATAAGGGAGGAGTCGGGTCCTGCGGACGTCATAGCAGCTACCTCGACCACNCTAGAGGTCAAATGGGTGTGATTTGGTTTGCTCTGTTGCTGTTAAATTCTGGATACTCTTCTGTGGGTAGTGTGACATCGTCTTGATCCTGAGCTGGTTTATTTTGCTGCTGTTAACACTGCTGATTGTCTTCTGCTGCTGCTGATTTTGTCTTCTGTTTCACTTTGTCTTAATTCCCAGGTACACATCGTGTAAACCCCAATTTGCAGAAATGAAATGAAGTGCAACCTGATCCTGTATTGATTTTGTATTGTTGCTTCATGTAATTTTTCATAAATTTCAGTAGATTATGGTTTGTAATTAAATTGGACTGTTTTGACTCATACTGGACTACTAAACTAATTTGATTTCCCTTTCATGATTATATAAGTATTGTATCTAGACATAACAGGTTCAGTTTAGTTAAGTTTGACGCCTTAAATTCCCTTGTGTAATTCAAAAGCAGATGCAATATGAGCCGTAACTGTTGAACATGGACTGGTTTTGCCATTAAAATCCATCTGACTAGTTTGAATGTAAATTAAACAAAGTAGATTTTAGTAGAACAGGTCGACATAATCTTGATGTTAAACAGTTAATTTTGATTCAGAATCAGTATTCACAATCTAATCTGGAATTGGCTCTAATCTGGGCTCTTATCTTTGGGCTAAACTCAACAGTAGATCCGACAGAAATTCGAAGCCTTGTAGTTAAAGTTTAATATAGCTTTCAATTGATAATTAGAGGCCCAAAACTGACTCGCGATCGTGGCCCAAACTCTGAATGAGCAGCATTAACAAAACCAAAGCTGCATGTTGGGCTGATGTGCAAAGCCCAAATTGTTAAGTTTAGAAGTCTTTAAAACTACATTAGAACATGGAAATTAACTCACAAATACGAATTTGGGTTTCAAATTAGGTGGCGGGTTCGAATTAAGAGGGTTTTCCCCTTTTGTTTGGATTCGGACTTGAGTTTGAGGCCCGAGTTCGTAAATGCGAATTAATTAGGGCCTTTTAGAGACAACACTGTAATAGAAAATCATAGTTTCTTTAGAATACCCTTTAAATAAAACATGAGATGAGCCTCGCCGCATAAAACATACAAATTGCGGGGCCCTCATTAAATACTATGTTAAAATATTTTAGAAATCGGGTAAGCCATTTAGCAAATTTTCATGGTCTCCCGCAAAGATATCAACACGCTAGTCGCTTTAGGCGCGTTGTTTAATAATTGTACCTTCCTAAACTCGGGTGCGCATTTCATGCAACCCAAATCCAAATCCCAAAACGTTGAATAAGAGGTGTTGAGGATCTGGGTGCATTTCATGTGACGTGATCCAAAAGCACGCTCTTAAACGGCGTTCACTTTCGTAAAAAACAAAATAAACTAAAAGCGGTAAATAATCTTAAAATTGCACTATAGGTTTAAATATGTATCAAAACCAGATTTTAGCCATTTATAATAATTTAAGCGACCGTGCTAGAACCACGGGATCCGGGGGTGCCTAACACCTTCCCTCGGGTCAACAGAATTCCTTACTCAGAATTTCTGGTTCGCAGACTCCGATTGGGAAGTCGACAATTTTCCTCGATTTGGGATTCAAGTTAAAACCGGTGACTTGGGACACCAAAGCCAATCTTATCCCAAGTGGCGACTCTAAAAATCAAATAAATAATCCCATTTCGAATGATGTCACTTTAAATGGGAAAACTCCCTTATACATTTATCCTTCGGGGTAGGTGTGTAAAAAAGGAGGTGTGACAGTACCCGCTTCTGCGGTACCGCTTCTGCGGTCCATTTCCGCAGAAGCGGAAACACCATATGACAGCAAAATCTGACCTGCAATACACCTCAAAACTCTCATTTAACCATCCGAAATCTCCCCGAGGCCCTCGGGACCTCAACCAAATGCACAGATATGTTCTATTACTTCATTCAAACTTGCTCGTAACATAAAAACACTATCATAAACACCAAAATCATCGAATTACCATGGATTCAAGCCTAAGTTAAACTAAAACTTCCGAAACTCGCATTTGATCAAAAACCCGACCTAAACACCTCCGAATGATCTGAAACTTTGCACGCATATCCAAAATCACCTAACGGAGCTACTGCAACAGTCGGAATTCCATTCTGACCCTCGGATCAAGATCTCACCTACCATCCGGAATTCGCCAAAATCCAACCTTAGCCAATTCAAGCCTAATTCTACACCGGACCTCCAAATTCAATTCCGATTGCGCTCCTAAGTCACAAATCATCTCCCGAAACTGGTCGAATCATCGGAAATCCATTCCGAGCCTTCTAACCCATAAGTCAACATTCAGTTGACTTTTCCAAACAATCCTTCTCATAAAGAGACTTACTTTCTCATTTCTAACCGAACTCTATCCGAATTACTTCAAATTCTCCAAACACATATAATGAAACATATAGAAGCATAAAACGGGGAAAATGGGGCGGTAACTCCCGTAATGACGGGTCGGGTCGTTACATCCTCCCCAACTTAAACAAACGCTCGTCCTCGAGCGTATCCAGAGTTGTTCTAGAAGCCAACCAACAGCTGAACGATCGTACCAATCATATACCCGGGGTGATCCCTCGCCACCCTATCTCACGTAGACCCGATAACACAACATAGCCGAACTTCCATAGTCCCTTTAAGCCATAACCATAGAACCACGTTGCACTTTCCGAAAAAAATCATGCCCAAGATCAGAAATTCACGTCTATACTCAGAGTAAACCCGAACCAACTGTAATAACCCATACTTGCACCCTCAGGTGAAAACATATGATATACCGCCTAAACCAAACACTCGGAACTATGACTTCTATTCACAGCAGTTGTCCCCAGCAACCAATTACCGGCAGAGAACCTCTCACTAGCTAAAGCCTTATTCCAACACTCTCATATACTGCCAACGATGAATGAAACACGCTATAAACCGTAATCATCTCTCAGATCAACCATTCATGAAACCACTTCCCTTGACTGATATCACAACAGATTTCCGGGTCAAACCTCGTTATTATCTTCCTAACAAGCCGAGATCAAATCTGTCCGTATGCATTAATGAACCCAACGATCACCTCGAATCCAACACACCACTCTGGTGATATGATACCTCAATACAGGCCTAAGCCACAACTTGCATAATACGCGCACCAATAAGAAACGGTCTGAACATACTCAAATCATGAAAAATGACTCAAACGAAAGAGCTGTACCTCAAGCTCATCAGTACCATCACAACACAAGGCTGAGACCCCGTCTCACATCATAGAAATAGAACACCTGAA
>NC_031995.1:105302570-105308285 GCF_001879085.1 Nicotiana attenuata | reverse complement strand
AAGCCAACTCAAGCTAAACACGTATCCACATCGGCCTACCAACGAACTCATTACCAAGAAAGCCTGAAGTTGCTCCTTCCACTACTATAACTCCTGTCGGAGCCGTACGATACGGTGCCCGGCACCAAATCAATATTGAAATCCACAACCTCACCCGGCAACATGCCCGGCCACAAGAAACGCATCCAAAAAGTCGCTTAACACCGGAACGGAACCAATGGTAGGAACCTCTGCACTGACATCCATCACGAAGGCCCAATTAAGAAAAGCAATCCTTCCCAGCCGTCCACTGGGTCTTTGAAATATAAAAGACTCTTCAAGAACATAATCCAATACACCTCGCCACTCAACCCGTGGCATTTCCGGCATAGCCTGCAGCGCAATAGTTCAGCATCATCTAACACTAAGACAACCGGTCTGAATTTCAACATCACATCCAAAATCTAACATACCAGCAAATAAAGATCCACTTGAGCCTCCAAATACTGATTGCCGCTAAACGGTACCGAATACACACGATCCACAACCACGACATAGCCTGTACATGAGAACTCCCAGTCTCCAACTCCATATAACACACGAATCATCATACCTGATCCCAATTTTTACCGTCCGAACGCATACCACACCTTAAATACCCCATCACTCCACGATAGATACTTTAAAATTTCCTGTGCCACCAAGCAAACCCGAATACCACCAGTTGATCCAACAAGAAAATGCCGCAATACTACCGAAGTATCATCAGTTTAATCACATTACCTTTTTTCTGAGACATATACTCTCGTCAAATCGCTTCCAATTAGCAATATCATTTTCCCCAATCATCCGAAGATCATTTATCTAATCACTTAGGAGGAATCACTACACATCCCATGCTCTGCATGACATACACGGGTCTTGTTCAAATTCTTACAATACTGATTGGGGAAATTCTTAGGAGGAATCACTACACATCCCATGCTTCTGCGGCCACATTTCCACTTTTGCGATCTTCACTTAGAAACCCGGACTTCGCTTATGCGAAGCGAAGTCTGCTTCTGCGGTTCCCTCAAAACCGCTTCTGCGGTACAGTGTCCGCTTATGCGGACCTGCTGGTGCGAGCCGCCTTCCGCTTCTGCGGAATTTCCCTAGCCGGCCAACGACCGCTTCTGCGACAACGTACCCGCTTCTGCTGTACCGCTTCTGCGGTCCATTTCCGCAGAAGCGGAAACACCAGATGACAGCAAAATCTGACCTGCAATACACCTCAAAACTCTCGTTTAACCATCCGAAATCTCCCCGAGGCCCTCGGGACCTCAACCAAATGCACAGATATGTTCTATTACTTTATTCAAACTTGCTCGTAACATAAAAACACTATCATAAACACCAAAATCATCGAATTACCACGGATTCAAGCCTAAGTTAAACTAAAACTTCCGAAACTCACATTTGATCAAAAACCCGACCTAAACACCTCCGAATGATCTGAAACTTTGCACGCATATCCAAAATCACCTAACGGAGCTACTGCAACGGTCGGAATTCCATTCCGACCCTCAAATCAAGATCTCACCTACCATCCGGAATTCGCCAAAATCCAACCTTAGCCAATTCAAGCCTAATTCTACACCGGACCTCCAAATTCAATTCCGAATGCGCTCCTAAGTCACAAATCATCTCCCGAAACTGGTCGAATCATCAGAAATCCATTCCGAGCCTTCTAACCCATAAGTCAACATTCGGTTGACTTTTCCAAACAATCCTTCTGATAAAGAGACTTATTGTCTCATTTCTAACCGAACTCTATCCGAATTACTTCAAATTCTCCAAACACATATAATGAAACATATAGAAGCATAAAACAGGGAAAACGGGGCGGTAACTCCCGTAACGACGGGTCGGGTCGTTACAATAGGGTGTTAGGAAAGACTACTCTTTATTCATTCTCCATCGTGCAGTGGTCAGTGTACTAAGTTTCCTCTTCTATTCTCTCACAGATGGTGAGGACTCGTGCCGCCGACGTTCCGGACCCGGGAAGAGCTGCTCCCCAAGTTGCTAGAGGCCGAGGTAGAGGCCGGGGGAGGGCTCCGGCCCGTGGTAGGGGACGAGGGTGTCCCAAAGCTATCCCTGATGCACCACCAGCAGACCCGGCGAGGGATCCCATTATTGAGGAGCAAGGCGAAGCGCCCGCAGCTGTGCCTACTCCGGTGGATTTCATGACTGCGCCGGGATTTCAGGAGGTCATGGGTCGTATGCTTCGGTTCATGGACACTATGACTCAGGCTATTTCCAGCAGATCCAGCTACCTCACAGGAAGGAGGGGGAGCACAGACCCCTACCGCACAGGCTCCAGGTCATGCAGCCGCAGTTTATCATACTCCGGGTGCACTACCCGCGGAGGGGGTCCAGCCAGTGGCTGCAGCGGCACCCCAGCCCAGGCCAGCTGTGGATGGCGATCCGCAGAAGTTATTAAACAAATGGACCAGGTTGCACCCTCCAGTCTTCGGGGGCGAGCGCCATGAGGATGCCCAGGATTTCATTGACAGGTGCAGGGATAGACTGCACAACATGAGGATCTTGGAGTCTCATGGCGTCGACTTCACTACTTTTCAGCTGGAGGGCAGGGCCCGTAGATGGTGGCAGTCTTATTTACTTAGCAGGCCAGCAGGCGCTCCTCCCCTCACTTGGTGCCAATTCACTCAGTCGTTCCTTGATCGGTACATTCCACCCTCTGAGAGGGAAGAGCTGCGTCATCAGTTTGAGTATCTAGAGCAGGGTCATATGTCAGTGACCGACTATGAGGCGATGTTCTCTGAGTTGTCTCGCCATGCACTCATGATACTCCCCACAGAGGCAGAGAGAGTACGGAGGTTTGTTGCGGGGTTACATCCCACTATCCGGTCGGGTATAGCTCATGAGGTAGAGATGGGCACTGGATATCAGCTAGTACTTGAGATTGCCCGCAGGATTGAGGGTTACCGTTTGAGGGGTAGAGAGCAGATGCAGCAGGATAAGAGGCAGATTCTCAGGAGAGTTCAGAGGCACCCCAGCCAGGGGCAGAGGTCACTTTGGAGGGGTCTGCCCAGTAGGCCTCCAGTTCCAGCACCACCACCGGCTCGAGGTGCTCCAGCGCGCTCCTATTTTAGCGCCATGCCGGAGAGTTCTTATCGCCCGCCAGCTATTCAGGGTTCATCCAGTGGGTATTCAGGTCCTCCGGAGTCTTCCAGTCCTTATTTTAGTGCTATGCCGGAGAGTTCTTACCGCCCGCCGACTACTCAGGATTCTTCTAGTGGGCCTTCTGGTATTCAGGGTCAGCCATCCGGACAGCAGGCCGCCGCACCATGTTGTTTTGAGTGCAGGGACGCAGGCCACATGAGGAGATACTGCCCCAGGCTTAGGGGCAAGGCAGTACAGCAAGGGCATCAGCCCATGACTCCAGCACCAGCGGTCCAGCCGCCTAGAGGTGGAGAGCAGACTGGTAGAGGTCGTTCCAGGGGTAGAGGCCAGATAGGGAGAGGTCAGCCAGCTGCTACTCAGTCAGTTGGAGGCCAGACAACCGGTGCTCCAGCTAGATTCTATGCTCTCCCAGCCAGGCCAGATGCATTGGCCTCAGATGTCGTCATCACAGGTATTATTTCCGTCAGTGGTAGAGATGCATCGGTATTATTTGACCCAGGGTCTACTTATTCATATGTATCATCTCTGTTTGCTCGTTTCCTGGCTATTTCTCCTGAGCCTTTGGGTGTTCCTGTTCATGTATCCACTCCTGTAGGCGATTCTGTGGTCGTGAACCGGGTCTACCGATCTTGCGTGGTTACTTTCTGTGGTCTTGAGACTAGAGCAGATCTCCTGTTGCTCGATATGATCGATTTTGAGGTTATTCTGGGCATGGATTGGTTATCTCCATATCACACCGTTCTAGATTGCCATGCCAAGACTGTTTCTCTAGCGATGCCAGGGTTGCCGAGATTGGAGTGGAGGGGTTCCACTGTGGATACACCTAGCAGGGTCATTTCCTTCCTGAAGGCTCAACGCATGGTTGAGAAGGGGTGTTTGGCCTACTTAGCTTATGTTTGAGACACCACCGCAGAGTCTCCGACGATTGATTCAGTGCCAGTAGTCCGAGAGTTCACCGATGTTTTTCCTTCTGATCTTCCTGGCATGCCTCCGGATCGTGATATTGATTTCTGTATTGATTTGGCTCCAGGCACTCAGCCTATATCTATCCCGCCGTACCGTATGGATCCTAGGGAGCTGAAGGAGCAGTTGGAGGAGTTGTTAGCTAAAGGGTTTGTTAGGCCCAGTGTATCGCCTTGGGGTGCACCAGTGCTATTTGTAAAGAAGAAGGATGGGACTATGCGGATGTGCATTGATTACCGCCAGTTGAACAAAGTCACCATCAAAAATAAGTATCCACTACCCCGTATTGACGATTTATTTGACCAGCTGCAGGGTGCTAGGGTGTTCTCTAAGATCGACCTGAGGTCAGGGTATCATCAGTTGAAGATTCGGGATTCAGATGTTCCGAAGACCGCATTCAGGACTAGATATGGCCACTATGAGTTTCTGGTGATGTCTTTGGCTTGACTAATGCTCCAGCGGCATTTATGGATCTGATGAACAGGGTGTTCAGGCCTTATATTGATTCTTTTGTCATCGTCTTCATTGACGACATCCTGATATACTCACGTAGCCTGGGGGAGCACGAGCAACATTTGAGAGTAGTGCTTCAGACCTTGCGAGAGTAGCAGCTTTATGCTAAGTTCTCCAAGTGTGAGTTTTGGCTGGAGTCAGTAGCATTCTTGGGGCATGTAGTGTCAGGGGAGGGTATTAAGGTGGATTCCAAGAAGATTGAGGCAGTTCAGAGTTGGCCACGTCCTACTTCAGTGACCGAGATCAGGAGAAGAGAGAGATTCCATCTTCAATCATCAATTGTGGTATTTTCTACAACTTCTTTGGAAAGTATTTTGTACATCTACCAATTACGCATGCAAGGAGAACGATTTTCTAGCAGGAACCGCACGGGCAATGCATCATGAATTCTCACGGGCATTATAATAATACGGGATTCGACCGATTCATTCTGGTATTTTCTGCTGAAATTATTGGATCTATGTCCCAACATTTGGAATATTTATTATGAAGAAAGAGCAATATGTGTGCATGCGGCAAACCCCCGCTTTGGAATTCTATAAGTATATATCACTGCAAAAAATAATAATTTGGCGATTGGGGTAAGTGGTTGTAAATTTATTATGTAAACAAAGATGTTTTAATTAAATCAGATTATAAAATCTGATAAGAATTATTAAAAAGATTAATTATATAACCTGATTTAACTGGCTTCCAAAATTTTTTCTCTTTCAAATCGCTTTATTAAACGATCCAATGTGAATTTTGAAACCACACCTAGATAAAATGTCTGGGTGATCTTTCTGGTTACAAAGCCCTTGCTCTTTACAATCTACTAATTTCAGGCCACTTTGGGTGCAAGTAAATAGTGATGAAGAGATTTGGATATCAGCCACTTGCAGATTGCCATAGCCATCTTTGAATTTTGAATCATGTATTTGGCAACCCCTGTGAAAGCTGGATTGAAAAGAATTACCCTTTTACCTTGAGAAAGAAGGATTATCTCTCTATGTAAAAACTGCATCTTCTTAATCCTTTATACATATGAGCTCGCAATTGTTTTTGATGATTTCTGATATACTTCAACCTAGAAGATTA
>NC_031995.1:105181422-105302201 GCF_001879085.1 Nicotiana attenuata | reverse complement strand
AACCATTGTAAATCCATCGATCAAGAATTGTTGAAATAATCTTCTTGAGTTCACAATTGTTGGTACTTCGCCATTCCTTTCTTGAATTTTGTATGCAAAATATTCACGCATGCTAACAAAATGCCTTCCTCCACTTGATTCGTCAGTTCCATTTAAAGGAATGTCTTCCCTATAACCATCTTCACCAAATAGGAAACAATAAAGGATACTGAAGACCTAAATAGGCAGCATTCAACTCATTTATCCTTTGTTAATGTCCAGATTGGGTTTCAACGATGATGTCTCGGTCACATCTAGATACATCAAAATCTCCAACTACCAAAGCAGCAACCTCTGAAATTGTTGGTAAGTTGTATCTTCTTCCATCATAGTTTCGTTTTCCTATCAATCTGAGTCTAAAATTGGATTGAGTATCTTCCTGAAATTTGTCTCTGACCATTCTAAATGACTTTGTCAAAACATTCTGCTCATCAAGCATTTGTTTCAGATCTTGAACAATTTCACCATGTAGTTGGCTTATTCTTTCACCATGACTGCATAAAAATAGGTTTTATAAAATTGATCTACGTTTGTTTATTTTAGATTATTCATGCATATATAAATTTGGAATAATTGAATACTAACCCCGGTGCATGAATTCTATTCTGAACTTCGTTTTCTGTGTCATATATATATATAATTGTGCAAACTTGGGGGTGGATCTTTCGGGGGGCAACAAACTCCCGATTTGATGATAGTTTTGTCCAGATAATTTGAATGTTCTTGGCCCCTTTGTTTGGTTGACAGAAGCATCAACTTTTCCTCCCATTGAGGTAAATGAAAATATTGAGTTATAACTTCTAATATTATCTCCGAAATGGTTACTTTTTGGACCTAGATAAATGTAACGACCCGACCGGTCGTTTTGCATTTTTTGAACCCCGTTCCCTTAAATAAGACTTCCCGCACTTGCTTATGCTAATTTATGACTTGCGGGGATGGGTGGTTCGGAAGTTAGAAGAGTTTTGAGCAAGAATAAGTCTAGTTGCTTCTTTAAGTTTCTTTAAAAAGGCCAAGTTTGACTTCGGTCAACATTTTGGGAAAACGGACCCAGAATCGTGATTTGACAATTTCTGAGGGTCCGTGGGAAAATATGGGACCTGGGCGTATGCCCAGAATCGAATTCCGAGGTCCCTAGCCCGAGTAATGAATTTTTATGTGAAATTGTTAAGTTAAAATTTCAAAGGTTTAAATAAACTAAGAAATCATTGTTTTCCTAGGTATCGTGTTCGGATCTCGATTCCGAAACTTGGTACAAGTCCGAAATATCAGTTAAGACTTACCCGTAAAATTTGGTGTCAATCCGAGTAGTTTAAGGGCGTTTTGACCCGTTGGAGGAGAATTAAGAACTTGAAGTTCAATGATTTGATTCATTTTGGTTTTGGGGTTGATTCCCCGATTTAGCGTTGTTTTGAGTGTTTCGAGGGTTCGAGTAGGTCCGCCTCGTGATTTCAGACTTGTCGGTATGTTCGGGCGGGGCACGGGAGCCTCGAGCGTCAAACGAGCGAGGCTCGAGTGAAGTTAGAATTTGGAAAATGACTGAAGCTTGCTGCTTCTGTCATAACCGCATCTGCGGTTCTTGGACCGCAGAAGCGGGACCGCAGAAGCGGGACCGCAGATGTGGTCAATAGTTCGTAGAAACGGAGAAGGGGCAGGCCAGGGGAAACCGCAAAAGCGGCCCAGGGACCGCAGAAGCGATTCTGCCTATGCGGCCCCCAGACCGCAAAAGCGGTCGAGCCCCAAATCCCAAAAGCCGCAGAAGCGGCCAAATTCTGCAGAGGCGGATTTCGCAGAAGCGGAAATACTTCCGCAGATGCGAAAATAACTGGGGGCAGAAGGGTTCATTAATACGAACCCAAACTCATTCCTTCCACATTACTCTCAACACTTAGGCGATTTTGGTGATTCCAAAGAGGAGGTTTCAACATAACATTGCAAGGTAAGTAATCCCCACTCATTTTTAGTTCAAATACATAAACATTAGGTAGATTTAACACCAAAAATTAGGTAAAATCAAGGGATTTGAGCTAGACCTAGGGTTTAATGAAAACTAAGGTTTTATCACATAATTTGCCATGTAGTGAACTAGAAATCATATATTTGTGATCCTTAGGTGATAGAGAACAACTTCCTTCGAAAAATCTCGGAGTCCGGGCACGTGGGCTCGGGGTCGGAATTTAGGAAACTTGTGTAAATGGTTAGGAAATTGCTTAAATAGCTAGAATTCAACCTTGTAAGCCTTTATTTACTAGTTCTTACTTCGTTTGATTAGTTTGGGATTATCCGGCTTCGAATTAAGGACTTGGGCTCGTTCTTGGACATTGGAAGTGCACTTTGGAGCGAGGTGAGTCTCCTTTCTAACCTCGTAAGAGGGAATTGTCCCCATACGATTTTCAATGAGTAATTGTTGTTAAATGCGGGGGCTACGTACGAACTAGGTGACGAGAGTTCGTGCGTAGCTACTATAATGATAATGGTAGTTTAGGACCCACGTCATGTCTAATTGGGAAATATCTCTTATTTTAAATTGCCAATATGATCATTTTGATTTTCTAGAGACTTGAGGAAATGAGTGGTGGACGTATGAGTTTGTTGAGCCTTGGTAGGAATTCCCTTGTATGTAAGTGAGCCTTATGTGTTTTTCTTGATGATTATGGATCGAGTCGATCGCCTTGGTGATAATAGATGCATCTATGGTTCGTGCCGCTCGACCCTCGGCAGTGCACAATTTATTTTTCTGTTGGAGCGGGCCGTCGACCTCGGCATGATTGTGCATGATTTATATGCTTACAGTTAGATATGACGTGATCACTTGTTTAATATGAAAAAGGGGAAACCGGTAGTTTAATATGTCAAGAACGTGAATAAGACTCTTCTCTTAAACTTGTGTTATTAGAAATTCTTCATGCTGTATATCTCACTTTATTATTATATTATCTTGACCTTAGTAAGTATCAAGTCGACCTCTCGTCTCTACTTCTTCGAGATTAGACGGGATACTTATTGAGTACATGTGGTTTATGTACTCATACTACGCTTCTGTACTTAAATGTACAGGATTTGAGGCAGGTGGATCTGGTCATCATCCTGGTGCGCATCAGTGAGCACGCTTGGGGACTTCTACGGTGAGCTGCTTCTCTTTCATGCCGATCCGCAGCCGAAGAAGTCCTTTTCTTTTACTTTTTGTTTCTGTCTATTTTGATTCAGACAGTAGGATAGTGTATTATTCTTTTGTGTATATTCTACTAGTCGCCTGTAGCTTGTGACACCAGGTTCTGGCATACACAGTAGTAGACATTTATTTTTTGGGCTGTATCGCTATTTTAGCACTTTGTGAACTTTACTGGTCTTATCTTTAAATCCGATAATCTAGTCTAACTGTCTTTGGCTAAAGTAAAATGAGTACTTAACCACATTCCGCATCGGCTGGCCTGACAACGGGGTTGGGCGCCATCATGACCTATTATGGAAAATGGGTCGTGACAATAAAAGTATTTGTTTCTGAATCAATATTTATTCATATATTGAAGACAGTATTGAAGTATGGTAAAAGTAGATTTTCTTGTTACCTGATCCGAATAATAAGTGTTTTAAAATTGTGGGAGGTTTTTTTGGCTTTGGTAAGCGTATCTTCCCATGATTACTACACAAAGAGAACTCTAGTTTTTTAGCTTTGATTTTCTTGTTGATTCTTTCTTCGTACCAGAAGTAAGCACCACAATATTCACATTCATATGTAGGATCGCCTATATCCCAGTACTCTATGAATAAAAGAAGCAAATGTAAGATTAATGTCAAGGTGTTCTGTTATGGTAAGCCTACTTATTGTATATACATATAGAAATAATAAATATGCATACCTTCATTGTCAATAATTGCATATCCAACCTCAGGCTCTAAATAGTTATAAAATCATATTAAGTTAGCCATGTAAATTGAAAAGGCGGACATGAATGAATCATTGTTTGTGTTAAGAAAGACATACCTTCATAGTCGTCTTCATCTTCAGTTGCATCATTATTTTCTGCGATTGTTTTCACGTATTATTACGTTAAGTATTTAATAAAACTACCATTATTTTGAATATTAGTATAAATGTAGTATTTGTGTAATTTAATAGCTAAAAAATTTATTCATTAAAAACATACCTGGTACATTACCATCAATATTGACATCCTCAAGTTCTAATAATAAGTTATAATAAAATGCCGTTAGTATAAATAAATGATTCATGTTATATTAATAATTTATTTATAATAAGAACCTGGCAGTAGGGGTAGCTCATTTAAATCTGGTAGAAGATAATTTGTCTGCACATTTGAAGTTGACAAACCAAATTGCAAATGTTTCTGGCGAGGTAAATTTGGATATCGTGCCTGAGATTGAGACGATGAAGCGTGTGCACAACTCTCTAAAGGTGTATAATGTAATCGTGTGAAATGTTGACAATTTGTTATGTCTGTTAAAGGTTGTGTTGCCTTTTCTTTTCCAAAAGCATCCCCTCTGATAGTAGCAAGCAAATAAAGTCTGTAAACCATAAAACATACAAATCAGCTAACTAAAAAAAGTGGAATAAAATATCAGCAAGATGACGTTAAACCAACATTGGCTAATACAGCCATTCATGACACCCATAAGGGACTGTAAATTTGCAGTAAATGAATGCCTAAAATCTATAATTGAATAACTTTTATTTTATAAACATATCTACTAATTTTGCATCCAAACCTTTCTCTCCACAAGTACATATCCACAAATTAAATTAAATGTCGTTGTAGTTGTAGGCTTTATTTTCTCAATCATCTCATGAACTAATGTCCAGATTATCTTGAATTCCTAATACTCTGCAAAAATATACATTATAAGATGGTATTGATTTGATGTATTCTAGTAATTTCACTGTTGACCAAACCATAAAAGGAACTTGTATCGTAGCTTAGCACACCTATTTGTATTCACATTATTTATAGTTTTCATATTTAGAGATCTTATCTTTTTATGAACAGCGTTTACATCCCAAACACTAACGACAAAATGACTATTAGTTTGTTCAAAAGATCAAGGACCTTGTGATGTTGCAAAGCGTAGTTGCTGCAAAGTACAAATCAATGTATGATTAAGAAACTTAAGGATTTAATCAGAAATTTTGGGTAGAATAAGCAGGCAGGTACAAACACAAATCAACTATTAGCACGAACGATTAATAATACAAAGGCAGAACTTAAAGATTTCAAAATGATTCAGATATCATTACACACGCGTGGAAGCGTTTCACTTTTTTCTAGCCTGCAAAAAAAAAAATAGAATGTCGGGAACTCAATGCTTGTGCCATATTTCCCCCCTTTGAAAAACAGGACATTTGATAAGATTTGAACCTGAGCTTTCGACACAAATATAATTCTAATATAATCGCCTATTACTCGACTCGTCTATATTACATTAGATCACAGGAGATTATTCGTGCTGTTAGTTACATTGTAAACATTGTATCATAAGATGTAAATTCAATCGCTTTCTAATTACTCTAGCTAAGTTTTCTTTTGTATCGACATAATAGAAATGTCCTAATTAAAATCAGCGAGCCTCATGACTCTTCCACTAAATTAAACTACTGCCTAATATTTTTTGTGTTTTTCGATTTTGAGATGAAAGAGATATAGATCAGTAATTAAGAAAATTGAACATAGTCAACAACTTTAAGTCACCACATCTCTAAAATTAGTAGTTCAGTTAATTTAATTTAAACACCACAACATATATCACTTCTGCAATGTAACATGACGATTAATTTGTTCAAAAAAAACACATAAAAATTTACTTAACTAATAATGTGACGACCCGACCCGTCGTCTTATGTGTTACTGCTCCGTTTTCCTCGTTTCATTGCTTTTTCATGTTTCATTATCAGTATCTGGTGTGTTAGAGTTGATCTGGATTGGTTTTGGTAGAAAATGAGTCACTTAGTCTCTTTAAGGAAGGCCTGTTTTGGAAAAAGTCAACCGGATGTTGACTATTGAGTTAGAGGGCTCGGATGTGATTTTCGGTGATTCGGTTAGCTTTGGGGGATGATTTGTGACTTAGGAGAGTGACCGGAAGTGATTTTGGAGGTCCGGTGTAGAATTAGGCTTGAATTGGCGAAGTTAGGATTTTGGCGAATTCCGGTTGGTAGGTGAGATTTTGATCCGGGGGTCGGAATCGAATTCCGAGAGTTTCAGTAGCTTCGTTAGGTGATTTTGAATGTGTGTGCAAAATTTCAGATGATTCGGAGGTGATTTGGTAGGATTTTTGATCGAATGCGAATTTCGGAAGAATTTGAAGAACTTAGGCTTGAAATTGATGAGAATTGGGGATTTTTGTGTTGTTGGATGTGTTTTTAGGATTGGAACAAGTATGAATAGGGTATTGGACCATGTTTGTGCTTTTGGTTGAGGTCCCGGGGGCCTTGAGGTGAGTTCGGGTGGTTAAGCGGAGAGTTTTGGGAGTTTGCATATTGCTGAAGGTTTGTTGCATCTGGTATTCTCGCTTATGCGGGTCTTGGACCGCAGAAGCAGAGGCGCTTAAGCGGAGGACTCACCGCAGAAGCGGTCCCTGCGGTGGTAAGGTAATTCCGCATAAGCGGACCGTTATTCGCATCAGCGGGTCCACAGAAGCGGACGGGTAGTCGAAGAAGCGGGGATTTGGCCGCATAAGCAGTCCCGCATAAGCGGAAGCGGGACCGCAGAAGCGAAAACTGGACTGGTCATAAAGGTTTATTGAATATTTCATCTGCGAGCTTGGTATGTTTTCCTCCATTGTTGAGCGACCTTGAGAGCTTTTGGCGAGAATTAAAGGGAGTTTTGACTGGGAATCGATTGGAGGTAAGTCTCTTGGCCTAAATACACGAGATTACGATAGATTTAACATGGAAATTGGTTGAAATTCATCAAAAAGGGGTAAACCTAGGGCTTGAGTTTTTGATATTTCAATTTGGGATTTGATAGGTCATTTCAGCTCGGATTTGGGAGTTCTTGGTATGTATGGACTCGTGGCGAGACGAGGAATCCGGTAATGTGAGTTTTGAAATTTTTCGAGAAGTGGGCCCGGGGCTCGGGTTTTGCTAGTTTTGTGATTTTTGCTATTTTTCGATTGTTTTCGATTGGGTAAATTTCCCTTAGCATATTGTGATGTATTCGCTCTGATTTTGGATAGATTTGACGCGCGTGGAGGCCGATTTGAGGGGCAAAGGCGTCGCGAGCTAGAGATTTCACCGGTTCGAGGTGAGTATTACTTGTAAATGATATTGTGAGGGTTTGAAACCCCGGATTTGCACATCATAGTGCTATATTGAGGTGACTTGCACGCCGGATATGAGCGTGGGGTAGAGCACCGTTGGGAATGGTGACTTGGTCCGTCCCGATTGATGAAATTTCTACGTATTTGACTGAAACTACTTGTTATCATCATAATTTGGGCTGATTACCATGTTTGGACTTCGTGCCAACTATGTGAATCCTTCAGGGATTGATATCACTGTTTTCGCATCATTTTTGCATGCTATTTGATCTCGGTCCAGGGTTTTAATACAGATTTGCAAACTCGGCCATTTTTCTAAGATTTGAGAACTTAAACAACATTTTATTGACATTTTAAGCTGAGAACTGTTATTTTAATCTTGCCCAAGTGGCTTATGTGCATTTCTGGACTGAGCATAGATCGGGTTGCGCGCTGCAGCAGTGTTATAGTGATTTCTGGATATATGGTTGGCTCGGGCTGCGCGCCGCAGCGGTACTGTACTGATATTGAGGCCGAGGGCCTGGTTGATGCCACGAGATGGCTTGATTATTGCGCTTGGGCTGTAGGAGCCCCTCCGGAGTCCGTACACACCCCCAGTGAGCGCCGTCGACGTTAAATATGGATGGCTCGGGCTGCACGCCGCAGCGGTCATATGCATTGCATTGCACTCATGCATTGGCTCCTGTTTGTATTACGTGTCATGACATTTAGCACTCTCATTCCATTGGCACCCATGCTACTTCTTGTACTGTTTACCAGATACCCTGGTGTTATTTGTTAATGGAGTGATGTGCCCGAGGGGCTGACTTACTTGCTGACTTGCACTATCTGTTTCGCATTCATTTGCTTAACTGTTGAAAAAGATATTTTCAAAAGAGGTTTTTAACTGAGCCCGGATAGATTTTCTAAAGGATTTCACGGTTTTACTATTTTTCTCAAAGGGTTACACTGTTCTATATAGCATGATGGAGTGCCTTACGTGATTTCTTGCTACTCAGTTATTATTTACTTTTATTGCTCACTGAGTTGGAGTACTCACTTTACTCCCTGCACCTCGCCTGCAGTTGCAGGTATTTGTTACCCGGTAGCGGGTTAGAGCTGATTGAGGATTTTGTTATCGTAGCTGAGCAAGGTGACCGCCGGCGTTCGCGGCACCGGACTTCGTCTTTTGATTCTAAATTTTATTCTGTGTATTATTGGCCCTGTAGTCGTGTTCAGACTTCTCTAGATGCTCGTGACTTGTGACACCCCGGTCGGGCTGTGTTGGGTTGTAAATATCGATTATTATTGCCATTAAGTTGTATTTATCTATTCATTTATGTTTAATAATTTTGAAAGAGACGTTGTTGTTCTGTTGGCTGGCCTTGTCTTCACGAGAGGCGCCATCACGACTAGTGCGGGTTTTGGGTCGTGACAAGTTGGTATCAGAGCCTAGGTTACTAGGTCTCACGAGTCATGAGCAAGTTTAGTAGAGTCTCGCGGATCGGTACGGAGACGTCTGTATTTATCCTCGAGAGGCTGCAGAACCTTTAGGAAAACTTCACTTTCTTGAATTATTATTGATCGTACTTGATTCAGCTCGAGATATAACCCTTGAAATTCCTTCCACACGCCTGTATGCGCACGCGAGCGCTCAGTATTATATGTACCTTGATGGTTTGTGATTCCCCGATCAAGGGGCGACATGTGATCTGCGTGAGTATGTTGGGCCAGTCTGGAGGACTTGAGGCCGGACCTTTGCCTATGGCTTGAGCACCGAGGTGCTGATTGTGTGAGCAAGTGTTATGAACTTATATGTTCGGTATTGTCCCTATTAGCCGGAATGGCGGTTGGATATCTATGTGAGGAGTATGTTAGTACTGCGAGATGTATCTATATGACTTTGTAGTGATGAAGAAGTCTGCAGGATAAAAGATGAACTAATAAGTGTTCGATCCTATTGTGATTTGTTGTGTGGCCCGAATCATGGGCGCGTGAAGAATATTTTCGTGTCTCCTAGTTAGGGAGTGAAGTGCATTACATGTGGCGATATGAGTTCAGGCCAAGGAATACTAAATTGACTGTGTAACGTATATGATGGTGGAAGGTATGCAGAAGTACTAAATTGAGGCGAAGCAGGTGGGTTATCTCCTGTTCTTAAGTGGTATGATCCTTATGCGTATGTTAGAAGATCTCATGTGTAATTGAAGGGTACGTGTTGAAATTTGAGAATTCGGGTCGCTTAAGAGAGTAGACTCAACTGAGGTGGGAATGAATGCGAGGTTTGCAGAGGAATACGGTACTAGATGATCTGTGTTTTCACAAAACTTGTACATGATTTGAGTTTAATCTCACTATGATATTGTGGCATCATTAGAGTAAAAGTATTATGGGTTATTGAGTGCGTCCTAATATATGGCTTCGAGCCAAGTTGGGGAGGTTGCTGTGATTGGCTGATTGCACGGTTATGTGCTATGTTGGTTCCATTTCGAGGTATGCTGGCGGATCAGTTCGGGTTGCAGAAAATTGAGCCGAGGATGGCACGAGTGAAGCAAAATTTTGACAAAGGTTATATGGTGCTTCGTAGATGTGAGAAAATAATAGGATGTCTTGAACTGCTGTTGATAAAGAATGCTCAGTGTATAGAGAAGGAAGATGTTTGTTTGTATTGAAATGAGGTCGTATCCTGCGGTGTTAGAGTGCTAATGAGGCACAGGTGGTTTTGTTAGTTGAGCAGGCTAAATGCAAGTTGAATAGAATGAATGACTCTCGAGAATGGTTTTGACGTGTTCGAGATTCTACATGTAACGATCAGGTGTCTTAAAGTTGTGTATGTGGGTAGAGACTGTGTTTTCATTGGAAAAGGTCAAGACTTGTGGTATTTTTATGTTGGTTATGGGATCCTATGTGTTGGTATATGGAAAGTAAAGGGAGTAAATTCAGAGTCGCAGGAAGTTCTTCAGAGTAAAGTATTCTGGAATGTGGTATTTCTGGGAACAGTTGAGAGAGTATTCAGTGGCCTATGGGTCTTAGATAGTGTGGTCTTATGTTCGAGTCTCGTGTGGTAAACTTGGGTTGAGGTATTGTGGTGCTACAGCAAGAGGAAATATCAAGTTGATGATGAATCAGAAGGGAAATTAGATAGGTGGAATATCTTGATAGTAGACCGAATCGGTATGGTAAGGATATGATTGATTATTCGTATGTGTTTGAGGTAATGAGCCCTTACAGGTATTGTGCAGAAAAGCTCTTGAGTTCTGACAATTTGCTTAGCTTGGTTTGGGTAGAAGAATTCAGTCTTGGCAGTTTAGCTTGTGCAAATGGAATTGGAAGAGAGTTCTTGTTGGGTTTTACCGTGGTTTGGAGATGTATATATCTTTCTACGGGCATGTGAAGCGTGGGATGTGTGATTATTTTCTTCCAAATGGGATCAGCGGAAGTTCTTGATGAGGTAAGTTACAGTTTAGTTCTGAAAAAGAGTTCATAAGACTCTCAGGCGACGGGTAGCCTCAGATAATCAAGGAAATGGTACTGCTAATTGGAAGTGATTTGACGAGAGTATATGTCTCGGAAGAAGGGTAATGTGATTTTACTGATGATACTTCGGTAGTATTGCGGCACTTTCTTGCCAGATCGACTGTCGATATCTGAGTTTGTTTGATGGCACTGTGGAATTTTTGAATATCCATCGTGGAATGATTGGGTACTTGGGGTGTGACATGTATTCATACTGCGGAACTTGGGATCAGGTACAGTGATTCGTGTGCTATATGGAGTCGGAGACTTGGAGTTCTCAGGTACAGACTTTGTAGTGGTTGTGGATCGCGTGTATTGGTACCGTTTAGCGGCTGTTAGGATTTGGAGGCCCGAGTGGATCTTTCTTTGCTTGGTATATTAGATTTTTGGATATGATATTGGGGTGTAGACTGGTTGTCTCAATGTTGGGTTAATCTAGACTATTGTGCTATGGGCTATGTCGGAAAATGCCACAGGTTGCGTGGCGAGGTGAATCGGATCATGTTCTAGCAGAGTGGTTTGTATTCCAAAGACCAGCGGACGGCTGGGAAGGATTGTTTTCTTAATTGGGCCTTCGTGGCGGATGTCAGTGCAGAGGTTTCTACCATTGGTTCAGTTCCGGTATTGAGGGACTTTTTCGAATGCGTTTCTTGTGGCCGGGCATGTCGCTGGGCGAGGTTGTGGATCTCGATATTGATTTGGTGTCGGGCACCGTATCGTACGGCGCCGGCAGGAGTTATAGTAGTGGAAGGAGAAGCTTCAGGCTTTCTTGGTAGTGAGTTCGTTGGTAAGCTGATATGGATACGTGTCTAGCTTGAGTTGGCTTGGTTGGCCCCTATATGTGTTATTGAGGGATAGGTTGATTCGGTCGTTATGGAGCTTGTTAGTGATCTGGGGAGATCTATGAGTGGCTTTTCTATGCTGCGAGGCGTTATGATTTGTTGGATATGGGCACATGTGGTGCGGTTCTATTGGGGTTCATAGAGAAAGTCGAGCGGGAAGAGTAATTGGGTGTTGCTTGGTGAAAGGAGTGTTGGTTATGACCTATTGGGTTGCGTGTCGTATGTTATTTGTCTCACCGTGGGGGTAATGAATTGCCTTGGTTTCAGACATCAAATGGTGCGTGGCTGTCGATTGGGGCATAGTGACTTGAGGTGTTTCATGTGTAACAGTGTTGGGATAGGATCGCGCTTTGTGGTGAGGCCACGTGGGGAAATGACCTTTCGGGGTAGATTCAGGTGTTCTATTTCTACGATGTGAGACAGGTTCTCAGCTTTGTGTTGTGATGGTACTGACGAGCTTGAGGTACAACCCTTTCGTTGAGTCATTTTTCATGATTTGAGTGTGTTCAGACCGTTTTTATTGGTACGTGTATCATGCAAGTTGTGGCTTAGGCCTGTATTGAGGTATCATATCACCAGAGCGGTGTGTTGGGTTCGAGGTGATCGTTGGAGTCACTAGTGAATACAAACATATTTGGTTTCAGCTTGTTCGAAGGATAACATCGAGGTTCGGCCCGGAAATCTGTTGTGGTATTAGTCAAAGGGAAGTGGCTTCATGAATGGTTGATCTGAGAAATGGTAATGGTTTATCGCGTGTTTCATTTATCGTTGGCAGTATATGAAAGTGTTAGAATAAGACTTTAGCTAATAAGAGGTTTTCTACCGATATTCGGGTGTTGTGGGCAACTGCTATGGATGGAAGTTATCGTTTCGAGTGTTTGGGTTAGGTAGTATATCATATGATTTCACGGAGGTTGCAAGTATGAGTTATTACAACTGGTTCGGGACTATTCAAAGTATAGGTGTGAGGTTTTGATCGTATTGATGGTTTCAGAAGTGAAAAGGTAGTTCTATGAATTATGGGCTAGACCAGATTGGGTAATTTTCAGCTATGTTGTGTTGTCGGACCTATATGAGATAGGGTGACGTGGTATTACCTCGGGTATATGCTTGGTAAGATTATTCAGCTATTGGTTGGCTTCTAGGACAACTCTGGGTACGCTCGAGGACGAGCGTTGGTTTAAGTTGGGGAGGATGTGACGACCCGACCCGTCGTCTCATGTGTTACTGCTCCGTTTTCCCCGTTTCATGCTTCTTCATGTTTCATTATCAGTATCTGGTGTGTTAGAGTTGATCTGGATTGGTTTTGGTAGAAAATGAGTCACTTAGTCTCTTTAAGGAAGGCCTGTTTTGGAAAAAGTCAATCGGATGTTGACTATTGAGTTAGAGGGCTCGAATGTGATTTCCGGTGATTCGGTTAGCTTCGGGGGATGATTTGTGACTTAGGAGAGTGACCGGAAGTAATTTTGGAGGTCCGGTGTAGAATTAGGCTTGAATTGGCGAAATTAGGATTTTGGCGAATTCCGGTTGGTAGGTGAGATTTTGATCCGGGGGTCGGAATGGAATTCCGAGAATTTCAGTAGCTTCGTTAGGTGATTTTGAATGTGTGTGCAAAATTTCAGATGATTCGGAGGTGATTTGGTAGGGTTTTTGATCGAATGCGAGTTTCGGAAGAATTTGAAGAACTTAGGCATGAAATTGATGAGAATTGAGGATTTTTGTGTTGTTGGATGTGTTTTTAGGATTGGAACAAGTTTGAATAGGGTATTGGACCATGTTTGTGCTTTTGGTTGAGGTCACGGGGGCCTCGGGGTGAGTTCGAGTGGTTAAGCGGAGAGTTTTGGGAGTTTGCATATTGCTGAAGGTTTGTTGCATCTGGTATTCTCCCTTCTGCGAGTCTTGGACCGCAGAAGCGGAGGCGCTTAAGCGGAGGACTCACCGCAGAAGCGGTCCCTGGGGTGGTAAGGTAATTCCGCATAAGCGGACCGTTATTCGCATCAGCGGGTCCGCAGAAACGGACGGGTAGTCGCAGAAGCGGGGATATGGCCGTATAAGTTATCCCGCATAAGCGGAAGCGGGACCGCAGAAACGAAAATTGGACTGGTCATAAAGGGTTTTTATTGAATATTTCATCCGCGAGCTTGGTATGTTTTCCTCCATTGTTGAGCGAACTTGAGAGCTTTTGGCGAGAATTAAAGGGAGTTTTGACTGGGAATCGATTGGAGGTAAGTCCCTTGGCCTAAATACACGAGATTATGATAGATTTAACATGGAAATTGGTTGAAATTCATCAAAAAGGGGTAAAGCTAGGGCTTGAGTTTTTGATATTTCAAATTGGGATTTGATAGGTCATTTCAGCTCGGATTTGGGAGTTCTTGGTATGTATGGACTCATGGCGAGACGAGGAATCCGGTAATGTGAGTTTTGAAATTTTTCGAGAAGTGGGCCCGGGGCTTGGGTTTTGCTAGTTTCGTGATTTTTGCTATTTTCGATTGTTTTCGATTGGGTATTGTTCCCTTAGGATATTGTGATGTATTCGCTCTGATTTTGGATAGATTTGACGTGCGTGGAGGCCGATTTGAGGGGCAAAGGCGTCGCGAGCTAGAGATTTTACCGGTTTGAGGTGAGTAATACTTGTAAATGATATCCTGAGGGTTTGAAACCCCGGATTTGCACATCATAGTGCTATATTGAGGTGACTTGCACGCCGGATATGAGCGTGGGGTAGAGCACCATTGGGAATGGTGACTTGGTCCGTCCCGATTGATGAAATTTCTACGTATTTGACTGAAACTACTTGTTATCATCATAATTTGGGCTGATTACCATGTTTGGACTTCGTGCCAACTATGTGAATCCTTCAGGGATTGATATCACTGTTTTCGCATCATTTTTGCATGCTATTTGATCTCGGTCCAGGGTTTTAATACTGATTTGCAAACTCGGCCATTTTTCTAAGATTTGAGAACTTAAACAACATTTTATTGACATTTTAAGCTGAGAACTGTTATTTTAATCTTGCCCAAGTGGCTTATGTGCATTTCTGGACTGAGCATGGATCAGGCTGCGCGCTGCAGCAGTGTTATAGTAATTTCTGGATATATGGTTGGCTCGGGCTGCGCGCCGCAGCGGTACTGTACTGATATTGAGGCTGAGGGCCTGGTTGATGCCACGAAATGGCTTGATTATTGCGCTTGGGCTGTAGGAGCCCCTCCGGAGTCTGTACACACCCCCAGTGAGCGCCGTCGACGTTAAATATGGATGGCTCGGGCCGCACGCCGCAGCGGTCATATGCATTGCACTCATGCATTGGTTCTTGTTTGTATTACGTGTCATGACATTTAGCACTCTCATTTCATTGGCACCCATGCTACTTCTTGTATTGTTTACCAGATACCCTGGTGTTATTTGTTAATGGAGTGTTGTGCCCGAGGGGCTGACTTACTTGCTGACTTGCACTATCTGTTTCGCATTCATTTGCTTAACTGTTGAAAAAGATATTTTCAAAAGAGGTTTTTAACTGAGCCCGGATAGATTTTCTAAAGCATTTCACGGTTTTACTGTTTTTCTCAAAGGGTTGCACTGTTCTATATAGCATGATGGAGTGCCTTACGTGATTTCTTGCTGCTCAATTATTATTTACTTTTATTGCTCACTGAGTTGGAGTACTCACTTTACTCCCTGCATCTCGCGTGCAGTTGCAGGTATTTGTTACTCGGTAGCGGGTTAGAGCTGATTGAGGATATTGTTATCGTACCTGAGCAAGGTGACCGCCGGCGTTCGCGGCACCGGACTTCGTCTTTTGATTCTAAATTTTATTCTGTGTATTATTGGCCCTGTAGTCGTGTTCAGACTTCTCTAGATGCTCGTGACTTGTGACACCCTGGTCGGGCTGTGTTGGGTTGTAAATATCGATTATTATTGCCATTAAGTTGTATTTATCTATTCCTTTATGTTTAATAATTTTGAAAGAGACGTTGTTGTTCTGTTGGCTGGCCTTGTCTTCACGAGAGGCGCCATCACGATTAGTGCGGGTTTCGGGTCGTGACAAATAACTTATGCAAGTTTTTGAGACATTCAATAGCCACAAAAATTTTAAAGAATTACGTGTGGCAATTAGCCCAAGGAAAATCAGAGATAACAGAAAAGTAGTTAGTACAATAAGAGTCAAATACCCTACTAGCCTACCCTCTCTTCTTTGTTGTTGTTGCTAACATGGCGATTATAGAACAGGCATCCCACGAATAAATATGGGCCAGCATACACATAATATCAGCATAACGTGTTATAACCATTAAGCCGTGTAATTCTTTTCTGTGCAGTTGATATTGGAACGTAATAAAGCTCAGAAAACGTCTTGCTAAGGATACATAATTCTGGACTAACATTAGAAAAAGTGAACCAATACAGTCTTGATTGGCTACATTATTTCAAACAGAAATTCAAGATTGCCTTGCTAATAGCCAGGAAGAAGTACCAGTTCGCCTTTATGTAATTCATATTTTACTAATTGGTAAAATTTATCATAAGTTTATCAGCAAACATTCAACTTGCTTTTACCAAACTGTACGATACGATTCCTTCATAAAACATGCTTCAGACTTTGATTTAAAAGATAACAATACTAACCAATACAGTTAATATACAACGCGAAGCGCACAATTCAGCTTTAATTGAGTCTCGGGACTTAAGTGCGCCTCAAAGGCAATTAGCCTAAGGAAAATCAGAGATAACAGAAGAGTATTTAGGAAATATGTAGTATTTGGAAGCATTGAACAAAGAGTCTGTAAGCAGCAGTCAGGCAAATATGCAAAATAGTGGATAAAAGTTCATACCATTATTATCCGAACAATATTTCGGCCGTTTCTGCTTCCGTATGTTCATCCTATTTTTTCTTGCGAGCTTCTTCTCTTCTTCCATGTCAAATTGAGTAGAAACTTAGGTCTGAGAAGTTGTAAAGCTGTGTGTTTAATGCAGTTGGCGAAACAGGGGCATATACTGTGCCTCTTTTTCGCTTTTAATGGGGTATTTTTAATTCATCGTATTTTTTTTAAGTAATTCTATATTTTAATATAAATCCCAGTATTTTCTTTTTCCAGATCGATAATATTGAAGTTCAGTTTTGGTATGTTTTAATGGTTTAGAACACAACGTAAATAGGATTAGATCTGTCTACTGATTTTGAGGATAAAGCAATAGTGTATTTAAAAAAGTTGGATTTCTTTTGCTTTATCCGATATACCTTAACATTTACTTCTGCTAATAGGTGTTTGCCGTAGTATTTTCAAATCAATTGCGTTTAAACATGGGAGAATAGTCTAATTTATTTATATATTATTTGAAATTGAGCAATTTTATTCTTCTTTAGACTCTTGGTCAAATATTACCCCCTCTCACTGTCACGAAAAGATTTTGTTGTTGCCTTGATCAC
This sequence comes from Nicotiana attenuata, assembly GCF_001879085.1. Classification (NCBI taxonomy): domain Eukaryota; kingdom Viridiplantae; phylum Streptophyta; class Magnoliopsida; order Solanales; family Solanaceae; genus Nicotiana; species Nicotiana attenuata. The sequence goes on along the minus strand of NC_031995.1, from coordinate 105,285,122 downwards.
TAACGGGATACCAACCTGAGGGTAATTTTAAACTCATAATGAAAAGGTGAACAGTAAATTTATGGTTTCGTCAATAATAAGAGCAAGTATGAGATAATTTGCTAGAAAGGATATATATATGCACACACTCGCGCGCACACGCGAAGACAAAATTGTTATAAAGGGGTGAAAAATGCAATAATCATTTAAATGCTTAAATTTAATATCTTAACTAACATTTCTTTGTAGATAGTATTTTTTTGTTTATGTTCCTTTCTGACACTTTGGTTGATTCGTTACGACCAAAAACTCTTTTTATCGACAATGATATCCCTCTAGACCATGCAACATATGATTTTTCATGTGAGAAAATATGTTGCGGAAAAATATAGTCCAACATTAGGAAAATATTATATTCCTTTAACTTATCTTTAATATGAGAAGCTAAACTTTTCTCCTCTGGTCACGGACTCGCAGTAGTGACCCTCGCTTCGCTGTCCGGGACTTTTCTGGTCTCTTCTGCTCCGGTCCCGGTCTCGCGAAGTGACCCTCGCTTTGCTGTCCAGGATTTTTTTGGTCTCTTATGCTCCGGTCCCGGTTTCGCAAACTGACCCTCGCTTCGCTGCTTCATTAACAAATTTGCTGCCTAAATTCTGTATTTAACATTTTCTCTTCTTTTCCTTACGTTTCAATTCTTTGCATTTTTTTTCTTTAGTCTTCCTTTGTAATGTTAAACTTTAATTCTTATATCTACACAAATTAAAGACATGCATTTAAGCCCCAAGTAAGCAGCCAAAGAACCAAGCTTTTCAAGTCCCTAAATAACAGGCTATTCTTGTTCACTGATTGATCATGATAAGCAGGTGATAATGATTTTAGTAAATGCAGAACTGTCCAGTAGAACCTGTACAGATTGAATTTTACATATCAAAGTATTAAGTAGCCTCTCAAATCTCAGCCAAAAGAAACGTTTGATAAGGAGTGACCCCAAACAGTCCCAGCTTCTCTGTTTCAGAAATATACACTGTCAAGAATTAAAGATTAAAATACACCTTGAGTGTCATCACTATAATCCATCTATAAAAAGAAAATACAGAGAGTTCTTCTAATATTCCTCTATGCATCCATAAGATGAGTCCCACTGAAATAACCCAATTATCAGGCCCTGAAAATTCAATTGAAAGTAGCATGATCTACTACATTTTTCACGACCCAATTCCCTACCCTGTCGTGATGGCGCCTCTCGTGAAGACAAGGCCAGCCAACAGAACAATAGCACCTCATTTTAATAGTTAATTAGCATAAATAAGTCTAAAACCTAGATAATGTACTCATAAGTGCTGAATAAAACAAAGTAAAACAGAGAACCATCCCAACTCAGCCCGCAATCGGGGTGTCCCAAGTCACGAGCTACTACAGAGTTCACCAAATACTACAAGTCTGGAACTAGGAACAAGTCCGAAGATGATGTAAATATAGAAGATAAGGGAGAGAACGGGGCTGTGAACACCGACAGCTACCTCGTCACTCCGGGTTCGCCTGGTCTGGAAGGAAATCAACGCTCAGGAACGAACTCAGCAATGCCTGTATCTGCACACACGGTACAGGGAGTAATGTGAGTACTCCGACCCAGTGAGTAATAAAAATAAATAATGACTGAGAACATAAAATCCCATAAAGGCACAAATAATGCTATCTCAAGCAGTAAAATCAGTTAGGCAGTAAAACCAGTAAAATAGCAAGAATTTCCCTTTTAAAACAGTTTAAACAAATATTCTCAACGAGTGGAAATGTTCAGAAACCTGCCCCTCGGGCGCAATATCAAACTCTCAGTATAGTATCAGCCCCGCGGGCTCAGTATCAATCACACAGTACAACATCAGCCCCTCGGGCTCACTCTCAAATCACATGGGTACCCGCGCTCACTATGGGTGTGCAGACTCCGGAGGGGCTCCTACAGCCCAAGCGCTATCATAATAAGGCCTGAAAGCCTGAACATATCAATATGAGGCCTGAAAGCCTTCTCACAATACACTCGAGGCCTGAAAGCCTCCTCACATATCGCTCGGGGCCTAAAAGCCTCCTCACATATCCTCACATATGGCCCTCTGCCCCAATCAGTCCAAAAATAGTCATAGCCCCTCGGGCATCAGTAAAAACAACAACGCTCAGCTCAAATAATAGTTCAAATATCAGTTGAAAACTCAAGGTTGAGTAAAAATATAGTTGAGTTCATGAAACAGTGTAATTCAAATGGACTGAGTTCAAATAATATTTCAAATAGTGAGGAAAACAGTGATGATAGCTCACAAGGAGCTCAAACAGTCGGCAATAAGCCCAAGTATAGCAATAAGCCCAAGTCATAGTGAAAAACAACAAGTCATAGTGAGATACGCGGTAAAATCAACAACTGGACGGACCAAGTCACAATCCCCAATAGTAAATGACCCCGCGCTCGTCATTGAACGAGTGTCTCATCTCAACATAGCACCAAGTTGTGCAAATCCGGGGTCTCAAACCCCCAGGACATCATTTAAAATCATTACTCACCTCTAGCCGACCAAAAGTCTAGCTCGCTAAGCCTTTTCCCCTCGAATCGACCTCCTCGCGCGTCGAATCTGATCAAAACCACAAGGAATACGTTACTATAGGCTAAGGGAACATAACCCAATCGAAAAGACTCGAAAATTATCAAAAATCACGAAGTTGGCAAAACCCGAGCCCCGGGCCCACTTCTCGAAAAATTACAAAATTCACATCACCGGATTCCTCGTCTCGCCACGAGTCTATACATATCAAATTTACCAAAATCGGAGTCCATTTGACCCTTCAAATTCCATTTTTAAATTACCAATTCTCAAGCCCTAGCTTTACCCCCTTTTGATGAATTTCAACCAATTTCCATGTTAAATTTATTATAATCTCGTGTATTTAGGCCAAGGAACTTACCTCCAATCAATCCTCCTTGGGACTTAATTTGTCCCAAAGAGCTCTCAAAATACTCAACAATGGAGGAAAATGGACCAAGCTTCGCGGATGATATGATTTAAAAACCCTTCTGACCAGGTGCAATTTACCTTACGCGAACGAGGTCAACACCCCCGCGTTCGCGATGACCAGAAAATATTGACCAGGAATTAACCCTACGCGAACGCGGTGCCCAAGCCGCGAACGCGATGCTTCAGAAACTTTAACTACGCGAACGCGTGCCCTATGACGCGAACGCATTGAACAATTTCACAAGGCCTTGATTCCCTTCTACGCGAACGCGTTACCACTAACGCGAACGCGATGCTTTGCCTTCCAGAACTTCGCGAACGCGGCCCTCTTCCACGCGAACGCGAAGAACAAATTCCCAAGCCCTCACATTTCCTCTACGCATTCGCGACATCACCCACGCGAACGCGAAGGGCAAATCTCTGCAACACCAACAGCTGAAAATCTGCTACTTTTAAAGTCCAAAATTGGTCCGATTGACCACCCGAATCACCCCGAGGCCCCCGGGACCTCAACCAAAAGCGCCAACACATCCTAAAACATTATTCAAACTTGTTCCAATCTTCAAAACACATCAAACAACGCTAAAACCATTAAATCACATCGGATTCAAGCCTAAGTTTCTTCAAAACTTCTGAAATACGCATTTGATCAAAAACCCGACCAAAACACCTCCGAATGACCTGAAATTTTGCACACACATCCAAATTCACGTAAGAACTAATGCAACTCCCGGAATCCCATTCCGACCTCCGGATCAAAATCTCACCTACCAACCGGAATTCGCCAAAATACTAACTTCGCCAATTCAAGCCTAATTCTACACCGGACCTCCAAAATCAATTCCGATCGCACTCCTAAGTCACAAATCATCCCCCGAAGCTAACCAAATCACCGGAATTCACATCCGAGCCCTCTAAATCAATAGTCAACATCCGGTTGACTTTTCCAATATAAGCCTTCCTTAAAGAGACTAAATGTCTTATTTTCTACCAAAACCAAACCAATTCGACTCTAACTCACCAAATGCCGATAATGAAACATGAAGAAGCAATAAACGGGGAAAACGGGGTGGTAACACATGAGACGACGGGTCGGGTCGTCACATCCTCCCCAACTTAAACCAACGCTCGTCCTCGAGCGTACCCAGAGTTGTCCTAGAAGCCAACCAGTAGCTGAATAACCTTACCAAGCATATACCCGAGGTGATCCCACGTCACCCTATCTCACGTAGGTCCGATAATACAACATAGCCGAAATTTCACAATCCATCTAGTCCATAAACCATAGAACCACATTGCACTTTCCCAAATCATACACAAGATCCGAACCTCACATCTATACTCAGAATAAGCCCGAACCAGCTGTAATAACCCATACCTGCAACCTCAGGTGCAATCATATGATATACCACATAACCCAAACACTCGAAACGATAACTTCTATTCATAGTAGTTGTCCACAATACCCGAATACCGATAGAAAATATCTTATCAACTAAGGTCTTATTCCAACACTTTCATATACTGCCAACGATAAATAAAACACGCGATAAACCGTAACCATTTCTCAGATCAACCATTCATGAAGCCACTTCCCTTTTGACTAATACCACAACAGATTTCCGGGCCGAACCTCGATATTATCCTTCTAACAAGATGAGATCAAATCTGTCCGTATTCTTTAATGACTCCAACGACCACCTCGAATCCAACACTCCACTCTGGTGATATGACACCTCAAGTCACTGTGATCAAAAATCGATAGCCACGCACATTTGATGTCTGAAACCAAGGCAATTCATTACATCCACGGTGAAACAAATAACATATGACACGCAACCTGATAGGTCATAACCGATACTCCATTTACCGATCAACACCCAATTACTCTCCCCGCTCGACTTTCTCTATGAATCCCCAATAGAACCGCACCACATGTGCCCATATCCAACAAATCATAACGTCTCACAGCACAGAAAAGCAACTCATAGATCTCCCCAGATCACTAACAAGTTCAATAACGATCGAATCAACCTATCCCTCAACAATACAACTCAGGACCAACCAAGCTAACTCAAGCTAAATACATAGCCACATCGGTCTGCCAACAAACTCAATACCAAGAAGGCATAAAACTGCTCCTTCCACTACCACAATTCCTGCCGGAGCCGTACGATACGGTGCCCGGCACCAAATTAATACCGAAATCCACAACCTCGCCCGGCGACATGCCCGGCCACAAGAAACGCATCCGAAAAGTCTTTCAACACCGCAACTGAATCAAGGGTAGAAACCTCTGCACTGACATCCATCACGAAGGCCCACTTAAGAAAAACAGTCCTTCCCAACCGTCCGCTGGTCTTTGGAATACAAACCACTCTGCTAGAACGTAATCTGATGCACCTCGCCACGCAACCTGTGGCATTTTCCGGCATAGCCCATAGCATAATAGTCTAGAACAACCCAACACTGAGACAACCAGTCTACACCCCAATATCATATCCAAAATCTAATATACCAAGCAAAGAAAGATCCACTCGAGCCTCCAAATACCAATAGCCGCTAACGGTACCAATACACACGATCCAGAACCACTACATAGTCTGTACCTAAGAGCTCCCAGTCTCCAACTCCATATAGCACACGAATCACTGTACCTGATCCCAAATTCCGTTGTATGAATACATATTACACCTCGAGTACCCAATCATTCCACGAAAGATATTCTGAAATTCCCCTGTGCCATCAAACAAACTCAGATATCAGCAGTCGATCTAGCAAGAAAGTGCCGCAATACTACCGAAGTATCATCAGTCTAATCACATTACCCTTCTTCCGAGACATATACTCTCGTCAAATCACTTCCATTTAGCAGTACCATTTCCTTGATTCCTTGAGGCTACCCGTTGCCTAAGAATTTTATGAACTTCTTTCAGAACTGAACTGTAACTCGTCTAGCCAAGACCTTCCGTCAATCCCATCTAGAAGAAGAATCGTTACACATCCCATGCTTCGCATATCCATAGAAAATATGTTCATCTCTAAACCACGGTAAAACCCAACAAGGGCTCTCTCCCCCAATTCCATGTGCACAAGCTAAACTGCCAGGACTGAATCCTTCTACCCAAACCAAGCTAAGCAAGCTGCCAAAACTCAAGAGCATTGCTGCAAAATGCCTGTAAGGCTCATTACCTCGAACACATATGAAGAATTAATCGTACCCTTACCGTACCGACTCGGTCTACTATCAACCTATTCCATTTATCAAATTTCCTCTCTGATTGATCATCAACTTGATATTCTTCCTTGCTGTAGCACCACAATACCTCAACCCAGGTTTACCATACGAGACTCGAACATAAGACCACACTGTTTAAGACCCATAGGCTACCGAATACTCCCTCAAATGTTCCCAAAAATACCACATTCCAGAATACTTCACTTTGAAGAACTTCCTGCGAATCTGAATTCGCTACCATCACTTTCCAGATACTGATACATAGAATCCCATAATTAACATAAAATACCACCAGTCTTGACCTTTCCGATGAAAACACAATCTCTGACCACCTACACAACCTTGAGACACCTGATTGTTACATGTAGAATCTTGAACACAATAAAACCATTCTCGAGAGTCATTCACTCTTATTCAACTACAAATTACCTGGCTTAACGAATAGAACCACTCGTGCCTTATTAGCATTCCGACACCGCGGGATATGATCTCATTCCAATACAAACCAACATCTTCCTTCTCTATTCACTGAGCACTCTTTATCAACAACAGCTCAAGACATCCTATTATTTTCTCACATCTACGAAGCACCATATAACCTTTGTCAAAATTTTGCTTCACTCGTGCCATCCTCGGCTCAATTTCTGCAACCAGGACTGATCCGCCAGCATACCTCGAAACGGAACCAACATAGCACATAACCGTGCGATCAGCTAATCAACAGCAACCTCCCCAACTTGGCTCGAAGCCATATATCAGGACACACTCAATAACTCATAATGCTTCTACTAATGATGCCACCATATCATAGTGAGATTAAACTCAAATTATCTACTAGTTTGTGAAAACACAGATCATCTAGTACTATAATCCTTTACACTTCTCGCATCCATCTCTACATCAGTTGAATCCACTCTCTTAAGCGATCCGAAATTTCAAATTTCAACACGTACGCCTCAATTACACATGAGACCTTCTAACATATACATAAGGATCATACCACTCAGGAGCACTCCGCAGGAGATAACCCACCTGTTTCGCCTCAATTTAACATTTCTGCATGCCTTCCACCGTCATACACATTACACAATCATTTAATCTTCCTGGGTCCGAACTCATACCGCCACGTGAAATGCACTTCACTCCCCAACTAAGAGACACAAAACGATTCTTCACGCGCCCATAACTCAGGCTACACATCAAATCACAATAGGAATCGAACACTTAACAGTTTATCTATTATCCAGCAGACTTCTTCGTCACAACCAAGTCATATAGATACATCTCGCAGTACTAACATACTCATCACATGGATATGCAGTCGTCACTTCCACTAATAGGGACAATATCGAACATATAGGCTCAAATCACTTACTCACACAATCAGCACCTCGGTGCTTAAGCCATAGGCAAAGATCCGGCCTCAAGTCCTCCAGACTGGCCCAATATATGCTCACAGGGATAACATCTCGCCCTTGATCGGGAATCACAAGCCATCAAGGAACATCTGATACGGAGCGCTCATGCGCGCATACAAATGCGTGGAAGGAATTTCAAGAGTTTCTTTTCAAGCTGAATCAAGGACGCACGATAAGAATTCAAGAATGTGAAGTTTTCCTAAAGGTTCTGCAGCCTCACAAGGATAAATACAAACGTCTCCGTACCGATCCGCGAGACTCTACTAAACCTGCTCATGACTCGTGAGACCTAGTAACCTAGGCTCTGATACCAACTTGTCACGACCAAATTCCCTACCCGGTCGTGATGGCGCCTCTCGTGAAGACAAGGCCAGCCAACAGAACGAAGTAAAACAGAGAACCATCCCAACTCAGCCCGCAATCGGGGTGTCACAAGTCACGAGTTACTTTAGAGTTCACTAAATACTACAAGTCTGGAACTAGGAACAAGTCCGAAGATGATGTAAATACAGAAGATAAGGGAGAGAACGGGGCTGTGAACGCCGACAGCTACCTCGTCACTCCGGGTCTGCCTGGTCTGGAAGGAAATCAGCGCTCAGGAACGAACTCAGCTATGCCTGTATCTGCACACACGGTGCAGGGAGTAATGTGAGTACTCCGACCTAGTGAGTAATAAAAACAAATAATGACTGAGAACATAAAATCCCATAAAGGCACAAATAATGCTATCTCAAGCAGTAAAATCAGTTAGGCAATAAAACCAGTAAAATAGCAAGAATTTCCCTTTTAAAACAGTTTAAACAAATATTCTCAACGAGTGGAAATGTTCAGAAACCTGCCCCTCGGGCGCAACATCAAACTCTCAGTACAGTATCAGCCCCGCGGGCTCAGTATCAATCACACAGTACAACATCAGCCCCTCGGGCTCACTCTCAAATCACATGGGTACCCGCGCTCACTGTGGGTGTGCAGACTCTGGAGGGGCTCCTACAGCCCAAGCGCTATCATAATAAGGCATGAAAACCTGAACATATCAATATGAGGCCTGAAAGCCTTCTCACAATACACTCGAGGCCTGAAAGCCTCCTCACATATCGCTCGAGGCCTGAAAGCCTCCTCGCATATCACTCGAGGCCTGAAAGCCTCCTCACATATCCTCACATATGGCCCTCGGCCCCAATCAGTCCAAAAATAGTCATAGCCCCTCGGGCATCAGTAAAAACAACAACGCTCAGCTCAAATAATAGTTCAAATATCAGTTGAAAACTCAAGGTTGAGTAAAAATATAGCTGAGTTCATGAAACAGTGTAATTCAAATGGACTGAGTTCAAATAATATTTCAAATAGTGAGGAAAACAGTGATGATAGCTCACAAGGAGCTCAAACAGTCGGCAATAAGCCCAAGTATAGCAATAAGCCCAAGTCATAGTGAAAAATAACAAGTCATAGTGATATACGCGGTAAAATCAACAACTGGGATGGACCAAGTCACAATCCCCAATAGTAAATGACCCCGCGCTCGTCATTAAACGCGTGTCTCATCTCAACATAGCACCAAGTTGTGCAAATCCGGGGTCTCAACCCTCAGGACATCATTTAAAATCATTACTCACCTCTAGCCGGCCAAAAGTCTAGCTCGCTAAGCCTTTTCCCCTCGAATCGACCTCCCCGCGCGCCGAATCTGATCAAAACCACAAGGAATACGTTACAATAGGCTAAGGGAACATAACCCAATTGAAAAGACTCGAAAATTATCAAAAATCACGAAGTTGGCAAAACCCGAACCCCGGGCCCACTTCTCGAAAAATTATAACATTCATATCGCCGGATTCCTCGTCTCGCCACGAGTCTATACATATCAAATTTATCAAAATCGGAGTCCATTTGACCCTTCTAATTCTATTTTTAAATTACCAATTCTCAAGCCCTAGCTTTACCCCCTTTTGATGAATTTCAACCAATTTCCATGTTAAATTTATCATAATCTCGTGTATTTAGGCCAAGGAACTTACCTCCAATCAATCCTCCTTGAATCGCTCTTCAATTTGTCCCAAAGAGCTCTCAAAATACTCAAAAATAGAGGAAAATGGACCAAGCTTCGCGGATGATATGATTTAAAAACCCTTCTGACCAGGTGCAATTTACCTTACGCAAACGCGGTCAACACCCCCGCGTTCGCGATGACCAGAAAATATTGACCAGGAATTAACCTTATGCGAACGCGGTGCCCAAGCCGCGAACACGATGCTTCAGAAACTTTAACTATGCGAACGCGTGCCCTATGACGCGAACGCATTGAACAATTTCACAAGGCCTTGATTCCCTTCTACGCGAACGCGTTACCACTAACGCGAACGCGATGCTTTGCCTTCCAGAACTTCGCGAACGCGGCCCTTTCCACGCGAACGCGAAGAACAAATTCCCAAGCCCTCACATTTCCTCTACGCATTCGCGACATCACCCACGCGAACGCGAAGGGCAAATCTCTGCAACACCAACAGCTGAAAATCTGCTACTTTTAAAGTCCAAAATTGGTCCGATTGACCACCCGAAATCACCCCGAGGCCCCCGGGACCTCAACCAAAAGTGCCAACAAATCCTAAAACATTATTCAAACTTGTTCCAATCTTCAAAACACATCAAACGACGCTAAAACCATTAAATCACATCGGACTCAAGCCTAAGTTTCTTCAAAACTTCGAAATACGCATTTGATCAAAAACCCGACAAAAACATCTCCGAATGACCTGAAATTTTGCACACACATCCAAAATCACCTAAGGGAACTACTGCAACTCCCGGAATCCCCTTCCGACCTCCGGATCAAAATCTCACCTACCAACCGGAATTCGCCAAAATACTAACTTCGCCAATTCAAGCCTAATTCTACACCGGACCTCCAAAATCAATTCCGATCGCACTCCTAAGTCACAAATCATCCCCCGAAGCTAACCGAATCACCAGAATTCACATCCGAGCCCTCTAACTCAATAGTCAACATCCGGTTGACTTTTCCAATATAAGCCTTCCTTAAAGAGACTAAATGTCTCATTTTCTACCAAAACCAAACCAATTCGACTCTAACTCACCAAATGCCGATAATGAAACATGAAGAAGCAATAAACGGGGAAAACGGGGCGGTAACACATGAAACGACGGGTCGGATCGTCACAACATTTTGATTCAATACTATTTATAGGCTGACATTCTAAAATGAGATAAAATATTGATGTACATCCAGAAACAATATACGCAGTTGAATAGGCAGACTTTACTACCAGAAATAACCATGAAAAGCTTCAAATATCTTGTCCATAAGTATAAAATTTGTAAAGCAGAAAAGTGAAATAGCATAAATAACTTGAAATGATTAAAATACATTGTTCATAACTAATAAAACTACTAATAAGACTAATCGGACAGTTTGGTTTCTCCAAGTGTTACATTTACAAACACCTTATGTTGTTTTCTTCTTCTTAAATACTCTCTTGATTTTATTTCCTGACAACTGTGTATTTGGATCTTCTTCAACCACTGTTGCGGCGTTAGTTAAACTTATCTTGGCAGGTGTATTTGCAATATCGATTAACTCGTTCTCTTCAGTAGAATCCTGCATATATAAAATACAAAACTTTGTGAAAATAATTAGTGAACTTGCAGTTCCTATAGCTTTATTAATTTATACCCTGAAAAAAATTTATTTAGAAGAATCAATAATGTACAAAAATATTAATAATGAGTTTGCAGCTTCCTATAGAATAGACAAAGTGAACATTAACAACTTTTAAAGTTATAAAAAATCTCCAGATCTGAAAACTTATTCAGAAACATATCCTTCCAGATATATAAGTCTGTGTCATCTTAAAGGACCAATTAAAAGTGAGTGATGTATTTACCCCGCATTCCTTCTCTCCATCAAAGACTTGATTATTATTGAAGTCAGGGTCCTATCACAAAATAATAAATAAATGAGTGTGAAATTATGATTCAAATAATGCAATTTAAAAGAAATTTGCAATTTAAATATATTATGAAGTTTGTGAGCAAATATGACATACAGTTAAGTCATATGAAGGTGGATCAGGAATATATTTCTTTATCAGTTGCTCCTCATCCGTAAGCTTAACAACACTATAAACTTCCTGTTGCAGTTGAATGTTCGAGCTCTTGACAATAACCTTAAACATGAATTTTCTTTGGAGAACAATGTTCAGCTCTACTGGATAGGAATACTTATCAATAGCGCCAGTATTCTAGAATGAAATTTTGCGTTAGAATTTTTCAAATAAAAAATATGAATTTAATTAGTTGATATACCTCAAGAAATCCTTCCTTCAATTCTTTTGCGGATTCGCCTATGAGAAACATGGCTTCGCGGTCCCAGAGCAATAGGGAAACATATCCAGTAGCATCCATTACCCTAACCTGAAGCTTGTACCTAGTTGCACACTTGATTTGAGATATAAATGTACGTTTTTGATGGATTAAGGAAATAGAGTTGCTGCTTTTACCTAATAACTGCTGAGTAATCTTCATTTTTACATTTGGGGTTTGGGCATTGATAAATGTTTCCTACTTTATCCACCTTCTTTTGACACTTCTTGCAGCTGACATACGACCATCCTTTTCCAAGTTCTAAATTTTCAATACTTGCGACAATCCAACAAGGACCTTCCTGTTTAATAAAATGATTATACTTTAAATCGTGAGTGTGAGAGAGAGCGTATATGTGCAAATCATGAATGATATAAATTATGCATACTTTATATTAGAAAAATTATGGTTGTCATCCATAGTAACCAATATGTCATCTGAGATATGAACATATAAAGTATGACATGCATAGATTTGCATGGACTAAGTGCTGAAGAAAACTGGAAAATCATTCAAATGTACAACATAGGAAACATTGAGGAAAAGCAAAATGTTTCCCCCCTCCTTAACTTTGGTGACACTTATGCTTCAGTATGTGATGATTTCTCCTGGCTATATGCCTTTTTTCCTAAGTCCAGTCTTACCATTAAAATACATTTCAACTTGTTTTGTCATGTGTCATCAACAGATCCTCAGCCAATGGAAATCACACTTTGTTACTGTTAGAAGAGGCAGCAAAAGTGGCAACCGAAGGGCTTGACGCGGCAGGGCACGCTGTTGGGACTGCCTAGACTGTGTTTAAGATCAGAAAGGGTCTTAACCCCAAAAGTTCGTTAAATCGCGCTACCCAACTTAAGTCTAGTGCTAAAGCTGCTACTGTTAAGAAGGCCAAGAGCTCAAAATACTGACCTTGTTTGTTTTTTTTGCTGGAGGATCTGTCAATTGAGGCCCTCTTGTAGAGTTTTCAGATTTTATATATGTTAAGTATATGTTACTATAAATGATAAGATTATAATCTTTGTAGTACGTAGATTGAATTTCCACATCAATCCACCTCTTTTCACCCTCTAGCATTTATGTGTTTTCATAGAGGAGGCAATAGGTGCCAGAAAACAATTATTGTTCTGATAGTAGCTTTTTTCATTGGCTAAAACACATGTGATTTGTAATTGACTGTATATTTAGTTGCAATCATGCGTATAATGATATTCTCCCTTCTTTTATTCCTTTCTGCACATTTTGTTACTACTGCTGTTGTTCAGATTCATTACCCGTGACTCTAAGAATATTGTTTTGAAAGCAGGATATGTTCATAGCATTAAACTGGAAAATAAAGATAGACACTAAATACTGGTACTCCTATTTAATAAAATTATCTTTTAGTTGGACCTAGGGATGTTCATAAAAACCCGAAAAATCAAAGCAAACCGACCAAAAAAACCGATACTTTTTGATTTGGTTTGGTTTCGTTATTACAGAGATTAAAGATAGATGAATTTGCATAACTATAAGATTTCGTGTTTAAGGATAGTGTTATGTTTGTAACATATTAAGTTTGCAGTAGATTATTGATATGATAAGAGTTCTTACTATATTTCCCTTTTATGCATTCATATAAGCAAAGAAAAAGCATCAGTCCCAACGATTTCAGTGAATAAACAGAGCTGCCATGTGTTCCATCCAATATTATACCAAATTACATTAGTTAAACTCTACATATTTATGCAAATGGAGTAACTGTCATATAAAAACTTATCATATTCTAAATGTTTAATCACATTTTAATGCCATAAAATAGGAGAACCAAAGGCTGAAAGATGAGAAGAAAACAAATAGAAAAGATGATCTTTTGAAATTTCAAAGAAAGAAGATACTCACTTGCATGGACTCCACTAACTGGGAAACTGTTTTAACTTCAGCAATGCCCTTCTCTAACTCATCCGAAACAGAGTAACTTTGTTGAGAGATGATTTGAGTCAGCCTCTCAGAGTAACTATCCCGAACAGAAAGTAATCTATATTTATAAATGAGTAATATAGTTAGAACTATACATGAAAAGATAGATATGAGTGTAGATACAAGATTAAAATATATTAAACCGTGTTTTAAACTCGTCAGATTGAGGAAAAGTAGGATTAATCCACAATTTTAAAGCATTCCAAGTATTGCGCACATAATATGAATCTGCAAAAAAAAAAAATATGTGTAAGATGTAATGAATACCTTTCACAAAGTAATGTCAAATTGAATAGTTACATTTTACCTTGAAATTTATGGGCTTTTATGAGCTGCATAACAACAATAATGGGCTGGTTGTTAGAACTTAACAGGTGAGGTATAACTTGATCAACAAATTCACCCCAGAATGTAGCAGATAACTTGTTCCTCCTGTCAAATAGAAATAGTGTATAATTTTTAGCATATATAATTTTCAAATCTATCATTAATCCATGGATGTCTGTTTATTCTTACTCATCATCTTCTAGTTCGATATCCATAAACTTCCCAGAAATTTCACCTTGTTTTTGCGTGTGTACCTCACTAAAATTGACAATTTCTCCGATCACATCTAAAGAAAATAAAGATGTTAAAATAAATAGCATCAATCCATTACCAAAAAAGATGTTAAAACAAATAGCATCAATCTATTAGCATCAAACAGAAAAAAAAAGATGTTAAATAAAAAAAGATGTTAAAATAAATTAAGGTAAAAGTTATTATTACCAAATAATTCACTCTCGTTCACATCAACTTTATTTATCAATTGATGATATGGTCGTAGATCAAAGATATTCATTGGAAAAAGTGGATCAATTGTTTCAGCCACTGTTGTCCGTTGAGTAAACGTCAGCATCAATCAATGTTTTGTGGTGTTGAACCTCTCCTTGTTTTGGCAAACGATAAAGTTCGCCATAAGATATAATCCAAGCTCATTAATTTGTGTTTTGAAAAGATGCAAAATTGACTTGCAAATAGAAGCATGTATACAATCGCCCTACAAGGAAATTACATTATATAACAGAGATTACAAATTTTTATAGTAATAGTAATTTATATTAACTCTAGTTTTAAACAGTAGAGTTGAACAAATTAATAAGTGACAGAAATAGAGCAAAAACTCCAGATTTGCAAGTTTAACTGTTTTTGCTAATTCCAAAACCTTTTTTTAAACCCCTTTTGTCCCCTGTTTATATTTGTACAACTGTTTTGAGGACGATTAATTTGTTCACTATTTTCTTAAAACTGGGTTGCATTTCAAATACCACTTTTTACAGTAGAGTTGAAAGAATTAGCAAGCCAAAGACACATAGCAACAAATTCATATTTGCAACTAAAGAAACAGAGAACAAAAGGAATTAGTTTCTACTTTTCATGAAATATTTGAATAGATTTATATTAATACTATTTTTCAACTGTAAAGTTGAAAAAATCTATATATAACTAAAAGCAGAAGAAAAACTCCATATTGCAACTTAATTCATACTAATACTACTTTTCAATAGTAGAAATAGAGCAGCGTAAGAAGCAGAGAACAAAAACAGTTAGTTTCCACTTTTCAACAATATATTGAACGAATTTGTAAGTCAAAGATACATAATAATTGATTTAGATTTGCAAGTTCAGAAACAGAGAGAACAACTAATTAGCAATTTGCAACTTAAAAAGCAGAACAAAAGTAATCAGATAACTTATTCTGAACAATTAGTTGTATGATATAATCATATAACAATTTCGAAGAGCAAAACGAATTATATATAATCATATAACAATTTCGAAGAGCAAAACGAATTAGCAAGGCAATAACATATTTAAAATACCTTTTCATCTTGTAGAACCAATTCAATCGAGAATATAGTGCCTGGATTAAAACGATCCGGTACTTCCCACAGACGGACAACCCGAACTTTCAACTTCCATTGCATCTTCGAAATTGTTATATCGTTGATGAAATCAATGTGAGTAGCCATCTTTTGCATAAGCCGTAAATTTTCTTGAAATCTTGATAGAAGAAGGAAGATTAGAATTGAAGTACGTGTAGTTGTGGAAGAAATATATATTTGCAGTTTTGAGCAGTTGCTACCCATTATAGTAAATCGTGGGTTAGACAGTTGAGGGTATCGTGATTTTGCAGAGAGAATTTAGGGTAAGTTGAAAGTAAAAAGTTTTGACCTAATATTGTGGAGTAAAGGGTTTTCACATATAAAATCATTTAATAATTAAAAAAAATTAAAAATTCAGAAAGTTGAAGGGAATTTTGAGCGGTTTTGAACTACAATCCTATTTTGAACGGTTTTGAACTACAATCCTAATCCAAATAAAATTGTAGTTCCAAATTCTACTTCCTAACAATTTGGAGCAATGTCTTAAAGTACCAAGTGTCATATTAGGATTATGCCACTTGGCTTCATAAGAGGCTTTTTTTCTTCTGCTTTTAATTATAGATAGATTGTTGAATTCCTTGACATGAGAAAAGATTTTAATATAGTGGAAAAAGAGTTCAAAAACTTCTTTAGGTAATAGGTTCATATCCTAAGTGTGACATCCTAGTATTTTCTTGAATCCTCTAGCACAAAATTCCGGACTCCGCGACTACTTGCGATCACAACCAGCTTTGGTATTGTGATTGGTTGTGATCGCAGTCATTAATGTTGCGATCGTAGAACTGAAGAAGATCATCAAGACATTGTGATCATGACACTCGCAATTGTAGGATCTCTACATTGCGATTGGAAGAGACCTGTCCGAAGCCACCTCTAAAGAAACTTGTCTTATTTTGATATTTTGTGCTTCTTTATATTTGTATAAATCCTTTGACTTGGGATGAAACCCTATGGTTCTGCATTGAACTCCAAGTATATAGGCAATAATACCTTCCTACACGTTGTGAACTTGGTCTGTAGCATCCTAATTGATAGGATCAAGGTTGTGCTATACACTGAATGTTGCGGTTGATTGTTTATAGATCTTGTTCTAGTCTAGTTTCTTTTAGGTTTTGTAGGATTAATTTGAACGTGTCTCACTAAGGTCTATGACTTAAATCTTATGAGTTTTTTGAATCATTCATTTATATCAAAATATCTCGTAACTCTAGTGTTCTTGTTCACATCTTGGATGCAAGATACTGATAGAAAAATTACTTCAATGCAAGTAAATGATCAAACTATATGTACTACCAGCCATGCGAGTGCGAAGAGCAAACCACTGATTAACTGTTCACCAAAGTTTGGCTCAAGCCAAAAGCAGACTACACTGAACAAGAATGGTGAGCTTACCGCCTAGAAAAAGATCTACCATATCAACCAGGAATCACATCTTTGTTCCCAATCATAGAACAATTGAAAAGTATAGAAATGCACATCTTTGTTCCCATCATAGAACAATTGAAAAGTATAGAAATGCGCTATCCTAGAGCTAACAAGAAAGATGTTCCTGTAAAACATGAGATCAATCAAGCGGGCAGTAACTTCATATATATTGATGTGAAAAAAGGAAGCATTATCTTTTGCAAGTCCGCAAAACATCCCTCAGAACAGAAAACAAAATTTAGAATACTAACATTTCATAATAGAAAACTACCAAGTAGAACACCAAAACAAGGGAGCATAAAGTCTGAACAATCATCATCAAGCTTCAACCCTCTCAGGAGCTGGTGCCTCCTCAGTGGGGTAGACAATAACCTTATTGGCAGGTTTAGACAAGATATCAGCATACTCTTGGAAAGGAGATTTGGTGAAGCGAGTCTCCTTCCAGAAGTCTGGAGTTAGGAACCCATACGTCTTCATCAAACAATCAAATGTAGCCTGCACATATAAAGAATGTCATTAAGCCACAAATAAAATATATGGTATATGAGCAACATAGAATAAGAGAAGAGAGTCTATGTTTATGCTAGATCAGAATATATGTTTATGTTATAGGACAAAGATGGTTACAGCAAATTTACAGTTTAAGGTCTTTTTTAAACAAAATCTAATCAGAGTCACCTTTTTGTCGCCAATTTATTAAAAACAAAGAGCCATTACAGCATGTCCAAATCACGATTTAAACTTAACCCAGCTAGAAGGAATAAACACAAGTAAAAGACAGAAAAATGGTAGTAAGAACCAATAGTGTTACTCCCTAATTTGACTTCTCTTGCACCACATTCAACCATACTCTGTCAAAAATTAACAGCTCTTAATGCATCCCAGCCATCCGGAACTAGTAAAACTTAATATCGGTACTATTTATATCCTACTCTGTAAAGTCTCACTATTATATTTTAAAATTTGGAATTTTGAGTTAAAATAATGGTTTGTATAGTATAAATGTACCTTTCTTGAAGGAAAGGTCAAATTTTTTTAACATGAAACAGCCGAAGTTGATGGCTATTTACAAAACATTTGGAGCAGACTCCTCGGTCAGAGACAAACTTCACATTTAATAATCTCCACAATGCCTATTTCAGAATTATTTAAGCAAAATGTATAGTCCAAATCTTACTTTTCTTTTTTGGTTCAACGATAAAGTTAGACAAATATAACTGCAGCAATTCTTATCTTATAAGATCGCTACATGTACTAAACATGTAATCATGTAACAGAATCATAATACAATTGAAAAAAAGATAGTTGCGAGCTTTATTAAAATGATCGAACCTTAACGAAGTTGCCAAGGGTTTTGGTGGATCCACGAGAAGAGGTGAAGACATCCTCAATACCAGCAAACTGAAGCACCTTCTTAGGAACACGAGCAGCCACAATACCAGCACCACGAGGAGCAGGCACCATCCTCACTGTAACTGACCCACATTTCCCAGTTACCTTACACGGCACTGTGTGTGGCTTTCCGATCTTGTTACCCCAGTATCCTCTCCTCACTGGAATCACTGATAACTTAGCCAATATAATTGCGCCACGTATGGCAGTCGCCACTTCCTTCGAGCACTTCACCCCCAAACCGACGTGACCGTTCCCATCACCGACGACAACGAAGGCCTTGAACCGGGTTCTCTGACCGGCACGGGTCTGTTTCTGAACCGGCATGATTTTCATCACCTCGTCCTTCAGAGATGGTCCGATGAGTGTATCGATGATTTGGAACTCCTTAATAGGGAGTGAGTGGAGGTAGATTTGCTCCAGTGAACGGATTTTGTTGTCTTTCACGAGCCTTCCGAGCTTTGTGACTGGAACCCATTTCTCCTCCTCTGTCTCACGGCGGGGACGACGGCCACCACGGCCGCGTCCGCCGCGATCTCCGCCTCTTCCACCGCGTCCTCCGAAGCCACGGCCAAAGCCTCCTCTCTCCCCTCCTCTCTCTGCCATGGTTGTTGCTGTTTACGGCTAGGGTTTCAGTAAATACAGAGGATGCTGCAGATAGACTGTGAGCACGAAGTGTGAAGATGGAGAAGAAAGGGTTAGGTTTATAAGGGCTAGGGTTTGTTGATGCGGTAGAATTGGGCCCGACTGACCTAGGTAGAAATGAAGATTAGCCCATATAGCAGGGGATTTTGGCATGGTGTGATAATGTATCCACAAAATTAGTAGACAATAGCCTTAATTATAAATATTGGTACCAAATAATCAATAAATATATATCACAATAGTAATATGTATATCACAATCGTTTTCTCTTTATTGTGTATATCAACATGTATATTAAAATTTTATTTTCCTTTTTTGTATATTTAAAATATATCATCAAATATAGTTATTCAGTATTTATTGTTACCTTTTTATCAATGTATATCACAATAAAAATATTTATATTACTTGTATATCGCGGTGTACAACACATCGAATTTATATTAAAAATTTATTTTCTTTCTTTGTATATCAAAATTTTATTTACTCCTATCATTATATTTATATTTTTATATTTTAAAACTTGCTCTAAATCTATTATATCAAAAAAATATTTTCCTTCTTTGATCATAAAAAAAATTTAAGTAAATTTATTCATAATGAATTTCACTCTCTTAAATTAGTTAGGACGATTCAATTCCATATTAACCTTTTATTGCATTATCTAATAATGTATATCACGATATACAATATGAGATACATAGATATACACTACCTCAAACACACATTTTCTTTTTAACAATTAAAAAAAGAATAGGAAGAAGAAGAATTGGAGTCTGCCAAAGAGATACAAATCAAATTGAATCACGCAACAATCAGATGAATACAAGAAGAAAACTAGATTAAAAGCAAATCTTTTTACAGAATTGTCGTTGTGGTGAGAAGATCTTAACTTCATAGAAAAATGTATTCAACCATTACAACTTCCCAAACATTATCAAAGAACATATGCCCTTCCAAATCTAGATTGAAGAAGAAAATTTCCTAGATTGAAGAAGAAGAAAAAATGAAAAGATTGAAGAAGAAAATTGGAGAAGAAATACAAGGAGAGAGAAGAAAAACTACGGGGAGAGAGGATAAATAAGAAACCAGGGTTATTTAGGATTTGACTATAACCTAATATAAGGCTAACATATTGCCAATTTTCTCTATGAATCGTTATACCACGCCATTTTCTCATATAGCATGGCATCTTTGGCCCTTAGCACTAATCATTTTTTCCTATTATGATTTGTGACCAAATTTATTTTTGAAGAATTAACCTAAATAATCATATATATATATATATATATATATATATATATATATATATATATATATATGTTAGCAGAAAGAAAAAATAAAGCAAAAATACATATTCGTTGACCATATTGAAGTATATATATTTGGTACAAATATTAAGTGAAGACAAGTTTTTCCCACTCCACAACCAATGCTTCAGATAGTAGAAGTTTGGACATTGAAAAGTTTCTTCAAGCATATTTATTTTATGTGATAATATTTGAGTGAACATATAATTGGCACTTGGTTGTAGAGCGGTAAAAGTTTTCTTCGCTTGATTTTTGTACCAAATATATATACTTCATTATGGTCAACGAATATGTATTTTTGCTTTAATTTTTTTGCTGTTAACATTAAATTATTTGATATATTATAAATATCGAGTGTGGGTAAGTATTCTTAAAAATATTTTAGATTTATTGATTATATTAAACATGTTAGCTACCACCAACAAGGGTTGGGGTGGAGTAGTAAGTACTCCGTCATCCTTAACTAGGGGTCTCGAGTTCGAGCCCTGGGTATGGAGTCGCCTTTGTTAGGGAGCGCTTTACCCTCCAATGTGGGACTTCCCGGTGCGAATCTGGATTTAGTCGAGCCCCAACGTGGGTACTGAACACCGAACACCGGATGGGAAACCCAAAAAAAAAAAATGTTAGCTACCTAGAGAGTATAATGAGTAAAATCTTACAACACTTAGAAATTGTAAATAATACTCCCATCGGCCCTTGTTATCTGTCACCTTAGTTAAATATTTGGTGCTAAATACTTGTCACTTTAGAAAATTAAGAAAGTATTTAATTTTTAAAATTTCAACTCTACTACTCCAAAAAGGTATATATTTTTCACTTGGTTATTTAAGGAAAAAATAAGGGTAGGTTAATCAAATAATTTTTACAAGTAATACTGTTATATGGATTTTAAATTTCATGTGACCCAACTCCAATTCTCAACAACGTTAAATAAAATGTATCGTGGATCGCGGGTGCATTTCATGTCACGTGGTTCAAGGCGTGTTTTAAATAATGTTGAATCTTCCTAAAAATAATTAAAGAGGTTTAATAATTTAAAAATGTACTATAGGCTAAAACATATATTAAAATCAGATAATAGGCCAATTTTAATAGTTTAAGCGACCGTGCTAGAACCACGGAACTCGGGAATGCCTAACACCTTCTCCCAGGTTAACAGAATTCCTTACTTAGAATTTCTGGTTCGCAGACTTCAAAAGGAAAGTCGAATTTCCTCGATTTGGGATTCAAAATAAATCGGTGACTTGGGACACCAATTAAAATATTCCAAGTGGCGACTCTGAAAAATAAATAAATAATCGCATATCGAATAATGTCACTTAAAGTGGAAAAACTCCCTTATACTACCTTCAGGTGGGTAAAAAGGAGGTGTGACACTTGTAACACCAGGAACGATTTCAACCTAATCTTCCATAGACTAAAACTAGAACCCCCGTCAAATTTCTCTACTTCGTACTTTGTTGAAGATGATGAAGACATCTTAACCCTAGATTATATGTAGAAACCCGAACCTTGCTCTGATACCAATTGTTGCGGAATATCGTGGGTTAACTAGCACACAATCACACACAAAGCAAATAGATAAGAAATCACACAAGGATTTAACGAGCTTCGGCTAAGCCTAATCCTCGGGGCAAAAGCAGAGAGAGTTTTTCACTATGAATGAGAAGAAAGCACAATACAATCTCTAGGATCCCCAACTACAACCCCTATATATAGATCCCAAAAAGTCCCAAACATATAAGAGAAAGGTTTTCCAATTTGACAAGGACTATAGGTTTTCCTTTCCCAAACTATTAGGACGATGGTTTTCCTAAACCTATAGAGACTTACAAAAAAATAATTCAAGCCACAAATAACACATAGGTAGTCTTTTAACATAGGTAGCCTTGAGCATTTTCACCTGCCTAAAGTCATTCGGAAGAAAAGCAAAATTAGATGAACCGACACCGAAAGGAATGACTTAAGTAAACAGCCTGCTGCTCGTCTAATTTACCTACTTTCAAACTTGGTAACCTTCACCTAGCTTCCTATACCTATGACCCAAAATCAATACATAGATTAATTTTAGGGCATATCTAATGCTGTGGTAAATTTCAAGAAACATTCTAGCAAAAACTCGAAGTATGGTCAATAGATGAGTAGTACAAATATCTCATTGAAATATAGATCCCTCATATGTTCTATCCATCATTTCTTCTTCACAGAGGGGAAGTAACTGCTATATCTTTTAATAACCTTGGCGTCCGAGCATGCACCTCGAACCTCGACTAATTCCACAGATATCCTACGACCTCCTCCCCAGTATAGGTAACTCTACCCACCAAGACTTAAACATATGAAAAGAAATCTCTTACTTTAACAATTATAAAAATGTACTACTCAATATAATTATCCGACAGGAGGGGTGTGTAAATAACTCTTCTTGAGAAGAACCGGGCGAAGGGTTGGGGCCTTAACTAAGTACTAAGTACTAAAGCTGCTGGAGCGACTTCCTTATCTCATGGAGGGAAAAGCCAAAATGTAGTTGTCTTGTTCGCCGTTATGAGAGTTTTTTCCTTACCACACTATTTCTTGTAAACTTGTTCAATGCTCTCAGGTCTTCCTTTGACAAAGAAAGTTTTCCAAAACTCTTGGATCAAACGTGCAATAGAACTGAATAGAGTCATTTGCTGGAAGATTGAACCTGCTTGAAACTAGAAACCCAACGCTTAGTCTCTGGTTCTAAGGGTATGAGGAAAAACACAGTACAATCTGCAGGTGTAATTTCATTAAAGAAGAGCACCCACTGGTAATAGGATAAGATGTCAAATTGGAAATTTGGAATGCCAAGCAAGATGTCTAACGTATGGAATAACTTTGACAAAGTGCAAATTACAGCAGTAGCATTGAAGTACCCTGTCACATAATGAAACTGCTTAATCTTCTTAATACCTCTTGGTCCAAGCACGATCACCATCTTCTTAAGAGGAACACAAAAAGGAAAAATTGAAAATGCTAGATTGACATTTAGAAGAAGAGACAAGGAGGTGTTATGCAATCCATAACAAAACATAACCTTCAAAATTTGAACAAGAATGGTTCCCCAGTCTCCAGAGGTAGTTAATCTGCACAACGGAACTCCGATAACACCTTTAACAAAAATCTATTTCCTTCTTGAACTTGTTGCTTAAACTTGTTTTTGAGCTCTACTTCTTGTCAATGAACAATTACTCGAGGTAGTGGCATGGTTAAGTATCCCAAAATTTCCTATAAAATTCTACTTTATGCACATTTCTCTTTTCTTCTTCCTTCCAGTTAATTGTGGTTTTCTTATAAAGGCTAGCTAAACTTCTTATGAAAGGGCTGCTCCTTAAGCTATTGTTATCAATGCCAGCTCCACTCTCATCATTACATTTCTGAAGCACTTCTTTTCTACTTTGTGCATCGGGCACATGGTTATCATCTTCATTCTTCAAACTAGCTGCAGCTTTCTTCTTTTGATAAGCAGTTTCATCCAGTAAAAGACTTCTGCTTATGACTTGAGTACCACTTTTTTGGTTCAAAGAAGAATTTTCACCAAGGATAGAAGCATTGTCACCACTTTTATGTAGTATTCTACTCAAAACACTCTTTTCTGGTATATCCTCCGGAGTAGCTTGCTGAAAGTCTTCTTTTCCAGATTTTGCATCTGGTATACAGCTATCCTCTTGCTTCCAGTTAGTTTTAGCTTTCTTCTTTTGAATAGGATTTTCATTCAAAGAAGGATCTTCGGTTGTGACCTGATTACTACTTTTTTGGTTCAAACAAGAGGCTTCACCAATATTAAAAGCATTGGTGCCATATTTCTGCACTATTTCACGAAAAATACTCTTTCTTAGCATCCCGCCTTCTGGATTACCAGCACTCGATATTAAGATATCTCGTAAAACAGTGGCGGGAAGATGATCAATAGGCATAGAGAAGGAGCTACTTGTGCGATCAGCTGATGCTTTTGACTCTGAGAAACCAGGAATTCCAAAGGCTGCATCTTCATTGGTTGATTCTCCAAATGATAGAGCATCCGATTCTTTCCAGTTGTATGGAAATCCAATAAGGAACTGGTTGCAAACCTGTTGGTTTGAAAGTTTGGTTTATTATCTTCATCTTCAAAAAAAAACTTATTCTAATTTGTAACTAACGTGCTTATGCTCATTTAAAGATTCCTTTTTATGATTTAGCAGGCTTTCTTTCCTATTTTAGGTTCCTCAAGGAGTTAGTTAAAACCGCAAAAGCAGAAAACGACTAAAGTTTATCTGTAAGAAGATTGATAGCTGATGAAAGATTTCAGAAGAAATTATAGAGGAGTGGGGAGTAAACTTCAGAATAGGTAAGCAAAAACAAACGAACAAGAAAGGACCCATCAGATAGTAATATGAATATTTTGTAAGTCAAAAAATTTCATTAATAAACACTAAATTGACGTGAAAAAATATGTACAAGATGTGCATGCAACTCTGCTGAGTCGTACATTGTCTTCTACCAAGTTTGACAAACTATTGGTAGTACTATGATTTCAACAGTTAATGCTACAGTTGGGCCCAAATAGAACCTCTAAAACTTGTTAGCTAACGTAAACCTCAATCATATGTTCCATCTCAACGGCTGTCAATAAACAAAGCAGTCATATGAGGAGTTAAGAACTAAAATAACTTCAATACCTCTGACGAGAACCCATTTTGAAGAGTCTGAACCCTATTTATTAAACCGCTAACAAGAATGGTGATGCCATCCACTGTCACTAAAGTGACGGTATCATGCCTCTTCGCAATTGCTGTGGAGGTGAAAAGTCTATCATCTGGTCTCCTATTTAACAGGGGTGCAACAAAATTTCACATGATTGGAATCCAAAAGATGTCTTGTCACATGAAATAAAATAAATACAGTACGCTAGTTCCACTAAAGCACTTCTAGACTAAGCTTATGAATTAGTATGCTTTGCTTGCATATGAGCAGCCCAACAGGGGCGTCCAGGTGCAAAGTGAATTAGATCTTTTATCCAACATACTCATGGAAAAGAACCAAAAGAAAGCCTCTAAGCTGAGCTATGCTAATTATGTTCTGGAAAATGGGATCGTTGCCAAAAAAACTTTTAATACCCTTCCAAATAAGGTTCTAAAAGCTGATGGATCCACCACAAAATTTTACTGCTACAGTTATAACACTTACGTATGCAACTTGGAAACAATCCAACAAAAAGAACATTAATAGAACCGTGTTTCTTACTTGACCAATGGGAAAAAACATGGAAAAATTCATAGGAATTTGCGTGGCTACTTGAGAGACAATCAAAGCAAAACTTTGAAATCCACATATAATTTGCGTCTTGATTAAATTTTAACAAATATAAAAGCATGTTTTAAAACGGTTATGAGGTTAAGCAGTGTTATATAGAAGTGAATAATGCGCCTCCAAGATCCAACATATCCACAAAATAAGAATAGTAGAAATGTGGATTTTAAAATGAACTTTTGGTCTTATTAAAGTATATAAGATAATAAATGACCTGAAAGCTAGTGCAAGTAGCACATGGATTGAATTAGCCTGGAGTGGAATCGATAAAGAGGATTCATACTCCGAGCACACTAATTTGGCAATAATCCTCGTTGATTAACGGATTGATTTATTGATTGATAGAATTGAGTGCTGCTCTTAAAACTAACTGCTAATAAAGTAGAAAATTCTACCATGTTTTACAAATAACAAGGAAATTGAAGAAGAAGGTAGAATTTACTCTTTACAAGTGAAACCTTCAACAGCCAATTGCTTGCCTCCAGCATCATCTTCGGCTTTAATCAACCACCAATCGTATAAGTGAACCTGCAAAAGAAATTACATGCACTTCTCAGTGAACACTGAGTATATACTAAAATTCAATGTAACTAATGGAAATTCAAAATTATTAAATTTTTATTAAGAAAAAAAAAATTGTACTTCTCTGAGGAAGGAAGAAGAGGAGGTGGAGCTGCGAGGAGGCTGATTAGAGACAGGACTATTTGGTGCCTCCATGTGAAGGAAAATTGCAAAAACCCTAAACCCCAAAAATGAGAAACTCGGGTTGCTTTCTGGTTCGCGCGCTCTCTTTGAGATAAAGCAAAGCATATAGTAGATAGATGTTCTTCCGCTAATTATTCCGTTTAAGTATATTAGCACTTTTAGTCCAGACTTGGCATTAAAGTGTTTCGATGAATGGGGAGTATGTATTGGCAAAGGCGGTAATTGATTCTTTATAAGAACTAAGAAGCAAATCCACCACTCTCCTGATGTGGCTGGTGAAACCACGCAGGTGTTTGGATAGCTTTATTTTAAGTGTTTATTAGTTTTTAAGTATTTTTTTTGTTTGTGTGGTGTTGGCAATAAAAAAAAATATTTAAAAGTACTTTTTAGGCATAAAAAGTACAAAAATAAGCCAAAAGCTAAAAGTTGGGTATTACCAACTTATGGCTTTAGGTTTTTAGCTTAAAGCAAGAAAGTTACCATATATAATTGATATTATGGTTAAACCAAGTGGCAAGCTAATAAATGTCAATAGTATATGGTAACTTTATTCTATATTTGACTATTTTAGTTAATATAAATATAATATAATTATATTATATTATATTATATTAAAAGATAATTTTGAATTTGTTTGATGTATTTAAGTCTTCTTTGGCTAGATTGGGCCGAGCGATGGTGAATTGGTGAAGGAAAAGCTAAATTGAGTATTGAGTTTGGCCGAATTTAGGTAAGTTCTTGCCTAACCTTGTGTGGGGATTTCCTCTTAGTATTTGAGTCTTCTATGTTGATTGTAGTTCGTGTACACGAGGTGACGAGTGCGTGCTCAGACTTAGTTGTGGTAAGTTGGCCTTTTAGGGTTCTTAGGTCCTTATATTCATTGAGTATTGTTCTTGATATGACTTAGTTTTCTATTTACTAGTTTCACCTCTACATGCTTTATTGGAATTAATTGCTTTAAGATTCACTCATATTGCATATTTAACTCTTACTTGACTTAACTGAAGATTTTTACCCCTCCTATTGTCATGCTATCTTTTCATAATTGCATGTCTTTATCTAAAATTATTATTATCTCATCCTACAATTGTTTAGTCTTAATTGAGGTTGCGATTATCTCTCCTCCGCTTATTCTTATCTGAATTGTTGAATAACCATCGTAATTTCTCAACCTTAAAAGGAGTTACCCTATATTTCAGTTGACATAGCATTATTTGGAATTATTTGACTCGTGTTAGCTTCCTTATTGTTGAATTGTATGCTATGAGATCGTTGCTACATTTTAGTTTTTCTCTTTACGCCTAACATTCTTTTATGTGGTTATTCCTTGTGAACGGGTTCTACCGTTTCTTTGTGATTTAAAGTTTTTGAGTTGATTTACTTGTCGTACTTTGTATTATTGTCATTTTTATTGTTGTACTTGTTGTGGTGATGCACGAGGTTTCTGTCGTGCTGTAGTTGTTATCTCTGTTGGTTTGCGCTGCATATTTACTTTGGGACTACGGAACGGTATTCCGGAAGATCCCCTGTTCTGCATATTTACTTTGGGACTACAGAACGGTATTCCGGGAGATCCCCATGTCCTGCATATATACTTTGGGACTACGGAACGGTATTCCGGGAGATCCCCCTGTCCTGCATATATACTTTGGGACTACGGAACGGTATTCCGGGAGATCCCCCTGCATATTTACTTTGGGACTACGGAAAGATATTCTGGGAGATCCCCCTGCATATTTACCTTGGGACTATGGAACGGCATTGCGGGAGATCCCCTTGTATACATTCTACGTGTTGTCCGTTCTTTTCCTTATGCTTACTAACTGGTATGACTATGTTAGGACACTTGCACAATCATACACGTAGCTAAGCACCCTTATCGGATAAGAGTTTTTTCTTGATATTGCACACCCTTCTTTACTTGCCTCTATGTGAGAATGGCTCTATTTGGCACATGAGTCGTCAGTGCGGTTATGAGTTGTGATGAGGGCACAGGATGCCAAGTGTTAGGGTTTCAGGTATTGAGACCCGTGAGTTGTAATTTATCCGAGGTTCGATACTTCGTGAAGGTTGTTAACTAAAATCAAATGTGAAAGTTGTCGTAGTTGTTGAGTTATTATTTGTCCTTGCTGCATCTGTGGTTTCAAATTTAGGTTGTATTTTTGCTCACTCTTCTGTGTCATTATTATGGTATTCCGCTAATACTTGTCATTTTCCCTCTTTTATTGTAATTATTGTATTGTTAGTCATATTGCGTAGTTTTCATGCAGAAATCATGCACTGTTGTTCCTATACTTATACTTGTTCGAGTTATTAGACCAGTAGGTCTCTTAACTGTTCCTCGTCACTACTCCACTGAGGTTAATCTTGATACTTACTAGGTACCACTGTGGTGTGCTCATTCTACACTTCTGTACATTTTTGTACAGATCCAGGTATTGGATCAATAGTAGCTATGCAGACCGTTGTTGTGGAGACTCAAGGTAAACCTGATGTTGCGTTCGCAGGCTTCGGAGTCTCCCTCTTATTTTGTATTTACATTGTTTACTCTTATTTCGAGTCAGTTGTATTTTAGAGGTTTTCTAGCAAACTTGTAGAACTTTTGACTTGTACTACCGATTTTGGGAAATTGTAAGTTTTTTTTTATAATGATTTCTATTTCGAGACTGTTAGATTTCTTTATTATTGTTGTTATTCAATAAATTTTAGGCTTACCTAGTC
Source organism: Nicotiana attenuata (assembly GCF_001879085.1). Classification (NCBI taxonomy): domain Eukaryota; kingdom Viridiplantae; phylum Streptophyta; class Magnoliopsida; order Solanales; family Solanaceae; genus Nicotiana; species Nicotiana attenuata. Next base: position 105,255,725 of record NC_031995.1, on the reverse strand, counting down.
CCTAAGACTAGGTGCCATCACGATACCCAACGAAGGGGAAATTGGGTCGTGACAAATTGGTATTAGAGTCCTAGGTTCATATGTGCGACGAGTCATAAGCAGGTTTAGTACAGTCTTATGGATCGGTACAGAGACGTCTATACTTATCTTCGAGGGGCTACAGAAACTATTAGGAAATTCCACTTCTTTCATTCCTTGTCGTGCAACATCGATTTAGCTTGAAGCATATATCTTATTTTCCTTTACATCCACTCGTGTATGATATTGCGCTCTCAGTGTTCGCTATGCGCAGTGGTTCGTGATGCTACAGATGGGCTATAAGGGAGCCAGGGATGCTCGTACATTGTCTCAACGTGTCGTCCAGACTGAAGATGCGGAGGTATTGAAGTACTATTTAGTTGTTTAGATAGGGTGCAGCAGGTCCCGACATCTGGTTGACAAGTACGAGCTTGGGAAGGTTTAATTGGTTGACTAGTCATCGCATCATGGTAGGGTCACGAGGTGGATGTTGATTGAGGATAGTTGGTGGTACTGGAGACTATGTGGTTCGTATGAGATTTCTACTTAGTGGAAGGTACATATTGTCATTCAAGGCACTGAAGGAAGCGAGTTTGACGGTTACGAGAATGGACATGCGCTTAGTGGATGAACTAGAGTACATTGTGATTGGTGTTGTATGAGCTGTGAAGGTTAGTTTTGTGGATCATCAGATGTTGTTTTCTATGGCTTCGCGCCAAGTGGGGGAGTCCATTAGCGGCAATCATATTGCAGAGTCAGGTGTTACCTCAGTTTTGGCCTGAGAAATGTATATAGATGGTATTAGAAGGTTCCCGGAATTTGTATATGACTAAGATCAGAGATCTTTCATGTGATGATATTAGGGCTTACGGTGTTTCTGCGTCATTAATGTATTTTTATTTCAGTATCAAAAGGGGGACGGAGAAATTACTTCAGATTCACAGAAGGTCTATTCAGCGTGGGCATCTCGGTCGGGGAATCATGTGGTACTTCAGGGGAAATATGGTGGTTTATGAGTTGCTGGGCTACGTGGCTTGTACTTGGATTTTCTGCATTGAGTTTTGGTTTGGATAGTTGTGTATCGACATGGAGAAGTGTTACTTCAGAGGAAAGACTAGGAGTAACCGAAGAAATGGGTCAGCTCTATGGTGTAGGGTCAGCATAGCAATGGAAGTAATTGGTCCATTTTGAATGGGAGTTCCCTACCGGCATTTGTGGCAGTACACTTGGGTTGGATGGTTTGTGTGGCTCGGTTGAGTTGGGAAGATGCAGTCCTAATGATTTAGTTGCGTGCAGACGGATCTCGGAGAGTTGTCGATGGTTTCGGCAACGACTTGAGTCGGCTGGCTGCTATGGGCATAAGAAATATATTGTACATTATGGTTTTCTCCTGGATGGATATCAGAAGTTAATAGAAGGTTGGTATTATTAGATATCATATGTGAAGAACGTGCATTATAGGAAAGACTCTTGAGTTTTGGTTTGCGAGTGCGTGGCTAGTGGTATGGTGATTTTGAGGCTTTTTAGGTTTAGGTTTTGTTACCCGGCCGGAAAATCTATATGGGTGCTTCAGTAAGATGATGGGGTGTGAGTGATACATCAGCCATTTAATTAGCGTAGTTGAGTTCGGATATGGAAATTTTGGTATTCCTGAGGTTTTGGGGCTAGATGTCCCCATATGCGGGCTATTTCTTGTTTGCGGATTGTGAAGGCATGTTGAGAATGAGATAACTGAAAGCATACATTATTGATAGGTTGCTATGGACTTTTGGGAGGATATTTACCTATTTGGGAATGATCAGGTTTAGGTTGGGAGCTATTTGAAAGCTCAACGAGATATGTATTTTATATCAGGTCAAGTTTGGGTACTCTTGTGAGATTGTTATCACGGTTATGTTACCAGGCATAATGGATATTATTTGTGCCCCAGGCCTATGTTATGTGCTACTCTTTTATGCCGTGATGGGCTGTGAGGTGGTATGATTATTCTCCAGGCATGTTGTAATACCATTCAGGCCTTATGGCGATGTGGGCGAAATGGCCCTCGTGATGTTGATTGGCTCATTCCGCCTTAGTTGTGCTTGCTTTCTTCCATGTTTTGTTAATTCTATTCATTTTTCCCACAGTTATACTTGTGCACTCTACTGTGTTTGATATCAGTATTCATGTGATTAGTGAACCGGAGCACTTTGGCTTGATGAGTATATGGGAGCGGGCTGTCCGCCGCATCGGATGTTATGTGGGATACCCTTTCCTTGTGTTTTATTTGGTGTTTTGTTTTCCCTCTGTGGGATGATTTAATGAAACTGTATTTTTGTCGTTACACATGTTGTACTTGTTAGATAATTCTTATACCTTGCTTTCCTTCTATTTGTACTGCATAACTGAGTTATTGCTAAGTTGGTGTACGAGCTGTGTGGCTTGAGAATCCGTGTGGTTACGTGATGAGTTGTTAGTTGGGCTGCTTGTATTGGCTGAGATGAGGTTCTTAGACCTGAGATTCGCACTATCATATTGGGGGTGATGAGTGTTTGGAAGTATGAGGCTATTTCTGCTAAGATTTGGGCAGTGGCCCTTGATGGACGAGAAAGCTTCTTGACTTGTTGACTTCATCGGCGGTTATGAGTTCCCACATGTTTCTTTATCATGGTCAGCGTTGTGGTGGTCCGAAACAAGGTTCTATTCAATGTGAAGTGTATTGCCGACGTTCATAATGTTATCTGGGCAGCTATGGTGGTCAGAAGTTATTGCTATGGGCATTTGAGTTGTGTGGAACATCGTGTGATTGTACCCTGGGTTGGAATTATGGCTCGATTCGGCTTGTTCAGGTTTATACAGTGAGATGATGTGAGATTCGAGTCCTATGATGAATTTCAGATGTTGAGATTTGGGTTTTGTCCTAAGGTTATGGACGAAGGATGAAGTGAGATCTTCAATTAAATTGCACTGTTAGTCCTACATAGGGTTGGGTGATGGGGAATCACCCACAGGTGTATGTATGGTGAGCTCATGCAATGGTTGATGGCTTTGGAACAACTCTTGGCACGTTCGAGGACGAACGTATGTTTAAGTGGGGGAGAATGTAACGAAACGACCAGTCGTTTTAACTTTTAAGAATTTGCACTTCGCTCGATAGTTTGGGGGCACAAGAAGCTCCGTATGATATATTAGGACTTTTTTGAAAAATTTGAGTTCATTCCGAGTTGCTTTGATATGTTTCGGCGCAAGTTTTTGAAAGTCGAAAGTTCATTAAGTTTGATTTGAGGTACGTTTCGTTGTTTCGATGTTGTTATGCGTGATTTAAGGCCTCGAGTAGGTTTGTTTTTTGTTATGGGACTTGTTGTTATATTCGTACGGGGTCCCGAGGGGCTCAGGTGAGTTTCAGATAGGTTTGGGCTGTGTTGTGCTTGTTTTTCTTATGTTTCGACGCCGTTTCTTCAAGCATAAATGGTACCACATTAAACAAATGAGCTCCGATTTCTGTTTTGATTGAAGTATTAGATCCGTATCATAATTAAGGAGCCATAGCAAAAAGAATCGTCAAAATTGGACATCGTATGAGGATTTTATGATCATTTTATTAAGAATTGGGCTGCCAGATTTTTCGGATTAATTACGAAATTGCCATTGACTTCGTATTTAAAAATCTGCACTATTTCCAAATATTGAAACCAATATATCTCCTTCATTATAAGGTCAAATGGAGTGATTCAAAAGCCTAACATGACTGAAATTTCACAAGAAATCCATTGGAGGCATCAAAAGTGAGTTTTGGGATCGTTTGGCACACAAAATGAGGCAGAACAACTGGGCAAAAATACTTAATATTGAAAGTTTGTTCATTTGGTCATATTTTGAGTTGGGGATCTCGGATTCGGATAATTTTGGAGGTGATTTTCACTATATGGATTAGGGTAAGTGTTTTATACTCGATCTTTATTATATTTCATAAATCCATCTTCGTTTTAGGCATTTGATTGATGATTTCAAAGTGAAATTTGGGGGTTTTGTCTAAAATTTCATAAAGTGAATTTTTGAGTTTTGAATATCGATTCGGTGTCGGATTTGAGAGAAACTAGTATGGTTGGACAGTAATTGAATGGGTGTTCGGGTTTTGTAAATTTTGTTGGGTTCCGAGGCGCGGGCCCGGGAAGTTGACTTTTTGCAAACTGTATAAGGATCATAACTTTGTTAATTGAAATTATTTTCTCTTGCATTGTTTGATGTATTTAAGTCTTCTTTGGCTAGATTGAGCCGAGATTGGTAAAGGAAAAGCTAAATTAAGTATTGTGTTATCCGAATTGAGGTAAGTATCTTGCCTAACCTTGTGTGGGGGATTTCCCCTTAGGATTTGAGTCTTCTATGTTGATTGTAGTTCGTGTACGCGAGGTGACAAGTGCGTGCTCGGACTTAGTTGTGGAAAGTTAGCCTTTTAGGGTTCTTAGGTCCTTATATTCACCGAGTATGAAGTTGTTCTTGATATGACTGAGTTTTCTATTTACTAGTTTCACCTCTACATGCTTAATTGGAATTAATTGCTTTATGATTCACTTTCATTGCCTATTTGACTCTTACTTGACTTAACTGAAGATTTTTACCTCTCCTATTATCATGTTATCTTTTCATAGCTGCCTATCTTTATCTGAAATTATTATTATCTCATCTTATAGTTGTTTAGTCTTAATTGAGGTTGCGATTATCTTTCCGTCGTTTATCCTTAATTGAATTTTTGAATAGCCATTGTAATTGCTCAACCTTAAAAAGAGTGAGATATCCTATATTTCAGTTGACATAACATTATTTTGAATTATTTGACTTGTGTTAACTTTCTTCTTGTTGAATTGTAAACTGTGGGATCGCTGCTACATTTTAGTTTTTCCCTTGTTAAGTTGTTCTCTTTACGCCTAACATTCTTTACTGTGGTTATTCCTTATGAACGGATTCTACCGTTTCTTTGTGATTTAAAGTTCTTGAGTTGATATTCTTGTCGTGCTTTGTCTTAGTGTCATTTTTGCTGTTGTACTTGTTGTGGTGATACACGAGGTTTCTGCCGTACTATAGTTGTTATCTCCTTTGGTTGCGTTGCATATTTAGTTTGGGACTACGGAACGGTATTCCGGGAGATCCCCATGTTCTGCATATTTACTTAGGGACTACGGAACGGTATTCCGAGAGATCCCGTTGTCCTGCATATTTACTTGGGGACTACAGAACGGTATTCTGGGAGATTCCCCTGCATATTTACTTTGGGAATACGTAACGATATTCCGGGAGATCCCCCTGCATATTTACTTTGGGGCTACGAAACGGTATTCTGGGAGATCCCCTGCAAACACTCTATGTGTTGTCGGTTCATTTCCTTATGCTTACTAACTTCTATGAACTATGTTAGGACACTTACACAAGCATACATGTAGCTAAGCACCCTTATCGGATAAGAGGTTTTCTTGATATTGTTGGGTATAGATGCACACCCTTGTTTACTTGCCTTCTATGTGAGAATGGCTCTATCTAGCACGTGAGTCATCAATGCAGTTATGGGGTGTGATGAGGGCACAGGATGCCAAGTGTTAGCGTTTCAATTATTGAGACCCGTGAGTTGTAATTTATCCGAGGTTCGATACTTCGTGAAGGTTGTTGACTAAAATCAAATGTGAAAGATGTAGTTGTTGAGTTATTATTTGTACTTGTTGTATCTATAGTTTCGGATTTAGGTTGTGTTCCGCTCACTCTACTGTGTCATTATTATGGTATTCCGCTGATACTTGTCATTTCCCCTCTTTTATTGTAATTACTGTATTTTAGTCATATTGCATAGTTTTCATGCAGAAATCATGCACTGTTGTTCCTATACTTGTTCAAGTTATTAGAACAGTAGGTGTCTTGACTGTTCCGCGTCACTACTCCACCGAGGTTAGTCTTGATACTTACCGGGTACCGCTGTGGTGTGCTTATTCTACACTTCTGTACATTTTTGTACAAATCCAGGTATTGGATCACTAGTAGTTGCAGACCGTTCCTGTGGAGACTCAAGGTAAACCTGTTGCTGCGTTCGCAGGCTTCAGAGTCACCTTCTTATTTTGTATTTACACTGTTCACTCTTATTTCTAGACAATTGTATTTTAGAGGTTATCTAGAAAACTCTGTAGATCTTATGACTTGTACTACCGGTTCTGGGAAATTATTTTTTATTTTTTGTAAAGATTTCTATTTCGAGACTGTTAGATTTTCTTTATTATTGTTGTTATTCAGTAAATGTTAGGCTTACTTAGTTACTAAGACTAGGTTCTATCACGATACCCAACGGAGGGAAAATTGGATCGTGACACACACGGTGCACGCCCACATGCCCGTCACCTAGCATGTACTTCACCTGAACACCAAACACATAACACGTAATTTGGGGTCTCATACCCTTAGTACCAAGTTTAGAAGTGTTACTTACCTCGAACAAGCCAAATCCAATTCTAAGCAACCCAAGCGATGCTCCGAAAATGCCATCCCACGCGTACCGACCTCCGAACGGCTCGAAACTAGCCAGAAGCAACTCAAATACATCAAATAAAGCCTAAGAAAACAATTCCAATAGATAAAGATGGAATCTTTAATCAAAAGCCCAAAGTCAACAAAAAGTTAAATCCGGGCCCGCACCTCGAAACCCGAAAAAACTCATAAAATACGATAACCCATTCAATTACAAGTCCAACTGTGCTAGTTTCACTCAAATTCGACTCTGAATCGATGTTCAAAACTCAAAAATTCACTTTATGAAGTTTTAGACAAAACCCCCAAAATTTCACTTTGACATTATCAATCAAATGCCAAAAACGAAGATGGATTCATGAAATATAACCAAAATCGAGTAGAGAGAACTTACACCGGTCCATATGGTGAAAATCGCATCCAAAATCACCCAAATCCGAGCCCCCAACTTAAAGTATGACCAAATGAACAAACCATTGATATTATATATTTTTGCCAGCTGTTCTGCCTCGTTTCTCATGCCAAACGATCCCGAAACTCTCTTTTGATGCCTTTAATGGATTCCTTATAAAATTTCAGTCAAGCTAGGCTTTTGAATCACTCCATTTGACCTCATAATGAAAGGGATATGTTGGTTTCAATATTTGGAAATAGTGTATATTTTTAAATACGATGTCAGTGGCAATTTCGTAATTAATCTGGAAAATCAGGTAATTCATAGTAAAATGATCATAAACTCCTCGTACGATGTCTAAATTCGACGATTATTTTTGCTATGCCTCCGTTATTACTGGGATCTAATGCTTCAATCAAAACAGAAATTAGAGCTCATTTACTTAATGTGGTACCATTTATACAGGAAGAAACAACGTCAAACATAAAAACGAGCGCAGCACAACCCAAACTTATACGAAATTCATTCGAGCCACTCGGGACCCTGTCCGAACCTACCAACAAGTCTCATAACATAACGCAAACTTATTCGAGGCCTCAAATCACGCATAACAACATCAAAAGCCACGAATCGCACCTCAAATCGAACTTAATGAACTTTGAACCTTTCAACTTCCAAAACTCGTGACGGACCTTATCAAATCAACTCGGAATGAACTCAAATGTTGTACACAAGTCCCAAATGACATAACGAAGCTATTCCAATTTCCCATACCACAATTCAAACCCGTTATCATCAAAGTCGGTCAAACTTATGAACATTCCAAACCTTTAAATTTCCAACTTTCGCCAAATAGTACCGAAACCTTCTAGAAATATCCAAATGCAAATTCAGGCATACAACCAAGTCCAAAATTGCCATCCGGACCTAACGGAACCATCAAAATTTCGATCCGGGGTCAAGTACTAAAAAAATCAAACTTGGTCAACTCTTCCAATTTAAAGTTTCCTAGTTGAAAATCATTCTTCCAAATCAATTCCGAATAAACTGAAAACCAAAAATGATGATTCACACAAGTCATAATACATCATACGATGCTACTTCAAGTCATAGTAATTCTAACAATTAGGAATTATCCAATGAGTCGGTTCAATGATCTATCTCTATATGCATCATCTATCTATGTGATTTAGTTAATGAGATCAACTAATCTTTATTGCATAAAGACAATCACTTAAATATTGACCTAGCCGAATTACTAGTGTCCAAATTAATATTCCTACGATCAAGAACAAATTTAGATTAAATTATAAGAAACTTCATTCTCATTTTCATGATCTTCGTCACAATGTGAAGTCTCAAAATTTAATCAAGGACCTTATCAAATTAATCAAGAAATTAATAACAATTATAAAAGAATATCAAATATATATTTTATATCAAATAACGTTCACAAAAATATGTTCAAATTATCAAATATGAGACTGGATCTAGGGGATATTTACGGTATCCCTAGCAACTTCAAAAAGGAAAAGAGACCATATATCTTGAATACTCTTCCATTACAATTGTCATTGACTTTGACTATTGTGAGTTCTAGTCTCCTATAGTTGGAGTTCCACAAAAGATTGTCATGAAACTAACTTAATTGACAATTCTTTTCCAGAGAACTTAAGGACCTCTATATTTATTTTCATTTGTATAATTTTCCACTGTACTCGGTTTCCGCAGTCCCACTTTAAAGATAAAATGCTCCTTTATCACAAGTGATACTATTATTTCTAGGCTAATAGTCTGTTTGGCCAAGTTTCAAAATCGGTTTATTTCGAGCCGTATGTGTTTAACTAATTAATTTGGAAAGTATTTCGAAACAATAATTTGTGTTTGATCAAATTTTTAAAAAGTACTTTTAAGAGTATTCTTCTGAAAAAATGCTTGTTAAAACAGTGCTTTTATGAAGAAACTATTTTTTTTTTTGCTTTCCCAAAATTGCTTCTGACTTTTCTAGGTAGTCAAGCGTTTCTCTTTGTCTTACTCAGTTCGCTAGCATTAGTGTTAGTATGATATCTTTTATTTATAGATGACTATTATTACCTAGAGTTTGACTGCATTCTTGGATTCGATCTTATTTCATCTTGCTATTATTAATACTTGTTGCAATTATCTTTTCTTTTTCAATCATTCTCTAGTCGATGATCTATCGGAAACAAGCTCTCTGGCCTTTCAGGGATAGGGATAAAGCTGCGCACATCTTACTCTTCCCATACGCAACTTGTGGAAGCTAGTGGGTCTATTGTTGTTGTTCCAAAATTGCTTCAAACTCTTTTCCCTTCTAAAAACTTGACCAAACACTTTAACTTAAAAATAATATTTTTTTTGAAAAAACATGCTTTTGGCTTTTGAAAAAGCCTGGCAAAACACACAATAAAACCCCAGAATTTTAGTTAAAAATAAAAAAATATTTATCGCTCCATCATAATGGTTTCGTCCTTCAATTCAATTCAATATAATTGTTTGTTGTAGAGTTTCTTATTTTTTGGAAGTGGTCAATCCTAAGACTACGCGCTTACAATTTACCGGAAAACCCTCACTACTAATTAAACTACCCCCCCCCCCCTCTCTCTCTCTACGTATTATACACGTTTACTTCGCAGACACATATACTTTCTCTCACTAAACTAGATTGTGGGTTTTTATTTGATTTTCTCAGAGGTAAATTATACCAAGATCTTGACTGCTTCATATCTTATTTGTCTATAAGATTTTGATACCTTTTACTTTGATCTTTCTTTGCGACTGTGTTTTCTTCATTTTTATTGTATAAAGTCATGATCTTGAAATTACTCCTAGTTGGGTTTGCTTCAATTTTGTTGTTCTCTTTTTTGGACAATCAAGCTTTCATTTGTATTGGATGTTTTTGTTGTGCATTCTAGAAACTAGAGATTTGTTTGGTAGGAAATTGGGAATTTTAATGATCTATTTCCTCTTTGATTTTTGGTGAACTTTGGTATCATTTGTTGAATTGCAGGTTAGTTAAAGTTTGATTCTCGGTGAGGTTCTACTTTGATTTATTTACTGTTTTTGTGTGTTTGAAGGGTGTGTTTATGTTCTTACCTTTGAATTTATCAATATTTAAGTTTTTGTTTTTGTTTTTGTTTTTTTCAGGGAGATCAAAGGTGGAAAGTAGAAAAAGATGGCTAATAATGCAGCAGCTTGTGCAGAAAGGGCAACAAGTGATATGCTGATTGGTCCAGACTGGGCTATAAACATTGAGCTTTGTGATATTATCAACATGAATCCTGGGTATTTTATCTTGACCATATTGTTTAAGTGATTTATCTGTCTTGAAACTTGACTGCATTTATCTGTCTTGAAACTTGACTGCATTTATCTGTCTTGAAACTTGACTGCACGGTATGCACCATGCTCTGCATTTTGTCTCTTTCAGCACCACAAAGTAATAAAGTGTCATCTGCATATAGAATATGTCATTCTGTCTATCTATGTGGAAGTCCTCGAGCCATCAGTAGCTTTTTTTTAACAAGTAAAAATTTCATTTTACAATTTCAAGCTCCAGCCTTGTTAAGCATTAAGCTTAACACTTCCATGACCATGACAAAGAGGTAAGGACAGATAGGGCCCCCTTGTCTTAGTCCTCTTTTTGGTTTGAAAAGACCATCACGGTTCCAATTTAACAATTTATTTATGTGATTGTAAGAATTTCTCCTAGAAGGTGTATACCAAAGTTGAGAACCTTACATGGTACTTGTTGCTGGTGGGAGGTAGCAGGTCCGCGCAAGCTGGCCCGGACATCACAATTATCCCAAAAAAAAAGAACCTTGCATAAAGACGTGATTCTCTCAAGAGTATCCAATCAAAATTCGTGACTGCTACATCAAAAGTGTTCCGAGAATACACAAAAAACAACATTTTCCACTAATTTGTGCAATGGAGCTCTGTCGGCTTCTACCACATAGTGGGGATGACAGAAATCCTACTCAATCTTAATGTTATGGTGCTTGAGCAAATTTTTTTAATTAGTTTGAGATTTGATGTAGGTGCTGTACTTCTGTCCTTTTATTTTTATTTTTATAAATGTAGTTAGTATTGAGCTCTTGCATAAAACAAAAAGAAGGGATTTTGACTAGACATCTGCTATCGAAGGCAAATGTGTTTTAGATCTTCTATATCTTATCCAAAAAAGTAAACAGTGTAAGAAGGATTTTCCGTCGAACTTAGTCCCACAATGTGATGTCGTGTAAGAATTAGTCTTATGTTACATTCACCGCACGTTTTGGGTAGGTAGTTTCAAGGACTGGCTGTCATGACTCATGAGTGACCACACTTTCAAAATAGCCTGAAATGTGATCCAGCTTTGCATCCTACCTTAGTCTCTGGAAGAAATCCCAGGGTATGATAGCAGTGAAGTAGGTAAACTGTGTATACTTATTGTATATGGGCCTTTTGTTGGTGTAAACATTAATGAAGTTTATTTACCTTATCAAAGAAAAAGTTGGAGGCAGGCTTTCTGGCTGATAAAAGTTTAACATGCATTTTTGCTGATTTTTCTTTTGCCTAAATGGTATTTGTGCACTGTTTTTTGATCTTCTGAACTTGTTTGTTTTCTTGTAAAATTTCAAATTGCCCTAGTCTGTTTTGCCAGGTTGAGCTTTTCTGTAGTTGATCGTGTACCAGCTTACTCATTAAACTCTTAATTTTTTTTGAGAAGGCTTACTGATTAAACTCTAATTGCAGACAAGCAAAGGATGCTCTTAAGATTATCAAGAAACGTTTAGGGAGTAAAAATCCGAAAATACAGCTTCTTACCCTATTTGTAAGTATATCTCACTTAACTTAAGTTTACTAGATTTCTTTTTGTCTAGGGTTACATAGAGTTTATTTGCTGAAATATCTTCCCTCAAAATTTTATTTTGCTGAATTTTATCCAGAAAATTATTCTCTTGCTTTTCTTATATATGATTTGTTGAGTTTGTCTCCTTATATGGTCTTGGGCAATTTTACCTCATGATTAAAAGTACCAAGATCCATATTTGAGCTAGCTTTTGGGGTTGAATTAGGCCCAAGGTTCATTTCTTATCATGTTTAAAAGTGCAAGTCTAAAATTTGAACTTCCCATATCTTATAAGATCCACTTATCCTTAGTTTACCATACAAATTTGACATGTTACTGGTCTCATCTCCTCATTCCTGACATATCGTCTGTGAAACTGGTATAACTGACAAGAGGTGAATATAGTTGTCAAACTTTAGCCTGCTAGTGTACTATGCTGAAATATCTCTTATGTGTTTTCAGCACATCTGTAGTGTTGGCATTTTTCAGATAGGTCGATAACTATTGCCAATAGAAATTCACTTATCTATGTGTCATGTTTGACTGCTTATGTCTCGAGACAAAGTTAATTGATCAGTAAAAAATTCAGTGGATATTCTGGGAGTACAGTTGTTCATTCTCATCATGGGATTTGCCATTTGAAGTTGCAAAAAAGTTCATAAAAAGAAACTTGAATTGAAGATTATTTGCTATCTATTTTATTCTCCGAACTTTTTATTTAGGTTCTCGAGACCCTGAGCAAAAATTGTGGAGAGAATGTGTTTCAGCAAATTGTGGAGCGGGACATTTTAAAGGACATGGTCAAAATTGTGAAGAAGAAGGTAAACAACTTCCTGATATACATGGTTTCCTCAACTTGTTTCACCTCTTTGAGATATGTAATAACTTCACGATTATTGTTGTTGATGTAAACTCTGCAGCCTGATTTAAATGTGAGGGAGAAGATTTTGATTTTGATAGATTCATGGCAAGAAGCTTTGGGAGGGCCAGGGGGAAGATTTCCCCAGTATTACGCTGCATATAATGAGCTGAAGGTGATTCCTTTGTGTCCCTATTATTATGTTTAAGCATCTATGAATCTTTTCGTTAAAGCTGTTCGCAAATCAGGGGCGGACCCGCAATAGGGTCAAGAGGGTTCAAATGAACCTGCTTCGTCGAAATTTTTTGGTATTATATATAGGTTAAATTCTGTAAATTTGATATAATAATGTTATTTTGAATCCTCTTGAGCAAACATGATCTCGTGGACAGATGGTTGCGCGAGTTCAATGTTTGATGCAGGTTAAGGGTTCGAAACTTTGTAACAGCAACTGTTTGCTGTTTTTTCCGTTTGCAGTTTTGTTCTTGCATATCTTTTGTTCTTTGTCACCGTACATGTGTGTTCAGTCTTCAATGCGTGAAATCTAACATTATTTTGCTAAAACATGCAAGTGTAGACATTGAATATTTATAATTCCTAGTTCATCTTAAATTATTTTATGCTAAATTAATTATTTATGTTACGTTGAACAAGTTAGTTTACTTTATCAGCTCTCTTATTTTATATTAGTTTAATTTAAGTTATAACTCTTTATTTTTTGTTTGTAAATTAACAAGTTTGTTCTTTATAAGAAAAAAATCTAACAAATTTCCAAATTGGTTGAATTTTTTTTTTTGTTAAAGTTTTACAAGCTGTAAAATTCGTTTAAGTATAATTGCTAAATTAAGTAGATGAATTGTTAACGTTTGCAGCTAAAGTAATTTGTCTTTGTTAAACATTTTAAATATCTTTCCCAACTATTTTTGGAAAGAAAAAAAAAGGAAAAAAGAATGTCGATCTCAACTTTTTGGATGTTCGTTTTGTGGTAGCATTATGACTCAAAAAAAAAAAGGCCGGGCAAATTTTACTTGTCAATACAGCCCTTATTGTTGGTTATAATTATTTTTTATTGAACCCGCGTGCATAAAATTCTGGGTCCGCCATGATGCAAAGCATTCTTGGTTGATCTTTCCCTTATTGTAGCACCTTGCTGTAGCGAAGTTTCATGTTTTCAGTTTCAGTTGGTAATAATTTCCTAGATATCTTTATTACAAAAAAGAAAAAAGTTCCTGGATGACGCTGAATCAACTCCTCTATATTGATCTGTTAGATAAGAAAGTGGATATGTTTCCCGGTATCGATTCACATTGACCTCTATTCAGATGTCTTTGGAACTGGATAAACAAAGTGAAAGGAATGGAAAATGAACCAAAGGAAGATAAAGAAAACTGAAAGAAGAGAGTTCCCTTCCTTTTGTCTAGGACCTCTAGGTGCAGAGCAAAGCTAACGGAAGACAATTTTCTCTCTCATCACTATCCTGGTTGAAATAATTAAGTCTGCCTTAGTAGAAAATAGTTTTCCTGATTCATATTGCTTCCCTCTCTCCATCCAAACCAAACAACTTAAATGAAAGTTGCTGCAGCCATGTAGGTAGAGAGGGCAAAACAACTTTCAATCATCGAAGTACTGTGCAGAATTTCTGTTCATGATAATGCTATTTTCTCACTGATGTCCCTTAGCATTCTCTTAGGTCTGGCTTATTTTGGTAGCTTTTGTCATTTTCCTGGTCGTTTCCACTTTCCAGGACTCGCTTTATCTTGCCAGGCAATTGCCTGTTTTCCACAAGAGATTGTTCTCCTCCGAGGCTTGAGAGCTTATTCCCTTCTTGTTCACCTTTCCATCCCGAAAATAAAAGAGCCTTCGTGGAAAAACTGTTGGAATGAGATCTCTCATACAAAAAGACCTGAACTAACTACTCACTCAATGCGCATTGAAATTCTAATGAATGCCTTTGATTTCAACTATAACTATATGTCGGTCTTTTCTTTCGAAGACCCCATTCTGCAGCGGAGTATGAACACAAGTAGCGGGACATGACAGTGGTTGGGGAGAAGGAAAAGCTATCTGACATCAATCCAATGAGTAGACAAAGCGGCTTGGCCGAAGAGGGTGTGTGTGTGTATATATATGTATATATACCTACAATATGGTTGTAGTAGGTTGGCATTGTAAACATAATTTAGTTCTCCAAAATGCCCATGTTATTTGCTTCCACCACATCAAATTTAGGGGCTTTTTTTTTTGTTCCAGAAAAATTCGCCATTTTAACTTTCATCTCTGCAATTTGCATTTCCCACCTCTACAACGTTATGGCGGCAAACAAAGCCAGCAGCACCTTTATTTTCCATCATCAGCAGGCCATTCTTCTCAATCCAGTATCTTTTTCTCTCACAACTTGACAATAATATAATGGAAGTAATTTTTTGCTCTAATGTCTCTTCATTTTAGTAAACAGATTATGGTGTAAAATTTTGTCAGTTTGCTTTTCGATTTGTTTATACCCAACAATTAGTCTATTTGATTTGTCCAATAGAATCCACCATTTATTGTTCCAAAATTGGATGTTACACATTCAAGATTCATTTTTCTTCAATCATGCACAAGGAGTATATTAAAATAATACAATTCTTATTTTGTGGTTTTGTCTTTATTCTTCTTCTGAGTATGTACTGAACCTTGCAAAATCACTTTGTTATTTTGCAAATTGTTCTTTGTTGCTATGGAAAGAGAAGAGAGAGGTAAAGGGGCTACTGCGGAGAAAGAGTTCTAGTAAGCTGGGTTTAGTATTTCAAGTTTAGAAGGACATAAAAGCCCCTAAATTTAATGTGGTGGCAGCAAATAATATGGACATTTTGGAGAACTAAATTATGTGTATAATGCTAACCTACTACAACCATGTTAGCAATATATATATATATATATATATATATATATATATATATATATATATATATATATATATATATATATATATATAAATATACGCGCGTGTGTGTATACATATTGGATCTTGCTAACTTGCTACATGGCTATAGTAGGTTTGCATTGTACCAACTTTTAGTCTTAAGTTGCTCGGACTCGGGTGCGGTTATCCGATACGAGGACGGATCCGAGTATCAGATTCGGCAAAATCTAAATTTTAAGATTCGGGGGTGCGGATCCGGATATGGATACGGGTGCGAGGATTCGGCTAATAAAAAATAGAGCTATAAAAATATTGTAAATTTTAAGAGATATTCTGTGAAAAACTTACATGAATATTGTAGAATTCAATCTTTCATTCTCCTAGATGGACATTATTCTTTTATTCTCTTAAATCTGTTTTATTTTTGATTTTGAGAAATCAAAATCTCAATTTTTCTCCCAAATTTGTTGATGGACTTCGGTCAAAGTGTCCGAAGTCATTTGTGTATCCGGGACGTATCCCGCTCCCGTCCCCGTCTCGTATCGGGACAAGGACGGCACCAAAATCGAAGAGTCCACGCAACTTAGCTTTTAGTTTCCATATATGTCCCTGTCCGCAAATTAGCAACACATGAATTAAATGGGTTCTTTGTCTTTTAACTCATCCAACTCTTTCCTCCACTGTACCTGGCGTCTCTCTCGGGCAGAGAAGAAATCCAATTTTGCGTCACTGCAAATTCTTTTCAGTTTTCAACCCATTTTCTTAACTTCAATTTCCACCAACAATTCTTTGCAGATTTCAACATTTTCTTAAATGCCTCCCCCATTTTCTTAACTTCAGTTTCCACTGTAAATTACGTTCTTAAAATGAAAATTTCCAGATTAGTGTTTGCTAAATTTCCATTGCTTCTTTCATTTCTTTTCCCGGAGAATCCAATGAAGAGCAAGAGAAAAACATGAACAGCAAAGTCGGTTATTTGGGGGGGGGGGGGCAATTAATCTGATTTAAACTAATCAAGATAGGTCTAGTTTGTTTTTTAATTTTTTCAATATATTTATTCTTTGAGTTTGGAATTGTGAAAACTTTAATGGTGATACCTGTGGAGAATAGCAACAACTAGCCATGTAAAAAGCTTTAGTTAGTTGAATATGAAAGTCGGGAAAATGTAAGTATATGAGAGAATTGAAAAGAGAGGAGGAAGAGAGAGGGAAGGAGAATTAGATATAAATTTTGGTAAAAAGACAAAAGAGCTCATCTGACACATTGTTAATTTGCTGACAGAGACGTGAAAACTAAAAAGTGGGTACAATGCTACCTACTACAACATGTGTATGTAGGTGCGTAACTTTAAGTAGCTTCAGCATTGGCTACAAAATAGGAGATAGATAGAATATAAAATAACGATGTACGAATAAGAACCAACCACAGAACCCTGTTCTATAAGTGGAATGCATTAGCTGTCCGCTCTCAGGTTGGGCAGTCAGGGTTAGGGTTGGAGAAGGGCAATGACCCATTCTTAGTTAGAACGGGATTCCGACTCAACACCCTTTGAGTTAAATTTTGAGAAGAATTGCTCTTTGGAGAGCTTCGTCTCTGGTAAACTTACCGAGGGCTAAAGTCATAGTGATCCTCCTATTCAACTACTTCGACCATTCTGAGCACCTCATATCATTTTTGGGGCGTCAGAAGATTCGATCATATTTGCATGACTAAAAATCGTAAGCTGTTTGGTTTTAGAATTTCAAAGTCTAATTTCCCTATAAATGTAGGTGTTACTAGCTTCAGCTCAAGAGTTTGAGTGGTATAGACTTTCTCGGATGATTATATTTTTCCACTTTGCTGCTAAACTATATAATAGCAATTTTTTTTGATTACCTCGGTGTCCGGGCCAGCTTACGGCACCTTGACTAATTTCGCGGGGTACCTGCTACCTCCTACCAGCAACATGTACCTGGTCACTCTATTCACCAAGGCTTCGACGTATGGGAAGAAATTACGTCGTGTTTTTTGTCTCTGCTGGGATTAGAACCTGAGACCTCATGGTTATAATGGCAAAATTATGCTAAGGAACATTAATGTTTTGAGTCCTTAAGACATGTTAGTGATAATTAGTTTATTTAAGAAATCAATATTTGGCAAATGTATTGTCCATTATTGGGACCTTGCTAATTTGGATCAGCATGGAAGTTCTTCGGCAAGTATGTATTTTCTCTGAGGAGTGTTAGCAAAAGATATATAGCTCCTGTTTAAAGGGAGGGAAAAAAAAGGTTAACCCACACCATTCTAGAGATTCTAGAATCTTGCTAGGACACTGTATTGATCCTAGAAATTCTAGAATCTTGCTAGGACTGCAGAACAGTTTTTCTTCTATTTTTTGCTCACATGTAAATATGGTGTCAGTACAACATATGTACTGATCTTTTAATATACACAATACATTACCATCTCAAAAAATAAAAAACCATTCTAAGATGTATGCTCTGGTTCTGTGAATGTTTCAGAAAATAAATCATGCAAAGTATTTGAGAGTTAGAACCATTTTTAGTAGGTTAAACCTGGACATGTATTTAACTGCTGCTCTTCCCTCTTTTTCTCTTCTTTTTTTTGATTGATTTGAGAAGTAGACATTGTGCCAGTATTAGACAAACTTGTTCCAAATTAACCAGGCAAGTGGACTAAACATCTGTTAATCTTAGGATCAACTTTTCCATATAGTTTATGTCGTTCTTATATGGTACTCTGTTTACAGTTCCGGATGCTGCCTTTTTCTTTTAGTTTTTTCAAACTTTCCTACATATACTAGTCGCACTTGCATATTACAGTTTTATACGTTAGTTTTTTTATTTTATTTTATTTTTTTCCGATTTTTTTAGAGAATGTTATGCCAACAGAAGTGCTTTTATATTTGAATGTGTTATTACAATTACACTTTTAATGTAAAGGTGCTTTTACGTGGCTTTCAGAATGGCCATCTTGGTGGCTTGGGATATTATTATGAGGGCCCATTCGCTTCTCTCTCTCTATTTCCCCTTTTTATTTCTTTTGGGTTTTCGTTAATAGGAGTTTAGTGCACAGTAAAAGGAAGTAACACTAACACTTATGCCATAAAGCATGTCGCATGTTTTGCCAGCAACAACAACCCAGTAATAATCCCACTCGCATGTTTTGCCAGCAATTGGAGCAAAATGCTCTATTAAGATTAAACATTGACAGATTCGATGGTGAAATAAAGAAAAAACAACCATAATTTGACTAAACCATCGGTGCAGCAAATATCGGAATGTGAAAGAAAGAGCCCAAGTTGAAGAATGTCCATGTTTCCCGAGAAAATTAAGTAGACAAGCAACACAGAAGAGAAGCTGCAAACATTATCTTTATTTCTAATGCGCAAAGAAGTGGCTGCAATTATGCAGGAGATCTCCGAATTCACCACACCAAAGCCCCGATTTAGTTAGCCTTTCTCAAGTAAAATTTAGAGTCCATCCTCCATATCAAACACTCATTCCTATCTGTATATAGAAAGATATCAAAACTTTAGTTAGAAAGACCGCTAAACCTAAAGCCTGGCACTAAATACAACACAGGACTTTCCAAAAAACTTCTGGTTTCCTATGTAATAAACCATGAAATCACTTGGCATCACCATTGTGTCACTATATTATTTGTAACTTTTGACATGGTTTTGTAATCGGAGAGTTCATCATCTACATGTTACCTTTATCTTGAGTTTAAAAACTGTTTTCATAATACCTCAAGTTTTTACTCGAACTAATGGTTTTCCTTGTTTGGGTTTCTTTTAGTGCTCCTTCTGTATTTGATAGTTATACATCTTTTTATTCTTTTATTTTTATACTTTTTGCTCTTTTTTTTTTTGTACAATTTGAACGACTGCTCTGTTTTCATGCCAAGTAATTCTGCATACGATCTTAGGGTAGCAACGACTTTGTTTCATAATTGACAATTCTCTTTCTAAATAAGTTTTCTGGTAAGTTCCTTTTTTTTGAGAATGATCTTTCTGGTAAGTTTCTTTTCCTAAATAAGTTGATTGTTCATGTCCTTTCAACTTCTTTAATGAAGTACATGGTAGATTGGAAGAGCGGATACCATTTTGTATCCATTCTGTTCGAATTAATCATGTGGGTTGCTCACTGAACTAGTGTCCTTGCTCTCCCTATAACTTCCTTCTTGTTGTCACAATTGCTCTGTTATTTTGCATTTGTTTCTTTTAAGACCCTTTTCCCCTCCAATATGGAAATCAGTGGACCTAGTGGTATTAGTTTTACTATATATCACTTACAACCTACATCTTTTTTATGTAGATTTTATCAATTTGATGGATTACCCGTCATATATTCATTCAAATCTTCATGTATTTGCTTTTAATATGAACTTTGCAGGCATATGGTGTAGAGTTTCCACCTCGAGAGGAAAATAGTGTACCTTTATTTACACCACCACAAACCCAGCCAATAGTCCACATGCCTTCAGCTTATGAGGAGGCTGCAGTTGAGGCCTCTCTTGAATCAGATCCTTCTGGACTCAGGTATTGCATAGCTTGTTCTTTTCCCTTTAGCATGACTTCCTGCTCGAAATTTTTAGATTTTTATTTACGGACATCTCACTTATTTTAAGGACACAATTAAGTTTTATATGGATATATTGTTAATATGGAAACATCTCTGCTTTAAGTAAGTGCTCCACTGTTGTTTATGTACCTATGCTTTAAAGGTCAATAAGTGCTCCTTAAGCCTCAAGTTAACTATCTAGAAATGAAAATCTGAGGCAGTACTTTTTGGTAGTCAGCATTCATTGGTACCTTGTTCAAGTGTAAGATGAAGTTTTTGATTAAAAAATGCATTGTTTTTTGCTATTACATTAAGTTGACGAACTTTCAGTCTGTCCCATTCATAGATGTATTGAAACTGGAAGAATGTAGTAAACCATAAATCTCAGGTGAAATAGAGCAACTTTTATCAAAACTCAGTTTCGATATTGCCATTCATTTGGGGAACGTTTTATGATTGGTATAAATACTCCGAATTTTGGCGGGGGTGGTACTATATGAGGAAAGCCCTGAAGTTAGCTATACTGTACTGCATCTTTCTTTTGAATGAGTTATCATTGGCATCTAGGCTGCGTGTGACCTCTGGAGCTATTTCCTTTTTTCATCGAGTATGTACTCTTAGTGTTGTGGATTTTTTATCTGGCTTTCAAACTTTATTGCAACTTTCTCCAATGCTTTCTGTCCCTCGTCTATGCTGTTTAATGAGGCATAATGTACAAAAGAAGAAAAGCCCTGGGAAGTCCTCGTGTTGCATCCTCCTTTTTCAACGAACACAAACCTTTTTTTTAAGCTTCCCAACCACTTTTACCTTATCAAAAAAAAAAAAAAAAAAGAAAGAAAGAAGAAGAAAGTACTGCTAATTTCAAGTAAGTGACATTTATGGTATCCCGTCTTTTCAGTGTTTCGGAGATTCAAACTGCTGAGGGACTAGCAGATGTTCTAACGGAGATGCTTGGTGCATTGGATCCAAAAAATCCTCAGGTCAGAACTAGTTTTAACTCTCTTGTTTCTTAGGTTCATAGTGTTTACTTGTCCTCACTCGCTACTAAAGTTGAAAATTGGAAGGGTCGTATGTTCAAATGAGTTTCTTTTCTTGGATTGTCTTTGGTGAGACTGTATTCGATTAAGTTGGCAATTTCAGGACTACACCTTTTAGAATGATCCCTTTCACCCCTTCACTATTTGAAAAGAGAAGCTTAGATAAAAAGACCACAAAAAAAAGAAGAACGAAGAAATATAAAAGAAAAGTAAATAGAGAAAAAGAATGAAATTGTACCTTCAGAAATCCTTTAATGTAAAGTATCTGGCATTTTTTTTAAACTCTTTGACGGGGCAGAAAGAATGGTTGATGCAGTGAATTAGGTTAAACGGCAAGTTTAGACTGAAACATTGAACGCAGAAATTCAGTACAAGCTTCAAACATTTTTTGGTGAAGACAAATATGCTAAGGTAGTTTTGGGCATGAAATTGGGAAGAATTAGGAATCTCTAATTTTAATGTTGTTTGGGATATTTAAATTTCTGTGCCTATTATAGGTATCTTGTTGTTGTTTAATCTTGTAGGTTAAATCCATATGGTTATATAATATATAGGCATCCTGTTCTTCTACCTTTCTCAACCTTTTGGCTAAGATCAACTGTAGTCCTGTTCTTCCTTTCAGTAGGCCGAAATACTAAGAGTTCCCTGTTTATATTTCATTTTTTGATAAGTGATCTTACGTTCCATCATTGAGTGCTAAAATCCATATAGGTTGATCACCATTGTTATATCCAATTTACGTTGGGCAGTACTTGTAAAATCCAGATGAATTATTGTTCATGCTCTAATTTATTGCTTGACATCTTTACAGGCCGTAAAGGAGGAGGTGATCGTCGATCTTGTCGAACAGTGTCGTGCTTACCAAAAGCGTGTTATGATTCTTGTGAACAACACAGTGTAAGAACCTGTAGGTTTTGTGGTTTTATTTCATTCCTGATCGCCCCTTGACATTGCTCACCTTTCCAAATTTAGAGACGAGGATCTGCTGTGTAAAGGATTGGCACTCAATGATGATTTGCAGCGAGTTCTTCGTAGACATGATGATATTGCCAATGGAACCTCAACAATTACAGTACAGCCCAGAGAAACTCCTGTTGCACCCCTCTTGAATGTGAATCATGAGGATGATGAGTCAGAAGATGATTTCTCTCATTTAGCACGGAGGTAATGCTTGGTCATTTTGCTGCTATACTGTTCCTTCTCCCGTTTTCCTTGTCCATACCAGTAGTGTTAGTCTTGCATTTTCTTATTTTTTTTATTTCTATTACTACCTGCTGTTTCTTTCGCTTCGGTTTTCTTATTATCTTGCTGGTGTTACTGTCTATCGGTAACAACCTCTCTACCTTCTCAAGGTAGGGGTAAGGTCTGTGTACACACTATCTTTTCCCGATCCCACTTTTGGGATTACACTGGGTTTGTTGTTGCTGTACTGTTCCTTCTCCCCCACCCGCACAGTAATTGTCTTCAGTTTTATAATTATGGTTTTGCCAGGCATTTTCTATTCTTACTGCAAATATTGCCACTTTAGAGTACATGATGTAGTAAAAGCATTTTGATTAGATCTTTAGATGGTCATTGATATGAGAATATAAATCAACTGCCTTTATTCTCCATCTAGGTGAAGTTGGATTTCATTTTCTGGGAAGAACTTTATGTCAAATGATTCCTAGAGATCATTTTTGCTTTAGTTCTCCCAGCTGGTTAGCACACTTCAACATTTAGCCTGTTTGGCATGCATCCGAGGTAACCTACTTTTAGATTTATTATAGGTTATCAAAAAAAGATTTATTATAAAGCAGCAGTGGATAGTTAATTCCATTGTTGCTATTTAAAAGAGACCAGAATTATGATACTGTTTCAAAATTGGGGTTTTGCCAAACTATTACCTTCACCTTTTGGTATACATTGAAAATAATCGACTTTAGCCAGTCGCTGTTATGTGTACTTTTCATATAATCCTATGTGAAAAAGTCAATAAACTTCAGAGGTTGAAGGTAAGGCATGTTTGTCTGACTAAGCTCTTCATTTCTAAGGGGATTTTAGTTAAGATTATAGAGCAATCAAAGAATATGAGACCACATCAAAATTTTGGTAGCAATAGTGAGAAGAAAAACCGTAGAGCTGATCATAACTAATTTTGGTTGAGGTTTAGTTGATTGATTTATGGTGAGCAGAAAAAACATAGTCCTTCTAATATTATTTGTTTTGTCTTTCAGTATAAATTGATATTAACAGTGCTAAAGGGATATGTCTGTGTAATGTCAAAGGTTTTTGCTTTTACCTCTATGTAAAAGATTTCTTTGTGTTTCGCTTTTACCAATAGTGTAATTGTTGCATTATAGCATTTCTTTCTTGTTATGATTCGTTTGCTTGATTGCGAGTCTCTGCATAATGATGAATGGATATCCAATAGGTGAATGTAGCTTAGTACAAGATCACTTTCTTCAACAATTTAAGGCACTTCCTTAGGAGTTGGGAGTGATTTGTTGGGCTTAAGTACATTGTTCCAAAGCTTTCCCAAGTCCTCCTTAAACTCTTCTTGGAACTCTTCCTATCTTGGCCTTGCAGTTTCCGTGAGTTTCCATCAAATAGTGGTGCAATTTCCTCTTCTCAGTTTTCTATTTTTCTTCTCCTGAAAAAGTGCGAAACTCCATCATTTTATCCTGTGAGTTCCACACAGTTGGGACTTGTTATTGAGATTCTGTTTAGTACAGAAGAATGGCTTAGAAACAAACAAGTGCATCAGAGCTTACTGTCAAATGCCACCATGTTATCCTGGTTAAGTGTCCAAGACTGTATGCCTTGCTGGTTGGATCTGAATCTGCTCTATAGTTATCTAATCTCTTTCTTTTTCCTACCTCCCCTACGAAGGGATTCCCAAGGATTTTGATTACAGTTACAGTTACTATATTTTGCTAAGTACAGAATAATGGTTTAAAGCAAACTAGTGTTGCAGAGCCATTGGAGTTGTGGCTCTAAATCCTGCATTTCTCATGTGCATGAGTTGGATCGCTGGGGAAACCAGCTTCTCTATTCTTATTTAGAATTTTATGAAATCATATTTTTGTACCAGTATGTACTTGACCTAATTTATATTACAATAAGCCATCAGCACTTGAAAGATTTTGACACTTAGAATCCAAAAACATTATATGGGTGAGTGATACAATAAGCCGGAACTGCATTTCATCAGTGTACTCAAAGTCTAGAACATGCATAGTTGTTAATTCACAAAAGAGCCGAAGAAGCTTTTGCTCCACATCATTACCAAGCACTCAAACAAGTAAGCTTATGATTCTTGGTTTTCCACCAGCATAAACATTTGCTGTTGCTTAATAGGAAATTTGGGAGATAAAGAAGAGGAAACGATGAGTTTCATTTCCTGTTTATGGTTTTTAATGGAATAATGGGCTGATGATTATATTACCATTTGAAGTTCCAGGGGCAAAGGCCTTGTGGGGAAAGTTTGGGATACAAGAGTTTGTCGTAACTATTTCTTGAATCTTTAATTTCTTTTCTCGACCTAGATTTCCTACTTCTGCATCTGGTGGTGTGACGGTAACTTCATAATGTTGTCAAATTCTGAGTAGAATGTTTCCTGGGTTCTCAAGGGCAAGAGCTTGGCAAATTGATATTGGTGCCTGTCATGCTTAAGAGATGTGCAGTCTAGTTTTGCTGTAAATCCACTTTATTCATCTGTGGGCTGTCATGTGCACAATTGTATTTCTAGACTAAGAATCCTCATTGAGTGAGAATTTTTGTGCACCGAGTATGAAATTGTACTTCCCTTAGTAGATAATTGGCAATGATTTGTCCCTTCAGGGACATCCATTAAAATTGGTACGATAAAGAGAAGATATAAGTGCCAATTATTTTTATATCTATCATAGCTATAGGTTTGTGCTTTAATTTACTCGAGGATTTCAAAAAGCACAGGAACATTTGGTTGTGTTTTATGAAATCTCTACTGGTATCCTCTTGGTGGTGTTGTCCCTGGCTTTGCTCGTCCTTACTTCCCTTAGTAGATAATTGGCAATGATTTGTCCCTTCAGGGACATCCATTAAAATTGGTACGATAAAGAGAAGATATAAGTGCCAATTATTTTTATATCTATCATAGCTATAGGTTTGTGCTTTAATTTACTCGAGGATTTCAAAAAGCACAGGAACATTTGGTTGTGTTTTATGAAATCTCTACTGGTATCCTCTTGGTGGTGTTGTCCCTGGCTTTGCTCGTCCTTTTCTTGATGTGTTTTTACTATCACTCGTGTCGCAGATCTTCAAAGGATCCGTCGCAGGCACAGGGGCGGAAGACTGTTGATGTAAAGAGTGAACCTATGCGAATTACCCCTACTCTTCCTCCCCCACCTTCATCAAGGAGACCAGTTTCTACTGATGCGGGAATGGTTGATTATCTCAGTGGTGAAAGGTTTGAATCTGAAAGATCTTTTGGAACAGCAGGATCCTCACCTATTGCTGTCTCAACTAATTCAAACAATGTGAGCTCCATCCCGCGATCAAGTCCCAAGCCTTCTTCATCCGCACCCCCTCCGGATGATTTGCTAAACCCAACAGCTGATGATGATTTCGTGAACCCCACTGCATCCTTGTTTACTGGAAAAAGCAACAACGGCGAATCTGATACAAAAGCCAAATCTGCTGATCACTTGCCTCCAGCACCTTGGGATGCTCCTCCTACCACACTCCCTCCACCACCAGCCAGATATAATCAGAGACAGCAGTACTTTGAGAAAAATGTTTTTGGTGGTGGATCGAGTTCTTATGATAGCGTAGTTGGACAAACAAAGAATCTCTCCATTGACTCTTCGTCGCCATCCAAACAAGAGAAACCTGAGGACGCACTGTTCAAAGATCTTGTTGATTTTGCAAAAGCCAAGTCTTCGTCATCGTCAAACCAATCCAATAGATCATTTTAAGTGATTGTAATGGATATGAATAATTTGTGGTGGTATATATCAGCTTTTACATCTTGTAGACAATAAATATTAAACAGAACTGGGTTCATGGATTACTGGAGCTGCTCCCTCTGCTTTGTTTTAGTTGTGAACCTTGGGCTTTCAGCTCCAAGGTGAGTGATAGTGTAGCCGACCTGAGATTTACAGTTTGGTTATTATGTATTCTTTTCTTCCTTTTCAATTGGTTTGTAATCATAACAATACTTGGGTTCTACTATCTCTCAATTAGTAGGGATGATCGTCTACGGCTATATGAGGGGATGATTTTAAAAATAGCCAGATTTACAACTGGTCGTTCAAAAATAGCCCAATTTCAAAAGTAATCGAAATTTAGCCACTTTTTATGTAAAGATAAATCTGAGCGAAAACACTGTTCGAAACCCGGAAAATACTCTAGTATATTATGCTGGAACAGCATAAGTATACTTGAACTCCAGCATATTATACTGGAGTTCCAGGATAGTATGCTGGAACTCCAGCATAATATGATGGAGTTCCAGGAATATGCTGGAACTCCATCATATTATGATGGAGTTCCAGCAAGTATAATGGTCCAGTATAATATACTGGAGTTTGGAGCACCAGTGCTCCAGTCTCCAGTATATTATACTGGAGCCAGCAAAGTATATCGGTCCAGCATAATATGCTGGAGTTCATACACAAGTGCACCGAACTCCAGTATATTATGCTGGATCGGTCTCTATTGCAGCAAAACGGTAGCTATTTTTCATTGACTTGGTAAACGTTGGCTATTTTTAATTGATCAGTCCGAAAACTGGCTATACCGTGAAATTTTGGCCTATATGAGTTCTGTTTACATGATTAAATGGTTAAAATACCATGGTATAGCCAGTTTTCACACTGGTCAATGAAAAATAGCCAGCGTTTATCAAGTCAATGAAAAATAGCCACTATTTTGCTGCAACAGGGACCGGTCCAGTATAATATACGGGAGTTCTGGTGCATTTGTGTACGAACTCCAGCATATTATGCTGGACCGGTATACTTTGCTAACTCCTGTAAAATTTGCGGGAGACTGGAGCACCAGTGCTCCAAACTCCAGTATATTATACTGGACAATTATACTTGCTGGAACTCCNGTTTGGAGCACCAGTGCTCCAGTCTCCAGTATATTATACTGGAGCCAGCAAAGTATATCGGTCCAGCATAATATGCTGGACCGGTATNGCTAACTCCTGTAAAATTTGTTATGATGGAGTTCCAGCAAGTATAATGGTCCAGTATAATATACTGGACAATTATACTTGCTGGAACTCCCGTAAAATTTACGGGAGTTCAAGCATACTTATGCTGGAACTCCCGTAAAATTTGCGGGCGTATTTTTCCGGATTTTGAACAGTGTTTTCGCTCAGATTTAAAGTGGCTAAATTTCGATGACTTTTGAAACTTGGCTATTTTTCAACGACCAGTGGTAAATCTGGCTATTTTTGAATTTCTCCCGATTAAATGTTCTGCAGGTGGGCTGGGTGATTCTGCCTCCAAGAAGAAAATCCAAAGGTTCAACACCTTTCTCATATTTCAGTTTGATAGCATCAAACAATACATTAGAGGATGTAATGGTGGTTGCTTAAGAATATCAAAATCCATTTATTTTTGCATCAACTGAACTAGAGGAAAATATGACATTTTCCAATGGACACAATCAGAGAATTCTCATTGACAGCATCCTTCGATGTGAAGGCTTGGGCAGGGAAGTCAAACGTATCAACCTTAAGAGTGTACTATGGTCAATAACCCTTCTGGTTCATCAGATAGGGATTGCCATAGTGACGCCACCTTGTTCAAGTGATACTTTACGACATCCTGCATGTTGAAGAATTAGTCATAGATTGGACCAGTCGTCTTGTTTTTAACCATGTTGATGTGAACTGTGTTTGTTTAGGGAAAGGAAAACTTCCTCATTAGCAACTTGAGAATAATCTCCATAGAATCTAAAAGATTGACACACTTTCTCCAGCCACCTTCTTAAGTCGTCTGACCCTCATACCTCTTCTCAATTTTGCTGCTTTCTCCCATAATCCAACTTCAGCATACTTGTTTGCTACCATAACTATATTCCCACTCCTTTTAGGCTCAATTGCAAGCAACCTCCTCCTGACCTTCTCTCCAACTCCAGTATAGTCATTAATATCATGAATGTGGCAAGAACTCAGTAATGTCCTCCAAATAACTGCATCAGCCTCAACGGGCATGTCCACAATGAATTTGTACGCTTCTTCAAGATGACCAACACGACTCAAGATATCTACTATGGCACCATAATGTGCCATCATAGGTTTGATCCTATGGACACTTTCCATCTCTCGAAACAAACGTTGCCCCTCTTCCACCATACCAACATGGCTACAAGCGCAAAGGACACCAAGAAAGGTCACATAGTTAGGCTTCATAGAGCAATCCTTCATTTTCCTAAAGAGTTCCATGGCCTCTACTGCAAATCCATGGTGTGCTAATCCAAGAATCATCGCACTCCATGTCCACACATTTCTTTCACCAATCCTATCAAAGATCAAACGAGCATAATCTACTGCTCCACATTTAGCATACATGTCAACAAGGGAAGTTCCCAATTGACAATTCACAAACATCCCTTGCTCAATCACTTGACAGTGTATCCATTTACCTAAACTCAAGTCACCCAACTCAGCACAAGCGGAGAGCAAAACAACCATAGTTGTCTCATCCGGTTGGAACTGACATTGTCTCATCTCACGAAAAATCTCAACCGCTTCGTAAAACCAACAACTTTCTACAAAAGCCGAAATCATAGAATTCCAAGAAATAACAGTTCTGAGCGACATAACAACAAACACCTTATATGCATCCATAATCTTCTTGCAAGATCCGTAAAAATGAACCAAAGTGTTCTGAACATAAATGTTGTTACAAAAACCAATCTTGATTGCTTCGGCATGAATCTGTTTCCCTTCTTTCAGACCCATAAAGGACGAACAAGCTTTGAAGAGAAAAGGGTATGTGAATTCATCTGAAGCAGCTCCACACCGCCGCATTTCGACAAAAACACGAATGGCTTCACTATGTGAACAGTTGTTGCACGTGGCATAATTTCTAATGAGGATATTCCACCATACATTAGATGAATTGTGGGATTGTTTGATGACAAGACCCGCGTAAGTAGCTGAGTTTATAGGGGTATGAGATGCAAAAAAGTTGACGATTTTAAGGATGATAGAAGTTTGTTGAGAGAGTCCGGAGATTATGATGTGAGTATGGATTTGGAAGAGGTGTTTAAGAGAAGAACAAGAGTTGAGAAGAGCCAAGAGTTGTTGGGTTTTGGAGGTGAAGCTCATGCCACAGCACTTTTCAGCAGAGTGACATTTTCCCCTTCTTTTTCTAGTGTTTAACTAATATGGGAAAAGGGTTAAATTTACCTTTTACTTTAGAAATTGATCCATATTTAATATTCATTTAACAAAAATAACCCTATAATTAAGCTATGTAGCAGACTAGCAGTGATGCAACTATACCCTTCATATCACATCAATTGTGTACTATAAAACATTGTTCATTCATTAGACATGAAGAAAATTATTAAGTAGCAAATGATGTTAACACAATAAATGTCTAGCTTTTAGGTTTGCATATCCTTCAAAGTGTGTCATTAAGCGAGTCTGGAACCAAAATGTGGAAAAAAAAATTTAGTGACCAAAATATATATAGCGTTTTTTTTTGAAAGACGCTATACTTAACTGGCCAAACGGCCGTTAAGGTATAGCGTCTTTTTAAAAGACGCTACATTTGAATTAAAAAAAGCGGGAAACTATAGCGTCTTTTGTTAAGACGTTATATATATAGCGTCTTAACAAAAGATGCTATATATATAATAAAAAAAGGTCTCCATCTTCCCCAAAACAGAACTCTAGAAATCGAACCCCTCCCAACCCCCTCAAAATTTAAAAACCAGCGGCTCAACCCCCCCCCCCCCAACCCACCCACAAACATTTTTAATTCAAAAATGTTTGAGTGGAGCCCACCCGTCCCACAAAAAGTAAATATTCTCGGTCCCACGCGCTAGCTAAGGCGTTATCTCGGACATTGTTGCTTGTTTCGGCTCCAAATCACAAAATCTTCAACTTTCTAAAGACCTTAAATCAAGGTATTCCGACTTAGTTTTTGTTAAAACTTGTATAAAAAATGCATATTAGTTGTTTTGTATGTGCTCTATGTTATATTGTGATTGTTTTGTGATTTAACTAATTTGTTATTTTTTGTCTGGACTATAGTATTAGTGTGCTAAACAATTCGTAAAATAGAGAAATTGTTATTAGTTGTTAAAAAAAATATTACTCCCTCCGTTCCAATTTATGTGAACCTGTTTAACTGGGCACGAAGTTTAAGAAAAAATGAAGACTTTTGGAATTTGTGGTCCTAAACAAGTTAAAAAGGGACCCAGAGTGTTTGTGTGGTTATAAAAGCTTCTCATTAAGGGTATAATTGTAAGTTTAACCTAAATTGTTTTCAAATTTAGAAAGGGTTCATTCTTTTTGGAACGGACCAAAAAGAAAATAGGTTCACATAAACTGGAACGGAGGGAGTAATTAGTTACTTTTTACTGTGGTATATGTAATTTCGTGATTGTTTAGTGATTAAATTGATTTGTTATTTTTATCCGTTTTAGATTATTAATTTGCTAAAAGACTAGTAAACTAGACAGATTTTTACTTTAGTTCCCTGTAGTGGTATCTTGTGGCCTAATGTAGTGTTTGTATTTGTAATGTAGTGACCTTTTAGCGTAGTATAACGTAGTGCCCTTTAGCGAAGTATCCTTGTAGTTATAGAAATTAACCATTTAAGTTTCTCTTATTCCCAAAAATACGTTAAAAAGCTGATAGTTCAAACACAAACTATCTCCAATTATAGTCAACAAACGTAAGAACATAAGAATTCAGGATACATTGGTGCGTATTGGGCCTCAAATATTGTGTCCGGAACCAAAATGTAAATATTTAATAATTAAATCTTGTATAGTTATGAAAATTAATTATTTCAATTTAGTATAGTAAAAAATAAGTCAATAACAAACAAACATATAAAATAATAAAACTAACATATTAAATAATAAAACCAACATATACAATAATAAACTAACATATAAAATAACAGACTTGTTGAGTGAAAAATTGGAAAAAATTTCTCATCATGAGCATAAGAATTCAGGATAAAATTGGTGCTAATGGGCCTCAAATATTGTGTCCGGAACCAAAATATGAATATTTAATAATTAAATCATGTATAGTAAAAAATAGGTGAATAACTAACAAACATACAAAATAATAAAAGTAACATATAAATTAATAAAACTAACATATAAAATAATAAAACTAACATATTAAAGTAACGTATAAAATATAAAATTATAATATTAAAAATGTATCAACATAATTAACAATATAGTAAAAATAACGAATAAAATTTAATGTTCAAGGTATTGCAATATATTTAAGAAGTGGAAAAGAAAAATAATATAATTAATTTTGTTCAATTTACAGTTTTCGTCATGGAGGTTCCGCCTTTGCATCCTGGACCTGCCTCCCTAGGCTACTAATGCTACAGGTCGAGCATAGGTCTTCCTACATATGGGAGGGGCAGTTATTGGCCCAGACTTTACGTTCTAGGAGAATAGATGATATGTGAGACTTTCTTAAGGACCGTCAGCTCCATCCCCATATAGTCAGACGCCTGCAGGATACGGGTTTTTATAGGATCATTGAGATCGGCCGGTTGCAACTGGATTGGTCGTTGATCATGGCTTTGATAGAGCGGTGCCGACCAGAGACGAACACATTCTATTTGCCCACTGGCGAGGCCACTATCACGCGGCAGGACGTGGAGGTTCTGTATGGGCTGCCAGTTGATGGACTTCCTGTTGCTCTGCCGCAACCCATAAGAGATTATACGGGAGCTCAGTACCTGGACACGCTGCAGCGGCTCAACGGTTTCCGGCCAGAGGATGATGGTGTATTGGTTGGGGCTAGTCGTCTTCCGTTGACGCCCATCCGGCTGCATTTGGAGGCCATGCATGATGATATTACTCATGGTACACTGGAGCTTCATATTGACCGGTACACGAAGTCGCTGCTGCTGCTTATGTTTGGAGGCGTATTGTTCCCGAACACTTCGGGAAACCTAGTCAGTTTGAGATTTTTTCATCATCTTGGGCGGCTAGATGATTTACGTCAGTACAGATGGGGTGCTGCTGTTCTTGGTTACTTGTACTGGCAGATGTGCCGGGCATGCATGGGCACCTAGCTAGACGCTGCAGGATTTATGCCGCTGCTGCAGGTGAAAACATAGTCAAATACTCTCTCCATTATAACATACATCATAAAAATATACCTTAAATTTTATGTCCAAATTGTATATTAGGTTTGGGCTTGGGAGCGGTTCCTGCAGTTTCAACCACCTCTACCACCCATAGCTCAGGATGCACCACCTCCACCGTTCTCCCTTTGGCTAGGAGGTGGGTTGAGAGGTGGGGATACAGACGCGAGTACGAGGCTTGACATAATCTCCCTATCGCAGAGATTTGTTGGATTTGCTGGAGGACGCGCATGTAATTCTATACTTAAGTTTACTTGGCCTGCGTTAGATATGTGTTTTGAATACTCACAGTTCCTGTTTTTACGTAATAGTTCATTTGGAGGCCATACATCGACGAGCTAATAACTGGTTTGCCCGGTTATTGCTCGACCGGGCGACTTATCTGGAGCTCTTCCGTCCCGTTGATGTGTCTCGATATTGTCGAGCATCATGCCACCGAGCGAGTCCTTCGTCAATTTGGTCGACCACAGCTTGTACCTCCATCGCCCGCTTGGGTTAGGACACATTACCAGCGGGATGATCATTCAGAAATCATTATAATAGGTCTATGGGCCAGGTATTATGTGCATGGTCCTAATTTGTCGATTCAATTATGAATATCCTTATAGATTGGCTTGAAATTTTGTTTGATGTTTAATCAAACAGGATATAGAAGTTTGCACGATTCTAGAGGCCAAGATAATATCTACCATTATATGCTTGATCCTAAGATTATTTATTATTTACTCTGCTCATCAGCTCTTGAATGCATTTCTATTTGTGTTTTCTTTAAAATTTTCGATGCTCAGAAACACATTTCTATCTACAATTTTAAGAATAAGAATTTTGTTTACCCTAAAATCCAAGTAACAATTAAACTTATATTGTGGTTTTAAGGATATGTGATTTAATCCAATACTAATTGATAAACAAGGAATTAAATATATAAATTGAAGAATAAGATAAGTCAAGCCAGTGTAGGAGCTAAATCTCGACCTCGACTTTTTGAAGTCTCGAGGTGGGTCAGTAAGAACAGTAGATTATAGGGCAACTCTGATGAACAGTAAGCAAAAAAATGATAAATGTATATTCTCTTCTTTATGAACCGTACGTTACAAATGAATAGGCTCCCCTTTATATAATAGGGGAGTCCTAAATAATGTACATTTCTAATTACAGTAGGGAATCATATTGGACAGTTTTCTAACCGCCAAGGACCAATCCGTTCCGAAATTTACGCCGTGATCTTTGGGCCGTTGCGGATATCTCTCTCTTTCTGTTGCTAAATCACAACGGTATTATCTCGAAGTGGGCCTTCTTCTGACCTCGGCAAATGATATCGACCTCGATATTGGGAAGGAGCCTCGACCCCAAGCTCGGCGTCCTGGCCTCTCGACGTAGTACCACCTTTTCCATTGAAGAACGAAATTGGGTAACCCCGATTTCCACCGTATACAGATAGTCCCCTCGTTTCTTAGAATAAAAATAATAAAAAAAGATTTAAACCTCGTTTTCCCAGAGGCCCTGATGATGATGTCATCCCCGTGACGTAGGCACTCGAGGTAACCAAAATGTCCCGTTGGTTCGTTCCCTAAAACATTAAATGCTTGCTAGTGGCGGTCGGCCACTAGCACCGCCGAACCGTCACCGTGTGTCTATAAATACAAGGCTTTTATTTGAATCAAAACCTTTGCTTCCACCTTCAAACTCCTCTTGTTCTCTTCCTCTCTTCAACTTTTTCTGTCTCTACCTGTTGATCCACCCCTTTTAGCACCAAGAAATATCAAACTCCACCTCTCTCCGCTTCCTCCCACCTGAATCAATGGTGAAAACCTCCAAAACCGTTCCTCAAAAGGAGAAATCTTCCTTCTCTTCTTCCCGGCCGACCGGTGATAAAGCGCTGGCCCTTCATGATATTGTTCCCGGCCCCTGTGTCACAAAGAACGACTTCAAAGTCGAGAATCCCCCATCGGTCCCTGGCCAATGCGAGCATGTATCGAGATATATTTGCTCGATAACAGAGAAACACCTCGAGGCCGTGAAGATGAATTGTGGCTGGGGGATGAGGTCGTGGTACGGATCCCCGATCCCCGATCCCGAGGAAAGTATCACCACTCATGTGGAGGGGTTCCTAAGTGTATACACTTACCCCTTCATACTGGGTCCCGTTGATCCAATCGTCATTGATTTCTGCAAGAGGTACCAGGTCACCCTCGACCAGATCCACCCTTCTTTCTGGCGCATAGTGATCATGCTCCGTTTCTTTTCCAGCAAGGCCGAGCGGCTGGAATTCACCCTCAACCATCTTATTCGATTATATCGACCTTAGCTTTTTCGAAGGTTTATCAAGCTCCAACGCCGGGTGACCAAGGCCTTTTTTGCTAGCAACGACAAGGATAAAGATCGGGGTTGGATGAGCCGGTTCGTGCGAGTGAGGACTTGCGACATCATCCTATAGGAAAAAATGCCGTTCCCAGAGAAGTGGAACCTCAAACGTAAGTAAAGTTGTTTCCCATTAGCCTTCGTGCTCCGTTTTTGCATTATGTGATGCCTTTATTTATTTCACAGCGGTCGCTTGGATGCCTCATGTGGTTACCGACCTCGAAGACTAGATCCGAAAACTAGCCTCGACCTCCTCTTATAACGAGCGCCGCTGGCGTGACTTGGCGAAGCATAGATGGGAAGCCAAGCATCATAGTAAGCTCATCTTGTAAGCTTTTGATGCTTTCCTCTTTATCGGAGATGTCCCTTTACTCATACTTGATTCTCCTTCATGCAGGCATCGGAGATGTTTCTAAAATGAGTCCGGCCCTGCCTGGGGAAGAGACCGAGTCCCTGATCCTGAAATCGGAGAAAGACAACAAGAGGAAAAGGGTCTCGAAGCCCGAAGACCCCCAGGACAAAAAGGCTCCAGCTCGCAGATGCAGGAGAAACCTCATTCCTGTGGATATAGAATCGGTCCACCAGCTGGATGAAGAAGAAGACGACGAGGGTGGAGACTCGGTGCTGGTGGTTCGAACCAGGAAGTCGGTTGAAGCTGCCAAGCCCTCCGAGTCGGAGACCCTTCCTTGTGATGAGGAGGCTTCGAAGAAAGATGCGGGCAAAACCCCTGAATCGCCCTAGGTCGAGATTGTTCCTCGGCCATCAGCAAGCACACCGGAGGGGGAAGGCTCCGAGATCCCTAAGGCTGAACATAGCTCTCCGAATGATTTGCTCGGGGCCATGACAATAGGTCACTCTCCCTCTCTACCAGCTTATTCCGAGGAGGACATAAGGGAGGCTCGGGCTCTGCAGATGCCTGACTTATGCGGAGCCCCCAGTGAAGAGGATCCCTTCCGGGATTGTTTTACCGGGGTCGATGACGCCGCCGATCTCAACGACGCGTCTACCCTTTTCGAAGAGGCTCAACACCTTTTATCTCGGGTAAGCATTTATTCCTATCGTTGCAATTTTCTTTCCTTCTTCTTCCTTTAGCCTAACTTGTATTTTCTTTCTATGTAGGCTTTCACCAAGTTTAGGGCTGACCCAAATGTGAGGCCGAGCTCCAGAAGACCCCGGAGGAGAGGAACACTTTGATGCTTCTTTGCGTTCAAAAGGAGGAGGAGCGCAGGGACCTTCGGGCGGACTTGGCCAAGGCTCGTAAGGACGAGGCCGAACTAGACAAGTAGGTAACTGTCATTTTGAAAGAGTACGGTCTACTCGACCCAACTGTGAAGGCTAATACTTTAGTGTCTCAGCTGCAGCAAAATTGGAGAGGATCGAGCTCTTCGAAGGGAGGTCGATCCGATCAAAGCCGACTGCGATCGATGGAAGGAGAATATGGACCGCCTTACTGCAGAGAAAGAGGCTACTTTGGCCAAACTGGCATCCGCTGGGGTCCAACTTCGAGGAGCTAAAGAGAGAAGTTCGACCCAGGCCAAAAGGATCGACGAGCTCGAGGTCAAGCTTGCTGAGGCCAAGGCAGAGGTCGGGGAGGCAAAGATCGCGGCTGACAAAACCATTGATGCTAAGGCTGCTTAAATGTAGCTTAGGGAAGCCTCCAACCAAGAGCGATGGAGTAATGATTTGGCCAAGTGTCAATCCTGGAGGGAGACCCTCGAGGAAATCCACGCTCGAGGTTACGACCTCTCTGAAGAAATAGCTCAAGCTAAGGCGCTTGAAGCTGATGCCAAATTTCTCGTCTCCTTTAACGACGACGATGATGATGGCAGCCAAGGTGAGTTCGACGAGGAGTCCGAAAGAGAAACTGCTCCCGAGGGATAAACCAGCCCCGGGCATAGTTAGGGTTTTACTTTTTCTTTTTGTAAGACCTCTGTTGGTCTCTTGTACACATCTTCTTTCAAATATATAAAAGAAATTTTTTCTTGAATGCCTTCTCGATCTTTTAATATGTTTTTTGCCTTGTATAATTTTAGCAGAATCTTATGCTTTGAACGGTGTATTCGAGACTTTATCTCGGGTGGCTTCCTTAAAGTTACCACGGTCGAGTTCGAATAAGGTTCGAACTTTGAGGCATAGACCCTTAAGGGTTTGTGTCGGATAACGGTGAGTCCCCGAGCCAAAATCAAGTTATTGTTTATTAGGGCTCGGGATAATCGAACCCTTGGGTTCAGATTAAATGAGAACAAGATTTTGAACTCTAAGTGTATCGACCCTTAGGCTCTTTAGGTCGGGCCGATATGGCCTCTGGAAGATGGCTAGTATTCCCCTCTTTTGGCTTTAAAATACTTAGTGAAAATATCTTTATACGTTAGCACGTAATTTGATACCTCTTAAGGTTTTTCGAGGGCTGATTTTATCGAAGCCCTTTTTATTATTTGCCGAGGATAGCCTTTTTTAACCGGTTTTTCAAAGAATTTGAAGGCCTATTTTGAGTGCGGGGTTCAGACATCTCCGAGCGCATCAATTTGGCTGTAGCCTTTGGGTATGCCTCTTGGGCTTGTTCCCCAATAACACTTCGAACTTGTTCGAGGTGTTAGTCCCCGAGAAAGATGGCTTTGGCCTATAGATCGAGGGGCGCCTCTTTGAGGTCTTATGAATTCGAGTTTAGATATAACTCGGATATGTTGATTGTCGATGACAGTCCCCGGGTGTTCTAGGTATATTTGCGCTTGGCCCTTGAGCCATTTCTCACAAAACCATAAGTATGGAATTCGTATAGTAGCAAATTCTCTTTGAGACACAAAGTGTTTGATATAGAAAGAATGCTTCTTTGAATAATTTATACATGCGTACATGTTTTGCCATCGGGGCTCGACTAATCTATATGGACACGGTCCACTTGACCGTTTGTCCCATTACAAGGTTTCCCTATCAAGACCCTTTGACATGAAGTATTTTTGTCGAAAATATAACCTCCGAGGGTGATGCCCCCCCAGTATTCGAGGTTGACTGAAAAGAAGCCTTGTATACTGTTGAATTTTCCTTAGGTATCACATAGTTGTTGCCTCGCTAAAAACTTCACCGGAAAAAACCATTCGGGATAAAAACCGATCTGAGGGAAAAAGAGTGCAACGCGTGCTTTAAAACCTAAGATCTTCGTGTTGAAGAGTTCTCTCGACGCCTTGATCGGACACCTACAATTAGTTAGTATAAAATACAAATGAAAAAGGGAGAAAGTCATACCTCAGCAATAATATCGCTTGAGTAGTGATACATTCCAATTGTTTGGAAATTGTTCGCCCTCCATCGTGCCAAGTTTGTAGGATCCCTTTCCGATGACACTAATGACTCGATATGTTCCTTCCCAATTTGGGCCTGGTTTCCCTTCGTTTGGGTTCCGAGTGTTGAGGGTGACTTTCCTTAAAACTAAGTCCCCGATTCCGAAGTGGTGAAGGTTGGCTCTTCTATTGTAATATCTCTCGATTCTTTGCTTCTATGCACCTATCCAAACTAGTGCAGCTTCTCATTTTTCATCCAATAGCTCGAGGCTAGTATTCGTAGCCTCGTGATTTGATTCCTCCGTTGCATGTCAAAATCTGGCGCTAGGTTCCCCAGCCTCGAGTGGAATTAAGGCTTCAGAGCCATATACTAAGGAGAACGGGGTAGCCCCCGTGCTGGACTTCGATGTCGTTCGATACGTCCAAAGGACTTCGGGCAGAACTTCCCTCCATTTCCCCTTAGCGTCGTTCAATCTTTTCTTTAAGTTTTGAATGATAGTCTTTTTTGTCGATTCGCCCTGTCCGTTTCCGCTTGGGTGGTACAGCATCGACAATATCCTTTTTATTTTGTGTTCTTTGAGGAACTCTGTTACCTTGCTGACGATGAACTACTTTCCGTTGTCGCATACGATTTCGGCGGGTATCCCGAACCGACACACGATGTGATCCCAGAGAAAGTCTATAACCTCTTTTTCTCTGACCTTCTCGAAGGCCTGTGCTTCCACCCATTTAGAGAAATAGTCAGTCATAAACAAAATGAACTTAGCTTTACCTAGGGGCGTTGTCAGAGGGCCGACGATATCCATCCCCCATTTCATGAATGGCCACGGGGATAGGACTGAATGAAGTTGCTCTCCAGGCTGATGGATCATCGGTGCAAACCTTTGACATTTATCACATTTTCGAACAAACTCCTTAGTGTCTTTTTCCATGCTATCCTACTAGTACCCTGCTCTAATGATTTTGTGAACTAAAGATTCGGCGCCGAAGTGGTTCCCACAAGTGCCTTCATGGACCTCTCGTAAAACATAATCGGTGTCTCCCGGCCCTAAGCATACAGCCAATGGTCCATCGAACATCCTTCTGTATAATGTTTCGTCTTCATCCAATGTGAATTGGGCAGCTTTGGTTCGTAGGGCCCTCGACTCTTTAGGGTCCGATGAGAGCTTTCCGTTCTTTGAATATTCAATATATTTATTCCTACAATCCCAGGTCAAGCTTGTAGAGTTTATCTCGGCATGACCCTCCTCGACCACAGATCTCGATAATTGGACGACAGTCCCCGGGATAATATCGTTTTCCTCGAGTGACGATCCCAAATTTGCAAGT
Organism: Nicotiana attenuata; assembly: GCF_001879085.1. Lineage (NCBI taxonomy): Eukaryota > Viridiplantae > Streptophyta > Magnoliopsida > Solanales > Solanaceae > Nicotiana > Nicotiana attenuata. The sequence continues at coordinate 105,216,305 of NC_031995.1, read as the reverse complement.
GCATCGGCTTTACTGTTTTGTTCTCGAGGTACGTGATCTAGAGTCCAATCCTTGAAGCGGTGCAAAGTTACCTGTAGCTTGTCCAAATACCTCAGCATTCTATCCTCTCTAACTTCGAAGCTTTTGTTTACTTGGTTCACCACCAATAAAGAGTCACACTTGGCTTCAGTGACTTCTGCCCCCAAGCTTTTAGCTAGCTCGAGACCTGCAATCATGGCCTCGTACTCGGCCTCATTGTTAGTCAACCTAGAAGTTTTTATAGACTGCCTAATAATGTTACCTGTGGGTGGCTTCAAAACGATGCCTAACCCGGAACTCTTCATTAGAAGCGCCGTCTGTGAAAAGGGTCCATACCCCCGATGATGTGCCCGATTTTAATAAGAGTTCCTTTTCAACTTCGGGTACGAGGGTTGGTGTGAAATCGGCCATGAAGTCCGCTAAAATTTGAGACTTGATGGCCGTTCGGGGTTGATACTCGATATCGTACCCGTTGAGCTCGACGGCCCATTTGGCCAATCGACCCAAAAGTTCGGGTTTGTGCAAAATATTACGAAGTGGGTAAGTGGTTAATACACATATGGGGTGATATTGAAGTATGATTTTGACTTTCTAGAGGCGCTTATTAGTGCAAGTGCTAATTACTCTAAGTGTGGATACCTAGTTTCTGCTTCCCCTAAGGTCCGACTTACATAGTAAATGGGAAATTGCGTACCTTGGTCTTCTCGAACTAGGACACCACTCACCGCAATTTCCGACACCGCCAAGTATAAGCAAAGCTTCTCATCTGCCTTTGGGGTGTGAAGCAATGGTGGGCTCGACAGGTATCACTTTAATTCCTCTAATGCTTGTTGACATTCTGGGGTCCAGGTGAAATCGTTCTTCTTCTAGAGTAAAGAGAAAAATCTGTGGCTTCGATCCGATGACCTTGAGATAAATCGGCCTAAAGCAGCTATCCGCCCAGTTAGCCTCTGCACGACTTTTACACTGTCCACGACGGTGATCTCTTCGATGGCCTTGATTTTATCGGGGTTGATCTCGATCCCCCGATTTGACACCATAAAGACCAGGAACTTTCCCGAGCCGACCCCTAAAGCATATTTCTCGGGGTTGTGTTTCATGTTATATTTTCTCCAAATCCCGAGCGTTTCCTGCAAATGAGCCAAATGTTCCTCTGCGCGCAAGGACTTAACTAGCATGTCATCAACATACTTCCATTGGTTTACCTATTTGTTCTTCGAACATCTTATTTACTAGGAGTTGTTAAGTAGCTCCTGCATTTTTTAGCCCGAAGGGCATTACATTATAACAATATGTTCCATACTTGGTGATAAACGAGGTCTTCTCCTGGTCTTCTGGGTTCATCTGAATTTGATTTTACTCAGAATAGGCATCGAGAAAGGTAAGGATCTCGTGGCCAGCCGTGGCATCGATCATGCGATCAATGTTAGGCAGTGGAAAAGAGTCTTTAGGACATGCCTTGTTCAAGTCTTTGTAATCTACACACATTCTAAGTTTGTTCCCTTTTTTGGGACTACGACTACGTTGGCTAACCATTCGGGGTATTTTACCTCCCGAATGGACCCTATTTTGAGAAGTTTAGTTACCTCGTCCTTTATTAATGCATGCTTTACCTCGGACTGGGGCCTTCTATTTTGTTTCACCAGTTTGAACCTGGAGTCAAGGCTTAGCCGATGCATTGTTATCTCCGGTGGAATCCATGTCATGTCTAAATAGGACCAAGCAAAACAATCCATGTTATCGATAGGAAATTGAATAATGTCTTTCCTGAGTTTGGGGGTTAACCCCGTTCCCAGGTATACCTTTCGCTTGGGTAGTTACTCGATCAATATAACCTGTTCCAGCTCCTCGACAGTTGATTTAGTAGCATCGGAGTCTTCAAGAATAATAAAGGTTCGAGGGGTCAGAAAATCCTCCTCTTCTTCTTCTTCTATCTCCTGCCTTTCCGATTCGGTCGAGGCTGGTGGCTGTGATTTCTTTTTTGTTTCCTGTTTACCTTTGATGCCCGACCTTTCCATTGATACCGTACTACCTCTTCGACCGTAAACATTTCCTTTGCAGCATGCTGTTCCCCATACACTATTTGTACACCGTCCGACGTCGGGAGTTTCATCATTTGGCGGAGACTTGAAGGGACTACTCTCATATTGTGAATCCAGGGCCTCCCGAGTAAGGCATTGTATCTCATGTCGCCCTCAATCACGTGGAACTTGGTATCTTGAGTGGTTCCAGCCACGTTCACCGATAGAGTAATCTCCCCTTTAGTTGTTTCACTGGCCATGTTGAAGCTGTTTAAGACTCGAGCTGCGAGCACAATCTGATCTTGTAGGCCGAGTTTCTCCACGACCCTCGATCAGATGATATTCGCCGAACTACCTGGATCTACTAAAACACTCTTAACTTGAACTTTATTTAATAAGATAGAAATTACCAGAGCGTCATTGTGTGGTTGGGAAATGCCTTCTGCTTCTTCATCGTTAAATGATAAGGAGCCTTCGGGCACGTAATCTCGGGTCCGCTTCTCCCTAGTAATTGATACCTGCGTTTGAATATGGGCCCTTGTGGAATATCGACCCCGCCGACGATCATATGAATGACATGCTGTTGTTTCTCCTGTTTATTTTTCCTGTTGGTGTCTCTATCTCTGAAGTGATTCTTAGCTCGATCGCTGAGGAACTCTCGAAGGTGACCCTCGTTGAATAGACGGGCTTTCTCCTCCCTTAATTGCCTTCAATCCTCGGTCTTGTGACCATGCGTGCCATGATACTTGCACATCAAATTTGGGTTTCTTTGGGAAGGATCGATTTGTATGGGTCTGGGCCATCTAGTGTCTTTGATCCTCCCGATTGTCGATACAATGCTTGATGCATCAACACTAAAGTTATATTCCGATAATCGAGGTGCCTCCATGGGATCGACATGCTTGTCAAAACCATTGTTACTCATAAGTCCCCGAGAATTTTGTCCTTGGTCATTTCTTTGATCATTCCAGGAGGGATTGCGTCGCGAGCCATAGTTCCTTCGATCCGCGGTATATGGTTGATCGCGCCCTGTTTGACCTAGGTTCCCTGTCGACGCCCTTCTGGGTTTTAATTGCGAACCTGCTTGGATGTATTGAACCAGAAGGGGCTCCTAATTGGTCGTCCTCGACCCTGATCTTCGATTGATATTGATTGTGCACATCTTCCCAGGTTACAGCTGGATACCCGACCAAATTTTGTTTCAACTGTCGCGATGCTATCGAACTCCGCTCGTTCAATCCTTGGTTGAAAGCTTGAACGACCCAATCATCTGTGATCGGTGGCAACTCCATGCGTTCCATTTGAAATCGGGATACAAACTCCCTCAGCATTTCATCGCCCCTCTGTCTTATCTTAAAAGTGTTGGATTTCCTTGTTGCGACCTTTATGGCCCCAGCGTGCGCCTTCACGAAGGCGTCTGCTAACATGGCAAACGAGTCGATAGAATTTGGTGGTAGGTTGTGATACCAAATCATTGCTCCCTTTGACCAAGTTTCCCCTAATTTTTTCAACAAAACTGACTCGATTTCATCATCATTCTCCTTTAATCCCGCACGTGTACGAAGTGATGTGTTCATTAGGATTGGTTGTCCCGTTGTATTTAGGTATATCCGGCATACAAACTTCTTAGGAATGGGCTTCGGAGCCGCACTCTGAGGAACAGGCTTTTGCACGAACTTTTTTGCATCCAAACATTTTAAGATCGGGGGTGCCCCCGGTATCTGATCAACTGGGAGTTGTATGTTTCCACTTTTTTATCATTATCTCCGATTTTCTTTTCCCCCGACTCGATTTTTTGGTGAGCTCCTGGAGCATCTTCATAATTGTAGGATCAGTCCCTGATCCGTTATCATTCGACCTTTCTGGCGCTGGCTCGGTATGGCGAGTGATTTTCCGCTCAACCACACTCGGAGTTCTATGTTGACTTTGAAGCTGAGCGATGCAGCCTGCTGGGCCTGTAGCATCTCGAATATTACCTGGAGACTAACTTCCCCGTCTTCTCTGCCGTGTGTACCTTGGTCACTAGATCGGCCTTCCCTGCGTATACTCCCTTCGGGGTCCGCGCCTAAATCCGCATTCAAAGCAATGTGCGAACTGATGTCGACTGAATCGACGACCGGTACTCCCCCGAGATTAGCCGGTGGAACCCCGGCTCCTAGAGCAATTACATTATCGTTTTCCCCGTGAAATCCAAGACCATCATCACCATGTACGGTTGCGTTTTGTGAGTTTGACATGTTTTAACCTGAGAACAAAAATTCTTGACAAGAACAAGTGTGAAAATAACGTGTGTTATCAGAATCAGCACTGAAACAATCACTATTATCCTTAGCCCCACGGTGGGCGCCAAACTGTTCACCCTAAAATTCGAGTAATAATTAAACTTATATTGTGGTTTTAAGGATATGTGATTTAATCCAATATCAATTGATAAACAAGGAATTAAATATATAAATTGAAGAATAAGATAAGTCAACCCAGTGTGGGAGCTAAATCTTGACCTCGACTTTTTGAAGTCACGAGGTGGGTTAGTAAGAACAGTAGATTATAGGGCAACTCTATGAACAGTAAGCAAAAAAGCGATAAATGTATATTCTCTTCTTTATGAACTGTGCGTTACAAATGAATAGGCTCACCTTTATATAATTGGGGAGTACTAAATAAGGTACATTTCTAATTACAGTAGGGAATCCTATTTGACAGCTGTCTAACTGCCAAGGACCAATCCGTTCCGAAATTTACACCGTGATCTTCGGGCCGTTGCAGATATCTCGCTCTTTCTGTTACTAAATCACAACCGGTATTATCTCGAAGTGGGCCTTCTTTCGACCTCGGCAAATGATATCAACCTCTACCTCGATATTGGGAAGGAGCCTCGACCCCGAGCTCGGCGTCCTGGCCTCTCGACGTAGTACCACCTTTTCCATCAAAGAACAAAATTAGGTAGCCCCGATTTTCACCGTATACAGATTTACATCCGAAGGGGATGTTTATATTCCAACTTCAGTCTTAACTTAAAGGTTCTTGGAGAGAGGGTATGTCAGATTAAAGTTCAAATCTCCGCCATGCAGGTAGTTTTAACTTAAGGATAATCGACTTTTTACATGAGCAAGTTAAAGTAGTTAGTAGTGTCTCTATCATACCCAGCCTTTTTGTAATTTGTTGAGCTGACGAAATTGAAATTTGTATTAGGCAAAAACTTTTAAGCAAAAAAAGATTTCTTATTTATGACAATACCGTTGAATAAAGATATCAAATCAAAAGAATGCTGGTGCGGGTGCTTTTCTATCACTTGCTTTAGCCATGTCATACCTTTCTGTTACTGCATTGTATAGAGAATGAAAGTTAATAGGAAAAATGATGTTTTCTTGTTGGTCATGCTTTTCAACTGTTAGAGAGGGGGTTATTGTTTAACTAAAAAATGGAATTTCGGTCAAAGCTTTATTTTAGAAGAACTCGAGTTACTGATAATCAAAGAAATGAATAATAGAAATTGATTTTGCTAATAATAAGATGAATAAAGGAAAGCAAAATAAATCAGTGTATTCCAATAGTGTTTCGTGTCCTTACAAATGACCAGTCTTCTCCTTTTTATAGCGATCTCTAAGATATACGTTTTGCCTTTGTCATAATAAGGCTATTACAGACAATTAAAGGCATTAAATGCTACGTTACATAATCATTGTAATTTAATACAGATTCTCTAACGTTTTTAGTATTTAATGCTTATTAAATACTGTATCTGTACTCTCTTGTGCTGTCAGATTCATTCTCCTTGATTTTTGGATTTAAATAGGTACGAGCGTTGAGTCTTTTGAATAACTGCCCGTGCCTCTACTTGTGCCTCTGCTCGTATCTGTTGCAACTCGTGCCTCTTTGCTAATCATCACTCTTTGACCAGCCTTCATGTCATGACGTGTCATCTTTCAATCACTTCGATATGTGTAAACTCAACTTTTCCAATATAGATAGTCCCCCCACTTGCCATTTATTTATCAATTGAATATTTGGGAAGTGTATTTTATTAAAGCGGGATTTTTACCGCCATTAATGCTATTATAGAATCGACGCTTCAATTGTCACTTCCATTTAATGCTTGTTACACGTGGCATCTTTTTGTTGGTTCTGCGACTTCGCAGCGCTTTTTAAGGCTCTTTTACGGCTTCACCAGTTACGAATCGACAGTTCTCATCATGACCTTTCCATCATTACACCTTTTGACGGTTGCTTCTTAGTATAAATATAGTGGAACCATCTTTGTCTTTCTCACATAAAGTTTAAAGTTTACAGAATATTTAATTCTTGTTCTTCATCTTCCTTGTACTGTCATGTCTTCATCAAACCCTAACCCTAGGAGAGTCCCCATAGTTGATAACTTTCCTCTTGCCCCTAGTAGGAGTAGAAGAGGTGGTAGTCTACGTAATTTAGGGTCTTCATCCATATGTGGTTCTTCTCTTCCTTCATCTAATTCCAGCCCCTCTTCTAGAACCAGAGGTTCTCTTTCTCAAAGATCTTCTTCTAGGGGTAAGGAACCTTCTGAACCTCTCCGTGAACCTTCGGTGGATGAAATAGTTCCTGCGGAACTATCTTTCTATAATGATAGAGAATCCCTTAGAAATCAAGTATCCTCTTTAGATCGTGCTGATATCTACCCAACTCAAATCATTGAAGGTCTGATTACTTTAGTTCGCAAAGACTGCCATTGGAGTCATGACTTCCCTATTATAATTCCCAATGAGAACCAAAGAATCACTTCTTATTTAATTGGGTTTTCTTTTGTTTATACATACCCTTTCACATTAGGCTTCAAACCTGCTATTGACCCTGTTATCCTTGAATTCTGTCATTTTTTCGATGTCTGTTTAGGTCAAATTAGCCCTATAGTGTGGAGGGCTGTTGCCTGTTTGAGACATTTGACCAACATGGTAGGCGTGCCTTTTACCTTCTCTCATCTAATTTACCTTTATTATCCAAGACTCTTTCGCCAAGGTGTCTTTACTTCAGTAGCAAGGAGTAAAAGAGTTTTGGTTAGTCCAGAAGATGACAAAGATCGTGGCTGGTACGCCAGGTTTGTTGCTGCCCCCACCGTTGGTTTAGTGGGTGATGAAAATGTTCCCTTCCCTGAGAAGTGGAATTTTGCACGTGAGTTTTTTTTAAATAACTCTCTCGTACCTTTTTTCCCTTCAATTTTGATTATCATTGTTTTAATTTCCCTTTTCTTTTTCAGCAACCATGGGAGTTGTTGATGAAATTCTCAATTTTTGTGGTTGGGTAGGAAAATTGTTAAATACATCCCCAATGGAGGGTAGGTCTTGTAAAACTCTCTCCCAACGGTTTGGCTGGAAAGTGAAAACTCATGGTAAGAGTTTTTTTTATTACCCCCTCTCTTTATTGATTTTTCCAGAATTATTTTAATCCTTCTTTTTATCAGGATTTGCTGTTCGAGGTGTTAGGGCTGAGGCGATCGTAGCTTCTCGAATCTCTTTGGAAAGAGCCCAAGAGATAATTTTGGGCTCTTCTTCGAAAAGAAAAGCTATTGTTGATCAAGATTCTGAAGAAGAGGAAGACGGGGGCTCCTTAGTGAAAAGGCCACGAGCACGTAGACGGATCGTTTCTGATGAGGAAGCTTCTCCCCCTCGTTCGATTCCTCTTACCGAGTCTGTTGAAGCCCCGGTGGTGATCCCCGATGATGATGTTCCCGCTGCTGCTCATGACTCTGCTGAGTAGCTTTTTGACCGTGGGTTTGGTAGTGAAAATTTAGGTTTCGATTTCTGATGAAGCTCCCCTGGCTCCTTTTTCTACTCCCGTTCCTGTGATTCCTTCTTTGCCAGTTGTGGCTGTTACTGTTCCTCCTCAGGCTGTTTTGACTGCTTCTACCGTCACTCCCTCGACTATTCCTCCTTCATCTGTTCCTTACACTGAAGTTGGTTCCTCAAGTAGAGGCGCAGCTATGAGGCAAGTTACCATTGAAGTTCCTGCTGAGGGTAACCTTTTGAGGAAATCAGGTTAAGCTGACGTGTGGCTAAAACCTTTGATTGGTCCAGTTGAGAGAGCTAAACTTGACAGCCACAGTTCTTTGACCTTGATGAACGATATAGTGCATGCTTCTTTAAAGGTATCCCTTTTTCAAATTTTACTTTACCTTTTTTTTTTTTTTTCTGTTTTCAGGGTTCTTATTTTTCCCTTCTTTTTTTAGGTCGATCTAATTGGCACGGAGATGATGAAGAGGGTTACCCTCTCAGAGCAATTAGTGCGTGACTACCAAGTGGAGGCGAATAATTGGAGGGAACAATGTGAAAGTCTTCAGATCGACGTGGAAACATTAGAAGAAAGTAAAAGTACCTTAGAGCAGCAGGTACGGGCTTTGACTTCAGAGTTGGAAGTTGAAAAGGCTTCTTCAAATCAAGAAGGTAAGGAAAAGGCTCGTCTGGAAACCTCTTTTTCCGAGCAATTGTCCAAGGCAAGTGAAGAAATTAGAGAGTTGAGGACTCTCTTGGGTGAAAAAGAAGCATATGCTGGTGAACTCGTGCAGAATTGACTCAAACTCAAGAAGACCTCCGGGTATCTTCTGATAAGGTTTGTTCTTTAGAAAATTCCCACGCTTCTCTTCAAGCTTCTTATGAATCTGCCTTGGCTGAAAATGAAAAGTTAAGAAATGAAATTGCTGACTGGGAAAGAGATTACGAGATCCTTGAAGATAAAACTGCCATTGAAGTGAGTTGGGCGTTTTTAAATTCTCGCCATGATACCCTCGTTGAAGTTAGCCAGGAGAATTTTAACTTGGAATCTGAGTTAGCCAAGATCAAAGAGACTATTGAGAAGACTCAGCAGAACTAAGATTTTTCTTCTCCCGTGGCTGAAGCTTCTGAAAATGTTGAAGATGATACGGGTATCCCCACTCCTTCAAGTCAAGTTGAGCCTGATGTTGTTGATGTCCCTTCTTCAGTTCCTTCAACTTCTCAATGAAAAGTTTATGATGTTGGAATTCCTTTGTTGTTGTTTTTTTCTTTTTAGTGGTATGTGGTTGTACCCTTGGTCTTTCTAAGGGTTTGTTGAAAACGTTAAGTCCCCAGGCTTTTATGGGGCACTTTGTATTAAACAACTTTTGGTTTATGACTATGTTCATACTTAGTCTAAACTTTTTTTTTAATATTAAGAAGTTTCTGTTACTGTTTAAACTTCTGTTTTATTTATTCTTGACTTTATTTTTAAGGACTTACTGAATAACTTGCATTTTTATTTTTCAAAAATGCTTCTATTTTTTTTTAGTTTCATGAATACTTGAATTAATCATGAATTTTATAAAAGAGGACCCTTTTATATTCGACACTTAATGAAGAAGACGTCTCAACTTCATAATGGTGTTAATATACGATAAAAGAAATAGGAATACACATGTTTCTTGAAATAACTTTGACAAGTTTTTATTTGAACTTTGTCTAGTTTTGAATAGCACTTTACATGTATTTGAATTACTTCTATAACTTTCTCGTAACTGTTTTTCCTATAACAGATTTTAAAAAAGAAAATGAACACAAGGTTTTTATTTATAACCCGTTTCAGTACATTGCCTTTACCCTAACTATAATAAGGTTTTTCTTTGGCCTTAGCTCGTGACTTTACTCTGCACTTGACTCATTCAATGAGTGAACTTCTCAGGCTTGATCTTTGATTATTTCCCAATCTTCTTTGCCTTCTTTGTACACAAGTCTATGTATATTATATAGTCCCCCAAGTATTTGAGCTTTGAAGTATGAAGTCTCGAGCACTTGATTGTTCCTCTCATTTGGTCCTTTCCCTGAAAAGGAAAAACATACGGGATGCGGTGGTGCGATTATTGATGAAGACTGCTTAACCCGTTTCAATTTCTATCAGAATAATTGTAACCCTAGACCACCCTAGACCGGGAAAATTGATTCTACGTGCCTTGCGGGTCGTGACTCATCATTTAGTACGGGTTAGCTTTTTGCCTATCATCTAAAATCATTAGTAAAATTTTAACAATTCAAAAATAAAATTTAAAAGTATGGATACCTAACCGTGGGTATTCCGTAGAAATAGTATCTCTTCAAGTGAACAGCATTCCGATGTGAAGGTAGTATCTTGCCATCCATCGTTTCCAGCTCGTATGCTCCTTTTCCTGCGATACCATGAATCCTGTAGGGTCCCTCCCAGGTTGGACTCAATTTTCCCGCATTAGCTGCCTTCCTAGATTGAAAAACTTTTTTGAACACGAAGTCCCCAATCTTGAAGTATCTTAGGCGCGCTTTGCGATTGTAGTATCGTTCCAAGACCTGCTTTTGTGCTGCCATTCTTATTAATGCAGCCTCCCTTTTTCCTTCAAGTAGATCAAGGTTTATGCGCACTTCTTCGTCATTGGATTCTTCTGATGCTTGTGTAAACCTCGTGCTTGGCTCTGCTATCTCAACTGGAATTAAGGCTTCAGCTCCATAAACCAATGAGAATGGTGTTTCTCCCGTACTTGTTTTGTTGTTGTGCGGTATGCCCATAAAACACCAGGTAGCAATTCAGGCCAATTACCTTTGGATTCCTCTAAACGCTTCTTTAAATTGTTGATAATGACTTTGTTTGTTGACTCAGCTTGGCCATTACCCACCGGCAGTGGCGGGTCCAGGATTTATAGGCTGTGGGTGCTTCACTAATTTTAGTTTAAATTCTAGATGGCTAAACGTGGTCATAGTGGGTGCTCATGGTTAATTATTGAAGTTTTTAGGTATTATTTATGAATATATTACATAATTTGGCCAAAGCCTATGGGTGCTTCAGCACCCATATGTCCAAAGGTGGATCCGCCACTGCCCACCGGATGATAAGGTGTGGATGTAGTCCTTTTGATCTGCCAACTTTGAAAAAACTCTGTGATTTGTGCGCCTATAAATTGAGGGCCATTATCACACACGATTTCCTTTGGCACACCGAATCGACATATGATATTTTGCCAAATGAAATCTCTAACTTCTTTTTCCCGCACCTGTTTGAATGCTCCTGCTTCCAACCATTTAGTAAAATAGTCAGTGAGTACAAGCAAAATTTTTACCTATCCATTTGCTTGTGGTAGTGGACTCACGATATCCATCCCCCATTTCATAAAAGGCCACGGTGCAATAACCGGACGTAACAACTTCGCAGGTCTATGCATGTTCTTACCGTATCTTTGACATTTATCACATTTAGCCACAAAATATTCCGCTTCTTCTTCCATTTTAGGCCAATAATAACCTGCCCTAATCATGGTTCTTACCAGTGATCTTCCTCCTGCATGATTTCCACAATGCCCTTCGTGTATTTCTCTCATTACATATTCTGTCTGAGAAGGCCCGAGGCATCTTGCTAAGGGACCACCGAACATTTTTCGATAAAGATTGCCTTGCTTTAAACAATATCGAGCAGCCTTTTTCCGAAGCGCGTGAGCTTTTTTCTTATCTTCAGGGATGGTTCCATACTGCAAAAAAGCAACAATCTCGTTCCTCCAATCCCAGGTTAAGTTATTAAAATTTACCTCATTTTTATCTGGATCGAGTACTGAATGAAACAAATGAATTACGAAAGCATTTTCATTGCCTGCCACATCTACCGCAGATACGATATTGGCTAGGGTGTCTGCCTCGACATTTTCATCTCTTGGTATTTGCATAACTTTCCAAGTTTGGAATTGTCTGATCAAATCCCATACCTTCTCTAAATACTGTTGCATTCGTGCTTCCCTGGCTGTATAAGTCCCCAGCATTTGGTTAACTACAAGCTGCGAATCGCTTTTGATTACAATCTGATTAATGCCGAGTTCCCGTGCCAGTTCTAAACCTGCCATCACAGCTTCATACTCTTCTTCATTGTTAGTTATAGAATGACATTTAATGGCTTGTCGAATGGTCTCACCCATAGGTGGTACCAAAACAATTCCTAAGCCTGCACCCTTCACATTAGACGAACCATCAGTAAATAAGGTCCAAATTCCCGGATTAGATCCGTTGAACACCTGTAATTCTTTTTCTGCTTCTAATTGCATTCCTTGGCTAAAATCAGCCACAAAATCTGCTAACACTTGAGATTTTATCGCGGTTCTAGGCTGGTATGTGATGTCATATTCACTTAATTCTATAGCCCATTTGGCTAACCTACCTGACAACTCATGTTTGTGTAATATATTGTGTAATGGATAAGCAGTTACTACAACAATAGGGTGACACTGAAAATAAGGCCTTAATTTTCTAGATGCCATGATTAGTGCAAGTGCAAGCTTTTCTAATTGAGGATACCGCGTCTCCGCATCTAATAAAGATTTGCTGACATAATAAATTGGAGATTGTTTACCTTAATCTTCAAGAACTAACACAGCACTTACCGCTATTTCGGAGACAACAAGGTAGATGAGCAACCTTTCCCCAACTTTTGGTTTGGCGAGCAATGGCGGATTTGATAAGTATGTCTTCAAATTTTGAGTGCCTGTTGACATTTCTCAGTCCATTCGAACTGATCTTGCTTTTTAAGAGCTGAAAAGAATTTAAAGCACTTTTCTGATGATTAGGAAATAAATCTCCCCAAGGCTGCAATTCTTCCTGTCAACCTCTACACTTCTTTTTTACTTGTAAGCATGTTAGGGATTTCTTCAATGGCCTTAATCTGTGCGGGATTTACTTCAATACCACGGTTAGAAACAAGAAAACCCAAAAACTTACCTGATGCAACACCGAATGCACATTTCTCAGGATTTAATTTCATATTGAATTTTCGCAAGATCTGAAACGTATCATACAAGTGTGATATATGATCCCCTGAATGTTTAGTTTTAACGAGCATATCGTCTATATAGACCTCCATAGTTTTTCCCAAATGTTCTTGAAATATTTTGGTCACTAGTCTTTGATATGTTGCACCAGCATTTTTAAGACCAAAGAGCATTACTTTACAACAGTAAGTCCCCTTGTCTGTTATAAATGAAGTTTTTTCTTCATCTATAGGATCCTTTTTGATCTGGTTGTATCCTGAATACGCATCTAAAAAGCTTAACAATTCATGCCCTGCAGTAGCATCAATTAGTTGATCTATATGTGGTAATGGAAAAGAATCTTTAGGACAAGCTTTGTTAAGGTCTGTGTAATCTACACAAACTCGCCATTTACCATTCTTCTTCGGTACCACAACAGTATTGGCTAACCAGTTAGGATACTTTACCTCGCAGATAGACCCAATTTTTAGTAATTTTTGAACCTCATCTTGAATCACCTGATTCTTGAAAGTTCCTTACTTTCTCTTCTTTTGTTTGACAGACGGATATGATGGGTCTTCATTTAATTTGTGAGTCATAACCTCCGGTGGTATTCCTGTCATATCAGAATGGGACCAAGCAAAACAATCCACGTTAGCAAACAAAAATTCAATCAACTCACCTTTCATATCCTGGCTTAGATTGGCCCCTACGTAGACTTTCCTTTCAGGCCACTGTGTAGACAACACTACAGCCTCCAGCTCTTCAATTGTTGTTTTGATATTTTCATTTTCCTCTGGTTCTTGAATGGAATCAGGCCTTGAGTCCACATCTGTTCGCCCCTTGTTCAGTTAAGGTTTGTGTTGTGGTACCCTCAACTGGATTCTGTAACTGCTATTTTTCTTCGTTTCTCATACTTGAATCTGCAACAGAGTTGATGCTCCTGGATGTCTGTTGATCCCCACGGATTTGACATATCCCTCATGGTGATGGAAATTTAATAACTTGATGTAAGGTCGATGAAACAACATCCATCTCGTGGATCCATGGTCTCCCGAGAATCTTATTGTAAGCCATCTCCATATCTACCACCTGAAATTTTATATCCTTGACAACTCCTTCTGCAAATGTAGTAGGTATTACCTCTCATTTCGTTACGACGCTGGAATTGTCGAATCCAGACAAAGTATGCGCCTTTGGTACTAATTTATCTTCAGCTTGCATCTTGTGTAGTACTCTTAGCAGAATAATGTTCACGAAACTACCTGGATCAATCAAAACTCGTTTCACATTAGTATCATGTACAAGTATAGATATTACCAGTGCATCGTTATGTGGAGATAATACGCCATCCGCATCTGCATCATCAAATATAATACTTTCTTCCTCTAAGACATGTCGCACCCGCTTCCCGTGGGTAATTGTGACTTTGGAAACTTTATTGGCTGCTGTGTACGTCACACCATTGATTTCTTCCCCTCCACGTATAACATTAAAAGTCCTTTTGGGAGAAGGCGGTTTAAGGGGCTCCTGCCTATTCTTCATGTATGCTTGCTTACCTTTCTCACTGAATAATTTAGTGAGATACCCTTGCTTCAATAGATGATCAACTTCTCCTTGTAGCAAACTACAATCTGCCGTTTTATGACCATGATCATTGTGAAATTCGCACAAGTGATCGGGATTTCGCCTGTTTGGATTCGATCTCATTTCTTTTGGCTACCGCACCTTGTCAACCATGCTTCTTAAAACAGCTATGAGCTCGGAAGTGCTTATATTAAAATTATAACCGCCAAATCTTGCCTTCAAGTTTCTATCATCATCCCACGACTCTCGCGCATTTCGATCATTCCCAAATCTTGATGATGAGCCCGACTCTCTATTCCTCGATTTATGATCGTACCTTGAATTGTCCTATTTTGATCGTGCATCTCTTTCCGCTGGGCCCATATATGGTTCGTACCTGTTTTTACTGGACCTTTTTTCGGTTTTCGCCCATCTCGAACTTACCCTTTCCTCTTTTTGAGACCGTGAGAAATATCTTCTTCTATCCTTAGCTTCGTGCTATACCTATTGTATATGTCATTCCATGTTGTTGCTGGGAATTCACGAAGACTTTCCTTGAGTCGCCTCGTGGCTTCTGAGCTTTTTTCATTCAAATTACTAGTGAAGGCTATAGCTGCCCAATTATCTGGTACACGTGGTAACGTCATTCTTTCATGCTGGAACCTATCCACGAACTCTCTGAGCAACTCGGAGTCCCCTAGTTTGATTTTGAAAATATCCTCCATTCTCTTTTCGACTTTTTGAGCTCCCGAATGTGCTTTGATAAATGAATCTGCAAGCTCAGCAAAAGAATTTATGGAATTTTCGGGTAAAAGAGAATACCATGTTAATGCTCCCTTAATGAGTGTTTCACCGAATTTTTTGACCAATACTGATTCAATTTCTTGTTTGGTCAAGTCGTTGCCTTTTATGCCAGTTCTGAATGCAGTCACGTGGTCTCGTGGATCAGTTGTTCCATTGTATATTGGAATATCAGACATTTTGAATTTCTTTGTTATTGGGAGAGGAGCAGCACTTGGCTTCCAAGGTTGCTGTGAATATTTGTCCATATCTATTCCTTTGATTACAGGCGGTACTCCAGGTATTTGCTCTATGCGGTCACTTTTCTCCTTGAGCTGTTTCTACAATGTTAACACTAAATTTTGTAAATCGGAATTGACTAAGTTACCTGGTTCTCCATCTCGTGACTCGCTGGGGATTCCACCACTGCCTGAATTAGCAAGCCCGGAACGAGGGTTTTTCAAAGTATTGTTATTTGGAATTGGTGTTGATGGTGCAACAGGTAACTGGCTAGCAAAGGCCTCAAGAGCTTTATTGACCTGTTGAGCGATCAGCTTTTGCAAGGCTTCATTGATAGCTTCATCGTTGTCAAATTGAGCGTTTTCATTTGTGTGAGATCCATCAGGAGTGCCTTCTCGAGACCACCGAGGCGAGCTTTGTGGAGAAGGGTTCGGGGTACGATCATCTTGTGGATCCCCCTAGAGTTGATGGTTTTCTTGGTTTCCTTGGGTGTTGACGTTAACATTTGACATGGTTGTTGATGTAACAAAAAAGGTTAGGTTAAGAAAGAATAGATTATCAGATTCCCGGTAACGGAACCAATTTGTTTAACCAAAAAATGGAATTTCGGTCAAAGCTTTATTTTAGAAGAACTCGGGTTACTGATAATCAAAGAAATGATTAATAGAAATTGATTTTGCTAATAATAAGATGAATAAAGGAAGGCAAA
This sequence comes from Nicotiana attenuata, assembly GCF_001879085.1. NCBI lineage: Eukaryota > Viridiplantae > Streptophyta > Magnoliopsida > Solanales > Solanaceae > Nicotiana > Nicotiana attenuata. The sequence goes on along the minus strand of NC_031995.1, from coordinate 105,200,245 downwards.
ATAAATCAGTGTATTCCAATAGTGTTTCGTGTCCTTACAAATGACCAGTCTTCTCCTTTTTATAGCTATCTCTAAGATATACGTTTTGCCTTTGTCATAATAAGGCTATTACAGACAATTAAAGGCATTAAATGCTACGTTACATAATTATTGTAATTTAATACAGATTCTCTAACGTTTTTAGTATTTAACGCTTATTAAATACTGTATCTGTACTCTCTTGTGCTGTCAGATTCATTCTCCTTGATTTTTGGATTTAAATAGGTACGGGCGTTGAGTATTTTGAATAACTGCTCGTGCCTCTACTCGTGCCTCTACTTGTGCCTCTGCTCGTATCTGTTGCAACTCGTGCCTCTTTGCTAATCATCACTCTTTGACCAGCCTTCATGTCATGACGTGTCATCTTTCAATCACTTCGATATGTGTAAACTCAATTTTTCCCAATACAGTTATCTTGCTTGTGGTGTAATGTGGATTCTACATTTTGGTTTGCATGTTAAGAGGTGAAATTATCAGTCATTGGCTAATTTCAGGTACTCAGAGACAGAGTACTACATCATATTGGCAAAGGTTGGAGTCGAGCGCTACGATGGAAGCGAGTCTATCTTCTTGTAGACATGCTTCTAGATATCTAAATTCTGTTTTATGCTTTCAATGCATCCTTCCTGTGTTGTGTGGCGCTTACAGAGTAACTGTCCTCTTTATTTTATCCATTGAATACATTACTCGGAACCAGCGCAGCTATCAGTATAAATCACACTGATGGAAATTGTTCTTTATGGTTTTTATCCATCAGTTGACGTTTACGAAATTGATGTTTCATTACTTCCATTAGTAACATTGTTAGAACTAACCCTTAATAATGTTTAGCTTTTCTATTGGCTGAAGATGCCTGGTTGCAATTTCTGCATTTAGTTGTTTTTCTTATCATTGCAGTGCATGCATCATCAGAGTATTACTTTGAATAATCTTTGTAAAACATTCACGCACCGGCTGCAACATTCATTTGACCAAGACCCTTTTACGTTATTCAGGATCTACTAATGGTTAGCTAGAACCTAGAAGGGTTTGTTGGTCTATCAACTCATTGATAGGATATTTTGAACGAAACCTTCAAATACTCAGGTGTGTGGTGATTGTGTTGCACTTATCGTTCCCCACGTGTTTCTGCAATATATACCATTTCATGGTGCAGGATGTGCTGGTAATTCTTTCTCCAGGTATTCAAAGGCGACCTGTAGATTCTGAATCTCTCTGTTTGTGTCGTCATTTTTCATTAATTCTGGATTTGATTACCCTAAAACAAGTATTCAAAGTGCTTGCTGGAAAAAGCAATGCAGTTTCATCTTTTAAATGTGTTCTGCCCTCCGTATCTGTCGCAGATTGCTTCTGTTGCTTTAGCCTAAGATAATTTTGGAATGAAATACTTATTTTTCCTTACAATCCTCATGTTTAGGTCAATATTGTAGCTACTTCAAATGCCTTTCTTATATTTCATGACAAAGCGCCTACCTTAAAAATGGTTTAGAGGGGCAAAAGAAAATTTTCAGCTGATATAGGTTGGGGTCTAAGTAACTAGTCATTGATTACTTATCAGAAATTTGCACATGTAATCGTAATTTATGTGCCTATCTTTCATTCTTACTTTCCTCTTCATTCTAATTTATATTCTGAAGTTTTGTTGGCTAAAAATTTCGCACAGATCATTAGAACTTTCTTCTTTCTAAGTAGTAATGTACATATATTAATTCTTGCTGAAGCATCGAGTTCATAGTGAACGTAGAAATAAATACATGACTGTAAAGGTTGGGATGTCTGAGAAATCATGTGCAAGCATATGCTGCTATCCCATAAGGTTCTATGTTTGAGCGTTTTATCTATATCTTGATGCTGTGGCACTTTTCATACCTATGTTTTCTGCCTCCAATATGGTTTTTTCTCTTTTCTTTTTGCATATGTTAAAATACTTAGAATATTTATGTTCTCTTTCTAGACTTTGTTTGCCATGATTGGAATGCTTGCAGCTTACTACGGTCTGAAGCTCCTAATAGAATTCACTCATTCATGACATCTAATTAACATCTCCATAAACTTTTTAAGTATGATATGGTGTAATTGTTTGCTATGTGGAATTATTGTTGATTCAATGGAACGAACTGCAAATAGATGCAAACGCAATGCCAGGAGTAAAAGAGGAAAAAAAACATAATAACAAATTACCTAGTTGAACTTGGGCTGGCTATATCTAGTGGAGTAATAAAGAATACGAACCTAAAAAAATAAATATAAAGGGCATATCTTCATCTTCATCTTAAAGTAAGGAAAATTACAGATACACCATGTAAAAAAAGAAGCAAGACTTGGTACAATAAACACCATTATCTACTTATTCATCATGGTGGCTGATAAACATGTAGTAACCAGTGGTGACATGCACGTACTTTAAGTAAGGATCAAGGTTCTTAACTGTATGTTTATCAAGAGAGGCCAAAAGGAGTAGCAATCAAACAAAGATCATTCTTTCTGCTGGCAGTTACACCTTGTGTTTCGATCATGTCAAAATTGTCCAGACTAACGTTGCCAGGAAGCTTCCAATCAAAGTGATAAAGCAATTGAGCTAAAGGATGCCCGACATTAGCTAAACCAAATAACATTCCTGCACATATTCTTCTTCCTGCGCCAAATGGAATAAATTCAAAGTGGTTTCCTTTGAAATCAATAGTACTATTCTCAAATCTCTCAGGTATAAAACTTTCTGGATTATGCCAGTACTTTGGATCTCTTCCAATTGCCCATGCATTAACTAGGACTTTGGTTTTGATAGGAATAGTATATCCATTAATCTTTGTTTCTTCTCTGCATTCCCTTGGGAGTAATAGAGGAACTGGAGCGTACGTGTAGCCTTAATGTTTCTTTAATCACTAATTCTAGATACTTCAACTCTTCGAGATCAGTATCCTCGAATGTTTTCTTTGCCTTTAGGACTTCTCTAACTTCATGTTGTGCTTTAGCCATGATACTTGGATTTCTTATCAATTCTGCCAATACCCAAATAAGTGTTGTAGATGATGTTTCAGCTCCTGCCATGAACATATCCTGCATGTAAAAACTTATCAAGATTTACTATATGCTAGAGGGAGCAAAGTTTAATGTTAATAGCTAATGAAATGAAAAGAGAACATAGATTGAGATGTTGTAGAAAGAAGTACACTTACAAAAATAACTGCTTTGATATTCTGATTGGTGATTGGCATTCCAAATCCCCCACTCTCCATGACTCTTAATAGAACATCGACCAGATTTTCTTCTCCAGACTCACCATTACCCTTTTTACCATTTGCTCGATTTTCTTGATGTTCATTAATGATATTGTCCAAAATTATATCCGCCTTTGTGTGAGCCTTCAACAATTTGGACTTCATTCCACTGATTTCATGAAGCCACTACCTCCTTTACCAACATTATTAACGTATCTTGATCATGAACAAGTTTTCCGAAAGCAGACCTACAAGTTACAGAACTTGTAAACCAAAAAATTTTGTTTGATAGGTTGATCAACGAGTGAGGCGTACTGTAACGAGGAGATGAAATGAGATTTAATATCTCTTCTTGTCGAATAGAGTTAAATGATTTGACCATCTTTGCACTAAGAAGTTCCAGGACACACAATTTGCGCATATTTCTCCAGTAATCACCATACGGACATAGTGCTATGTCCGTGTAATTGTAAAGAATAATATATTTCCAGTCATAACCTTGAATTTTCATGTTTTCTTTTGCCATTTCAGGTGAAGATACAACAACGGCTGAAATTTCTCCTAGATGTAAGTGCATGATGGGGCCATATCTTTGCGATAATCTTCTGAGAGCACGATGTGGCAAGTCATTCATCAGTTGATGCAAGTTTCCAATGAAAGGTAGCCTCCATGGCCCGGGAGGCAATCTTTTGTTAAGGGCTTTTGAGTCCTTCCATATCTGAAATAGACGGAAGATGAAGGAAAGGAATAGCAAGAGGGAAATGAAGATGACAGGTAAGAGTTGACTCTCCATTTCAATAAGGATGTTTATTTCATTATGGAGCTACATGCTTCATGTTTATATAATAACTACTCTCTCGGATGCAGAACACGATTTTGTAAGAAATTATGATATTATTCAAACGAAGCTTTGGATGAAAAAAGTATAAGTTTCTGCGAATTATCAATGTAGATTGTCGTATAATGAATTATTTGTCGGAGTCAAGATGATTGGATATCGCCTTAACCTACGAAGATGAACAATCAAGTTTAATTGAATACATATAATGTTTTTATTTTATTTTTTTATATTTTTTGATTTTTTTAGGTACAAAAATGTAATAAAGAGTATTTTACGTAACACTTCTTTACATATGATATTCTTAGTGTATTTTTCTTTCATCCATTTCGGTTGAGCCTAAAGTATGAAATCTAGGCTCTACTTTGAACCTCATATTTCTTATTGAATTTTTACAAAATCATACCTTTAGTCCATTTTTCGCATCTACATGTCTTATGTCAATTCATGGTAGAACCAACAAGTTCTTCTAGAAATTGATCTTATTTTTTTGAAGGGCTTTTGTAGTCCTCACGATTCATTCTTTTATGAAATATTTAAAAAAAAAAAATCCATGCCAAATGCCAATAGTACTCTAGAGTGTTATTATGACCTTCTTCAACGTCGTACAATCAATCATCTTAACTTTGTCCATTAATAAAAGACTTTCTATTTGGATGTCAAAGGAAAATATTGACATGTTGAGTGTCATCCATCCCGTATAATTACCTCATCATGATTGATGAAAAAGTTGCATATACAGTTTGAAACATCACCAACATATTTCTGATCACATGGTAATTCAATTCAGATTTCAGAGAGATATTTATTTTGTTCTTTTTTCATGAATATAGTTAACCCAATTAATAGTGTACACGAACTACATATCATATTATCTCAAAGACTCATATTTACATATATAGTATATAAACTACTCTATGTGCTATGATGAATACAATGACATATATTATCGGTATTTTTTCAAGAAAAACTTTTTACAAAATCACGATAGTGAACTATAATAGGAGTTTGTCTGACAAAGGAAGAGAAATAATAGTAAACGCTTGATGGAACTCTAACAATTAAGTACAGAAAAGAGAAAAAGTGAGAAAGAAAAAGACGATTGTTACCTTTTTTGTATTAGGAGAAAAAAGTTGGAGTATATGTTAAGAGGTGTTTGCAAGACTTGTGAAGACACTGAGTAAGAAAATTATCTCCATAAAGAAAACCAAGCCCTTGTTTTTGCTTTGATGAACATTGAACACCAATCCAGGAGAGACATTTAAAATAATAAATAATCTTTGTATTTTTGCACTGTCATACTGCTTTCAAGGTAATATTAAAAATTTTGTGCTGAATTCTCTCAAAAGCAGTCATGTTTGGTTTTTCAGCAATATATGGCCTACATACTGTTAAAGACAGATTGAAGTTATGGAGCAAGATGAGACAAATTCATAACATTCAGCAGGGGCCTTGGCTAGCTATGGGGGATTATAATGCTGTTTTACATCCTCAAGATAGGCAATATGGAACTGAGGTACAAGAGATGGAAATAAAAGATTTCAAGGAGTATATGAGGGACACAGGGATGAATGAATTACAATATGTGGGAAGGAGCTACACATGGACTAACAACCATACCCATAGCAGGATAGATAGGGGGCTTGTAAATGTTAACTGGATGATGACAATGCCAAATGTGAAAGTGCAGGTGCTTGAACCACTGGTTTCTGACCATTCACCTCTGAAGCTAGTGATCACTCAGACACAAGGAAAGAAAAACAGGCCATTCAGATTTTTCAATTGCATTGCTGAACATCCACAATTCATGCAACAGATTGAAATAGCTTGGAAGGATAGGAGCACAAAAGGGACAATGCAGGATGTATGGAACAATCTCAAAAGTGTAAAAGAGATAATCAAAACTATAAACGTACAACACTATAAAGGGGTTGATGAAAGGATAAAGGAGGCTAGGAGGGAGTTGCAGGGGGTGCAAGAGGAAATGAGCTTTAAATTACAGAATAAAGAGCTGGTTGAGAAAGAGAAAGCATTGAAGTGTAAGCTAGAAAAATGGGGAAAGATAGAAGAAAGTATATACAAACAAAGGTCCAGAGTACAATGGTTGAAATCGGGGGATTCAAACTCAGCCTATTTCTTTGCACAAATGAAGAATAGGAACCACTTGAATGGAATCCAAAGTTTAACAAACAATGTGGGAGCCCATCTTGTTCTGGAGGATGATATAGAAGCAGAAATATTAGGGTACTATAAGAAACTTCTGGGGTCAAGAGCTGAAAGTATCCCAGCTATAAATCCAAGTGTTATGAAGCTGGGTGCAAAATTAAATAGGGAACAACAGATGCAACTGATCAAGCCAGTAACCAAGGAAGAAGTATGGGCAGCTATGAAGGACATCGGTGACCTAAAAGCTCCAGGTTATGATGGGTTTAATGTTGTGTTTTTTAAGAAAGCCTGGCAAATTGTTGGAGAGGATATAACAAAGGCTGTATTGGAATTCTTTGAAACAACATATATGTACAGACCTGTCAATTGCACAACAATCACTTTAGTCTCTAAGGTCAAGAATCCTGTTAGTATTAAAGAATATAGACCTATCTCATGCTGCACTGTATTATACAAAGTGATATCCAAAGTATTAACTAAGAGGTTTCAAGGAGTTATGGATACATTAATTGACAACACTCAATCTGCATTTGTGCCTGGTAGAGTAATTACTGATAACATTATCCTGAGTCATGAACTAGTGAAAGGATATGGAAGGAGAGGGGTTTCACCTAGATGTATGATGAAGTTAGATATGCAGAAAGCTTATGATTCAATTGAATGGCTATTCATGGAACAAGTGCTGAATGCTTTGGCCTTCCCAAACCAATTTGTGAAATGGATCATGGCTTGTATGGAAACTGTTACTTATACAGTAGTGATTAATGGGAATCTGACAAAACCTTTTGATGCTAAGAAGGGGTTGAGGCAAGGAGACCCAATGTCTCCATTCTTGTTTGTGCTGGCAATGGAGTACTTAACAAGGAGTTTAAAGACTCTAAATCAGATCCCAAACTTCAACTACCACCCTAAGTGTGCAAAGATGCAAATCTTGCAACTTGGGTTTGCTGATGATCTTTTACTGTTTTGCAGGGGTGATATAGGATCAGTTAAACTACTGTTCCAGTGCTTCATGGAGTTCTCAAAAGCATCTGGTCTGGTGATTAATAAAAACAAGAGTTCTATATTCTTTGGAGGAGTCTCACAAGCTGCTCAAGAGGAAATCCTAGAATTTCTAGGAATCCAGAGAGGCGAATTGCCAGTAAGATATCTGGTGCCCCATTAAGCTCAAAAAGAATATCCATAATACAATGCCAGCCTCTAATCGATAAGATAGTAGGCAAATAACTTCATGGACTGCCAAGTGTGAGCACGTGATTTTTGCCTCGCTTAAATTACTCATATAGAATTCTTAAAATTAGGATTTTTCTTTATTTGTTTGATTTTTTAGGATTAATTACATAATTCTTGTGATTGTTTGCATTTTGTGTGCATTTTAATCGATATAATTCATAAAAAATACAAAAATAACACATTTGTACTTAGGATCCCATTTTTATATTTTAGTTCTACTAGTTAATTAACATTGGAAGAAAATAACAAAAAATAGTCCTCTTTGCATTTTACTTTTAATTTTTGATTTTTTCCTTAGTTTTCTTTTAAAATTAGGATTTAATTAATTCTTTAAAATTAATTTTAGAGTTAAATCAGATTTGTTTTTAACAAAATCAAAAAAAAAAAAAGAAAAGAAGAAAAGAGAAAAAGAATGAAAATAAATAAAAAGAGAGAAGGAAATAGGCTGGCCTGCATTGGGCCAATATTCAAATCAATTGGCCAGCCCACTTGTAATTAACCCTGATACCCGTCCAACCATTGAAACAAGCCCAAACCCCAGCCTAAAATCACCCTGATCCGGTCCAGCCCTTTAAACAACAAAACGACACCGATTCATTGCCTTCTAATCACGACCGTTGGATCTCATCAATCCAACGGTCCGGAACTAACGAGGTTTGGAGTATTTATATGTCCAAACAGCCCCCTACCACCCCCCAAATCATCGTCTCTAACACCCCCAATACCTACCACCATCCCCTACCATCCGCCGCCGGCCGAAAATCGCCTCCGCCAGCGGCAAGTCTCCAAATGCTCCCAAAAATACACCACAGCACCCCCTCCTCCTCCTCTTTCCAAATCCGACCTCCATTTTTCTCAAATCCCCACCAATCCCTTCGAATCTACAAAACCCTGACGCCGCCTCCGCCGTACACGACGGCGCTACCTCCCAAACCTCACCAAATTCACACCCCTTGACCACCATGACCTTCTCATCCCAAATCCACAACCCATAGCCTTCGAATCTTCCCCAAGAGGTTCGAATTTCAGATCGAAAAATCAATTCAGAACCCTAATTTGCAAATCTGGGGATTAATGAGTTCTGGGCTATAATAGACCTTAATTATGTGTTTTCTCATGAAAACACATAATTAAGGACGATTATAGTCCAAATAATTCCAAGAAAACCTGCCAGATTCGAGTCTGAGTCAAATTTGCGAGGTATTTTTTTTCATTTTTTTCTTCCGTTTTCTTCTCAATTCATGACTCTTGTTCCTGTTCCTTTGTTTCGTTTCTTTTATCATTTTTAGTTTTTATTTTTCGTGCTTAACTTAGGGTTCTGATTACCATAGTGTAGTTTAAATTTTTGTTCTTATTTTGTTTGATTTCGATTGTATGATCCATGATTGTTGATGTTGTTATTTGACATTAATTTGACTTTAGTTTCAATTTCATTTGTGTGCTATTAATTGTTAGTTCACTGTTTAATTTTAGCCTTAGGACATAGTATTAATTAGAGTTAAATTCCAGTTTTGATTAGTTAGATTGATTAGTTCAATTTTAGGACTTGTTTAGATATAGCTGAATACTCCAGCATTGGTTTGTTTAACCATGGTCAAATTTTTGACCAAGTCTAAGGGGGCTGGGGTTAGTTAACATAGGTTAGTAATTTCAGAACCAATGTAGGGGTAGCATAGGTAGTTCAATGAAAGAATCTTGCAGTAACTGAATTGGAACCCCCTAGAACCTTCTAGATAGGGGTTCTAATTTGAAATTTAGGAACTTGGTAGTATAACTTGACCAACAAGGCATGAATTGAGGGACTAAGTAGTTAAAAACTGAAAATAAATGAGGGACTAAAATGTAAAAGGAAAATCTGAGAGTTGCCCTAGTTTTGGTCTATAAAAGGGCAGTACCCCTGCCTTGCAATAGAAGTTTTTAGAAGGTTTAGATCTGAAAAATTCAAAAAAGTTAGAGAGAGATATATCTGAAATTCAAAAATTCAAAAATGAGAAAGCCATAGAATCTGAAACTTCGAAATTCCCGTCCAAAAAGAAAAACCAAAAAAAATTGAAAGTTGAAAGTTGACAGTTCTAGAAATCCAAAATTGAATCCTTGATTAAAATAGGGATGAAACATTAGCTCTAATGTTGAAATTCAGAAATGCTAGGTATGCATTCGATTGAAATCACTTTGAAATGCTGATTTGAGCGCTATTTTACAAAGCTGGTTTGCTGTGGGTTTTGTTTGATTGAGATTACATTTTGTTGGGTTTTGGCACTCAATTTGTGAGCTATGTTGCTGCTGGTTTCAATTGCTGTTATCTGCCCTGCTGATTCTCATTCCTTTCATTTATCCATTCTCCAGGTACCTTTGGTCTCATATGACCTGTGAAGAATCAATGTAGGACTGATTTGGAAGATAAAATGATGAAATATTATTTGATTTGATCCCTGAGGTTTCCTGTTCTATTTTAGCTTAAAAGCATAGATTAGTTATGTTTATTTGAGCAATACACTGATTTGTATTAATTGGACTGCATGAACTGTTTTCAGACTTATATGAGTGTGATGTTAGCTGTAGTTTAGTCAGTTCCAGTTTGATTATTATGTTAGTTTGAGGATTAAGTTTGGACTAAGGTGTGGATTAGAAACAAAGTCCAAAATTAATATATATACTCATACCGGTCAGCATCACCTGTAGCTTAACATAACTAGTTAGTTTGATGTGTTCATTATGTATGCGCTGAAACGTGAAGTGCAGAATAATTAGATTACAACTTAATGTCAGCATTTACATTGTATTTCATATTAGCTTGAGGATTTATGAATTACCGAAACTACTGTTAAATTTTCGTGTTGAGGATGTTAGTTATCAATAGGCAAATAAGTTGAAATTGTGTGAATTGTTCTAAAATCAGCATACCTGTGATATGAATATATGGTGTATTTGCTTTACAAAATTATTTAACAAGCCCAAAACTAAGATTAGTATCCGAGATTTGGGCCTGGTCATATAATAAGAAGCCCAATATTAATAGCCTTTTGAATTAGTTCACATGTGCTAAGTAGTGGACCGATTTGAGATCTAATTTTGAGCCCCCTAACTGGACTTTGATTTGGGCCTGTGCAGAAGCCCAGGACTATACAACTTCTAATAAAAGCTGCCATAATTGTCCCTCACTCTTGGGCTAATTTTCGAAGCCCAATGTACTGGAGGCCGAATCTGTCTTTGGAATTATTGATTTATTTTATCATATGGGCTTGGGCCTTTAAAGTTAGGTGGCAAACTTGAATTAAGGGGGTTTTCAGTAATGAAGATCCTCTTGTTTAAGTTTGGACCTGATTTTGAGGCCCGAACTTTATTAAATGCCTTAAATAATAATTGGTTCATAACGCTGATTAATTAGATTTTTAGAAACATTCCTTAATAGAAAATTTAGTTCATCTTTAGGATATCCCTTTAAAATTAAATTGAGGTGCGCCGTGCCAAACAAAATTCATAAATTACGTGGCCCTCTTTATATACTCACATTAAAATACTTAGAAATCGGGACGTGCCATTTAGCGATTTTTCATGGCCTCCCGCAAAGTTAATAACGCGTTAGCCACTTTAGGCGCGTTCTTTAATAAATCTACCTTCTTAAACTCGGGTGTGCATTTCATGTGACCCAAATCCAAATTCTAAAATGTTGAATAAAATGTGTTTCGGATTGCGGGTGCATTTCATGTGACGCGATCCAAAAATACGTTTTAAACGACGTTCAAATCTTCTTTAAAATTCATAAAAAAGCGGTAAATAATTTTAATTGCACTATAGGTTGAACATGTTTTAAAATCATACATTAGGCCATTTATAATAGTTTAAGCGACTGTGCTAGTACCACGGGATCCGAGGGTGCCTAACACCTTCCCCCGGGTTAACAGAATTCCTTAGTCAGAATTTCTGGTTCGCAGACTTCATTTGGAAAGTCGAAATTTCCTCGATTTGGGATTCAGGATAAACCGGTGACTTGGGACACCAAAAGCCAAACCTATCCCAAGTAGCAACTCTGAATAAATAAATAATCCCAATTCGAATAATGTCACTTAAAGTTGAAAAACTCCCTTATACACTATCCTTCGGGGCAGGTGTGTAAAAAAGGAGGTGTGACAGCTCTGGAGACTCTGCTGGGGATATGAACCCAAAACTTTTGGTTCAGGGTTCAAGAATTCGAGCTTAGAATAATTATTGTATTTGGCTTTGTTTATTATTTGATATTTTTACATGTTGGGCTTAATGTGCAAAGTGATGCTTTTACCGCTTTGATATTATTTGAACTGTACATATAAACTGTTACGAAACCCTTCTCTTCTTATCTTCGGGGATGTGCTCGCTGGTCGAGACTCCCTATTCTGTTAGTGTCATACCTTGAAATAAGAAAGAGGCTCGGACAAGTTACTAAGCCGGATGATCTTTCGGGTCCCCGGTACGTAGCCCCCTCCTCGACTCGAGTTATCCGCTTGGGTACACAGTCTAGAACAAATACCCAGGTTTTGAATCTAGTATAACAAAGCCTCATGCCGGATTCCTAGTAGGAACGTTTGTTTGCATCACATGCATTTGACTTAGGGGACTCAACACAGGGGTTGGGTACGTCTAGGACAGGTGACCTGAAATGAAAAGACCATCCTGATGCATCTTACGTGCTACTTGTGCATTTATTTGTTTCGGCTTGCATGTTGACCGGCTTCTAGAATAGGGACAGAAAAATCAAAAAAAGAAGAGGGAAAAGAAAGAAAGAAAATCCAAGAGTGAGAGGTAGGTATTTTTAGAAAATTATAAAACCTTGCCGAATTTTTGAGAAAATGAAAGAAAAAGAAAAATTTTGTTTTCAAAACATAGTTGGTTTTGTCAAATCTGCCCGAACTACGCCAGTTTGATTCCCACAGGGTGTGGGATATGTAGGCAACCCCCATCGGGTCCAACTTTCCTTTTTGCAAAAATAGCCCAAAAACAACAAAAAATTTAGTTTTTGTCACAAATAAGTCAGGTGATGCCATTCTTGTCTAAAATAAGCCGAATGTCCCCAAAAGGGCGCCGGAAGGCTGTTTTTGTAAGAACAGCCACCTTGGGTCATTTTTAACGGGTATTGGGCACAGCCTTAAAATCTTCTTTTTCGAAGTGCTAAAAGGCCGTATCGCAAAACCGAGGTTTTATTTTTGAAATAAAAATTGAAAAAAGAATGATGTTGCTTTTCTTTTTTAGGTTAAAATAAGTCATTAAATCACCTTAATAAATGTGCAGGATGAGCACGAATGAAATTGAACCCTTCACAGTCTTTAATGAGATCCCCTTGAAGCTCCACATGTGGTGGGATGATCTAGGAAAAGGAAGTAAAGAAACAATGGTAAAGGTTTTGGGCGGCCTCGTCGGATTATTGAACGTCAAGCCAAGGTTGGACATAATTGAAGCTTTAATACCTTTCTGGGACCCGACTCGCAATGTGTTCCGTTTCTCTGACTTTGAGCTCACACCTACAATGGAGGAAGTTGCGGGTTATGCAGGCCTAATGGAAACCTTAGAAATCGATATCCGTTGGCACCAAGACCGGTATCTCCACCCAAATTTCTGGATCTACTGAGTATTAGTAGGGATGTTCAGGACGGGAATCTATCAGAAGGGTATTGCACACTCCATTTCTTGTATCATCGATATGGTAAACCCCAAGGTTTTGAAGAGCCAAACACTGGTCTAACCCATGCCAGAAACAAAGACAAATGGGAGGCAAGGCGGGGTTTAGCTTTCATGGTAGCCTTCTTGGGAGTTGTGGTCTGTCCACGAGAAGATGGGAATATAGAGATAGGTATTGTGGGAATGATTGATGTTGCTATCAAGAAATCCAAAAACACTGTGGTTCCTTTGATCGTATCTAAAATCTATAGAGCCTTGACTATCTATCGGGAAGGGGGAAAGGTCTTCCAGGGTTGCAATTTGTTACTACAGTTATGGATGCAAGAACACCTCTGTCACCGGTTTGGGTACATGAATTATGGTTTGACCGGGTTGAGCTGCATTGAAGAATTTGAAAGCCAGGTAGCAGGTATTAAATTCCCTACGGGTACTGAAACTTGGCTTGCACTTCTGAGATCTTTGACTGCTGACAAAACTGAGTGGGCATTTGGATGGCTTCCTGCCACTGAAGTAGTTTCCATGTTAGCTGAAATGTCTTTGATCCTCTTGATGGGCATCCGGAGCATCCAGCCCTATGCTCCCTACAGGGTTTTGCGCCAATTAGGAAGATTCCAAATCGTCCCCAATGATGAAGATCTGAGTAAACATGGTATTGAATTAGGCCCAAAAGCTGCATTTTCAGAAGGGAAGATTCGCCAAGTATGGAATGAGTGTAGGTTTCTTGAACCTAAGACCATAGTGCGAGACCGAGCTAGAGGGGAAGTGGACCCTAAGTATGTGGTTTGGTTCGGCAAAAGATTCCAGATTCCTGAAAGACCCGCAAAGAGACCACATGTCAAACAGTTTACCGATGGGGCCCAGGTACAATCGGATTGGATAGCTAAGGAGAATGAGTACAAAGCCAAAATAAGCCAGTTGGAAAGGCGAGTCACGGAGCTTCAATATGAAAATGGTGTTCAAGCCGCCGCAGACGAGGGAGAAAAGAAGAAACTGACCCAGGAAAATGAGGCTCTTAAGGTTCAGATCCGGCAGATGAAAATAGCTGCCAACAACCAAGAAAGAAGTCGGGCTGATGAAAGGTTGATAAGCGGACTAAAAAAGAAAGTCCTCGAATGCCAAGAAGACTTGGAAAAATCCAAAAAGAGTATAACAAAAATCTGGGCGCAGTGGGCAAAGAAAGCAGAGGAACGGACCCAATTGTGCAACAAATGAAGAGAAATTATGAAGGGACTATACTAATCTGAGAGAAAANCCTCGCAAGAGACTTTGTTAGACAGTTCCAGTACAATATAGACATTGCTCCAGACAGGAACTCATTGGCAAATCTGAAAAAGAAGTCCTTTGAGAGTTTTCGGGAGTATGCAATCAAGTGGCGTGAGCAAGCATCGAGAGTAAAGCCTCCAATGGATGAGGTGGAAATGGTCATGGTATTTCTTAAAGCTCAGGAAGCTGATTATTTCAAAAATATGATGTCATCTATGGGTAAACCATTCGCGGAAGCTATTAAAATTGGTGAAATGGTGGAGAATGGATTGAAAACAGGCAGAATTCTGAGCCAATCAGCCATTAGAGCAACCTCCCAAGCCATTCAAGGCGGGTCTGGAGGAATGGCCAAGGGTAAAAAGAAAGAAGAAACATCCATGGCGGCATCAGGTGTAAGAAGACACCGCGCTCCTAGACCCATGTTTTCAGAAAGAACCCCTCAACATCACTACCCTCACCATGACATGGCCTATGCTCCTCAATCGTATGCGGTCATGAATGCTCAACCTTTTGTACGACCGCAACAACATGCCAATAGAAACCAAGCTCCATTTCCAAGAAACCAGCCTCCTCACCAAAACCACTACAATCCCCGTCCTCCACAGAACAACTTTCCCCCTCGCGAGCCACCCAGGAGGCAAACATTTACTCCAATTGGTGAATCTTACTCCAATCTATTTTCAAAACTTGTCCAACTGGGTCTACTCCAACCAGTCCCTCAAACAAGGCATAACCCAGCATCGCCTGCCTACAGAGCCGGTGTCAGATGTGCCTATCATTCAGGAGCAGAAGGGCACGACACAAATGATTGTTGGACATTGAAAAGGGCAGTAGAGAACTTAATAAAGCAAGGAAAGATAATGCTGAGGGATGAGGATGTCCCAAACGTGACCAATAATCCACTGCCAGCTCACAATAATGAGCCAGTGATCGGAATGATCTGCGGGGATAAAGAATTTGATCCGGCACTGAAGGCCATAATTGCTATTGCTGATGCGGAAAGAAAGCCAAAGGTTGCGCCGAAGCAAGATAAAGGGGAAAAGAAGAGCAAAGTCACCAAGTCAGAACCAGAAAAGAAAGTTGAAACAGGAACGGAGGCAATGCCTCCCAAAGATGGTGTTCTTTATGTTCCACGAGGACGTAAAGAAAAATAGTTGATTTTGAGCCCTCCAAAGAGATTTGAACTGAAAAAAGGAGCCCAGATGTATGTACCCAAGGGAGCTTATGTGGTGCGAGGGACAATTAAACCATCAAGGCTGGATGAGCCCGTGGTTATTGGACGCGCACCACAGAAGCCTATGACCAATCCTGCTATAGTGCCATGGAATTACCATCAGACGGTGGTTACGTATAAGGGTAAAGAAATCTTGGGGGAACATCCAGAAAATCACCCCGTTGAGAAATACTCAAACATAGAAGAGGTAAACAATGCCACCAGAAGGCGGTTCCCATCTATGGAACCTGTAAGTGCCGAGGAAGCGGAAGCTTTCTTTCAAAAAATGAAAATGGCCGACTATGAGGTGGTTGATCAACTGCGAAAGTATCCTGAACAAGTGTCCTTGCTGTCATTGCTGATGAAATCCCCCGAGCATCAAAAGGTTTTAATGAAGACCCTGAATGAAGCATACGTGCCAGTTGAAACTTCGGTGGAACAGTTGGAAAGAAAGGCGGAAAGATTCTTTGCTGTCAATCAGATTTCGTTCAGCAAAAACGACTTGCCTCAAGAAGGGGCCGCTCACAACAAAGCTTTGCACTTAACTGTCAAATGTGAGGGATATTATGTGAAGACAGTCATGGTAGACGGAGGTTCGGGGGTAGACATTTTCCCACTCTCCACACTACAACGTATGGAAATCGGGACTGGAAGGATTCGTCCCAACAATG
Organism: Nicotiana attenuata; assembly: GCF_001879085.1. NCBI lineage: Eukaryota > Viridiplantae > Streptophyta > Magnoliopsida > Solanales > Solanaceae > Nicotiana > Nicotiana attenuata. Next base: position 105,183,952 of record NC_031995.1, on the reverse strand, counting down.
TCTGTGTGAGAGCCTTTGACGGTATCAAAAGAGACACCATTAGAGAAATTGACCTAATCTTGACCATTGGCCCGGTGGACTTTGAGGTGACTTTCCAAGTGCTAGACATGGACACGTCCTATAATTTTCTTTTGGGAAGGCCTTGGATCCATGCTGCAGGAGCTGTACCCTCTACCCTCAATCAAATGGTGAAATTTGAACACGAGGATCAGGAGATCGTGGTTCACGGAGAGGATGAACAGTCAATCTATCTGGACCCATCTGTCCCTTGCCTTGAAGCGAGAGAAGGCAGTGAGCACATAGTGTATCAAGCCTTTGAAGTTGTGGTGGCAGACCAGTATGAAGAAGGAAACCCTTGCCCCCAACCCTTCCTTTCCAATGCCTCGATTATGGTGGCCAAAGAAATGATCAGACATGGTTTCAAGCCAGGGAAGGGACTTGGAAAAGCTTTGCAAGAAATATCTGAACCAGTGACCCTTCCAACAACTGAAAAGTTATTCGGGATAGGTTTTCACCCCACCCCATATGATGTAGAGTGGGCGGATGAGAGAAAGAAGGAGGGATGGGTCTTGCCACAGCCACTGCCCCATTTGTATGAAACCTTTGTCAAGCCAAAATACAATGAAGAAGAAGAGGATGAGGCCTTTACGGTCGAAGAGATTGAAGAGATATGTGGGGCAATGAGAAAGACACTATACGAAACCCATATGGTTCAGCCAGGAGAGGGCTCCAGCACCGCTGAGGTGCTGTATATGGGACCAAATGCCGAGCTGCAGAATTGGAAGGCTACGCCATACCCAATCAGGCGGGAGTCCCGGTAGACCTGTCCTGCCACTTTTTCTGCATCGCGAGTTATTCCAGGGTGTAACTCGGATGTTTTCTTTAGTCTCCTGTCTTTTAATTTCCAAAATGTAAACCCTCTTATCTTCAAATTCCAAGAAATGAAATCAATATTTCATCGTTTATCTTTCTTTATTCTTTCTGATTTTTGCCATTTTTCTCTTTTTATTTCTTCTTTCAGTTCAAATACTGCGGCCTTAAATAACATGACATGCTTGCGGACTTCATGCCCAGATCGGAACATGCTGTCTAATTGTGAAATAATGAACGAAGAACCAGAATATGATGAAGAAGAGGTTTTTATCGAAATAAATCGAGAATTGGAACAATTTGGGAATAAACCTAAAGCCAATGGTGCTGTTGAAGCAGCAAACAAGAACGTCAAGAAGATTTCGAGAAAAATGATTCAGAGCTCCAGACAATGGCATGAAAAGTTGCCTTTTGCATTACTGGGATATCGCACCACAGTGCGCACATCGGTAGGAGTCACCCCATACCTTTTGGTCTATGGAACCGAGGCTGTTATACCCGCAAAGGTAGAAATCCCTTCTCTCCGGATCATCATTGAAGAATAGTGAATGGGTCAAGACTCGTCTGGAACAATTGTCATTAATTGATGAAAAACGGATGGTCGCGGTCTGTCACGGGCAGTTGTACCAACAAAGAATGGCCCGCGCTTATAACAAGAAAGTACGACCCAGGAATTTTGAAGTGGGACAACTTGTCTTAAGGCGCATTATTCCACATCATCAGGAAGAAAAAGGAAAATTTGCTCCTAATTGGAAAGGTCTATACATCATCAGAAAGATATTGCCGAGAGGAGCATTGTATCTGGGAGACATTGAAGGAAGCGATCCTGAAGCCGCTGTGAATGCGAACGCAGTAAAAAGGTACTATGTCTAGGTTTGTTGTGCTGATAACGTTTGTGCAATTGAGATGACGAAGGCTTTCCTTCTCGCTACCCAAACACTATCAACCCTTTGCCAACCCATTTGAACCGGTTACTCTTCTTTGATTGCCCTCTTTGGAACCCGAAAGTACTATTGAGAAGAAAAAAAAAAGAAAAAAGAAAAGAAAAAAATGAAAAAAATGAAAAAAATGAAAGAAAATGATGAAAAAAAAGAAGAAAAACAAAAGAAAAAAACAACAAAACAAAAACAAAACAAAAACAAAAACAACCAAAAACAAATGTTTGCCTGAACTACGTCTGACTTGATTCCGAAAGGATACGTAGGCAGCCTCTCTCTGGGGTTCAGTCACACCAAAACAAAAATACCTAATTCCCCAAAAAACGTAGAAACTGGGGCAGATGATATAATGGCTCGGCAATGAGCCCACCAAAACGGTTCCAAAGTTGTAATTCCATCCAAGATTCATTTTACCCAAAAAACCTTGTCCAAGTCCTTCCGATCAATTGGCAAAGGCGTGGGAATTAAAAACATCATTGCTGGAATCTGATGCAATCAAATTGAGAGAAATAAAATGAAGAGAGTCTTATCGTTGAAAACCTACGGGCACCATAATAATCGATGCACAACGCTCCAAAACTAGCCAATAATTATGTAAATCCATTAATATATGCTAAGGTACTCATTATAATCCAATTTATAACAATTCCTAACTCGATCGAAAAGTTGACAAAATGCCCTCGGGCCCACGTGCCCGGAATCCAAAAATTTCGAAGATAAAG
>NC_031995.1:105175271-105178291 GCF_001879085.1 Nicotiana attenuata | reverse complement strand
TGGACTTCGAGGTGACTTTCCAAGTGCTAGACATGGACACGTCCTACAATTTTCTTCTGGGAAGGCCTTGGATCCATGCTGCAGGAGCTGTACCCTCTACCCTCCATCAAATGGTGAAATTTGAACACGAGGATCAGGAGATCGTGGTTCACGGAGAGGATGAACAGTCAATCTATCGGGACCCATCTGTCCTATGCCTAGAAGCGAGGGAAGGCAGTGAACACATAGTTTACCAAGCATTCGAAATTGTGGTGGCGGACTAGCATGAAGAAGGAAACCCGTGCCCCCAACCCGTCCTATACAATGCCTCGATTATGGTGGCCAAAGAAATGATCAGACATGGTTTCAAGCCAGGGAAGGGACTTGGAAAAGCTCTGCAAGGAATATCTAAACCAGTGACCCTACCAACAACTGAAAAGTTCTTCGGGATAGGTTTTCACCCCACCCCAGATGATGTAGAGTGGGCGGATGAGAGAAAGAAAGAGGGATGGGTCTTGCCACAGCCACTGCCACATCTGTACGAGACCTTTGTTAAGCCAAAATACAATGAAGATGATGAGGATGAGGCCTTTACGACCGAAGAAATTGAAGAGATACGTGAGGCAATGTGAAAGATATTATACGAAACCCACATGGTTCATCCAGGAGAGGGCTCCAGCACCGCTGAGGTGCTGTATATGGGACCAAACGCCAAGCTGCAGAATTGGAAGGCTACGCCATTCCCAATCAGGCGGGAGTCCCGGTAGACCTGTCCTGCTATTTTTTTTGCATCCCGAGTTATTCCAGGGTGTAACTCGGATGATTTCTTTAGTTTTTCGTCTTTAAATTTCCCGATGTAAACCCTATTATCTTCCCAATTCCAAGAAATGAAATCAATATTTCATCGTTCATCTTTCTCTATTCTTTCTAATTTGGCTATTTTTCTTTTTCATTTCTTCTTTTCAGTTCTAATAATGCGGCTTTAAATAACATGACATGCTTGTGGACTTCATGCCTAGATGCAAACACGCTGTCTAATTGTGAAATAATGAACCAAGAATCGGAATATGATGAAGAAGAGGCTTTTAGGGAAATAAATCGAGAGTTGGAACAATTTGAGAATAAACCTAAAGCCAATGGTGCCGTCAAAGCAGCAAACAAGAACATCAAGAAGATTTTGAGAAAAATGATTCAGAGCTCCAGGCAATGGCATGAAAAGTTGCCTTTTGCATTATTGGGATATCGCACTACAGTGCGCACATCTGTAGGAGCTACCCCATACCTTTTGGTCTATGGAATCGAGGCTGTTATACCCGCAGAGGTAGAAATCCCTTCTCTCCGGATCATCCTTGAAGCAGAAATTGAGGATAGTGAATGGGTCAGGACTCTTCTGGAATAGTTGACCGTAATTGATGAAAAGCGGATGGCTGCGTCTGTCACGGGCAGTTGTACCAACAAAGAATGGCCCGCGCTTATAACAAGAAAGTACGACCCAGGAATTTTGAAGTGGGACAACTTGTGTTAAGGCGCATTCTTCCACATCATCAGGAAGCAAAAGGAAAATTTGTTCCTAATTGGAAAGGTCCATACATCATCAGAAAGATATTGCCGAGAGGAGCATTGTATCTGGGAGACATCGAAGGAAATGATCCCGAAGCAGCTGTGAACACGGATGCAGTAAAAAGGTACTATGTCTAGATTTTCTCCGGTGATGACTTTGTTCCTAATTGAGATGATGAAGGCTTTCATTCCCGCTACCCAAACACTATCAACCCTTTGCAAACCCATTTGAGCCGGTTACCCTTCCTTGGTTACCCTCTTTGGAACCCGAAAGTACTATTGAAAAGAAAAAAAAGAGAAAAAAAAAAGAAAAAAAAAGAGAAAAAAGAAAAAAAAGAGAAAAAAAAAGAAAAAAAAGAAGGGAAAAGAGAGAAAAGAAAAGAAAAATGAAAAAAAAAAAGAAGAAAAACAAAACAAAACAAAACAAAAACAAAAACAACCAAAAACAAATGTTTTCCTGAACTACGTCTGACTTGATTCAAAGGATACGTAGGCAGCCTCTCTCTGGGGTTCAGCCACACCAAAACAAAAATCCCAATTCCCCCAAAAAGTGAAACTGTGGCAGATGATATAATGGCTCGGCCATGAGCCCACCAAAACGGTTCCGAATAATTCCATCCAAGATTCTTTTTACCCAAAAACCTTGTCCAAGTCCTTCCGATCAATTGGCAAAGGCGTGAGAATTGAAAACATCATTGTTGGAATCTGATGTAGTCAAATTGAGAGAAATAAAATGAGAGAGTCTTATCGGTGAAAACCTATGGGCACCATAAGGCGACGGTGAGTAGAGAAATTGAAAATGAGAGAGTCCGCTTAGTGAAAACTCGTAAAGAGCACTATCGGGCGACGGTGAGAAGAGAAATGAGAGAGGTCGATTGGTGAAAACCCGCAAAGGGCGCCGTCGCCTGAACAGAAGACATCTCCCACCATTGAAAGAGTCCTGGAAAGATTCCCTGGATCTGAAACATGTGTCAATAAGTTTATGAGAAGTTTGGAAAGTTTGTGAGGATCGGGCATCCAGTCCAAGAAGCATGTCATGTCTATTTGAAGCCTGCGTGCACCCCAGATAAGTCCTTCTTTTCTCCCCAAAAGGGACGCTTCTCTTTAAATTCATCTTCTTGCCTTTTGTTTCCCTTTCGGTCTAACTCCGTTCCTGAAACTAATACAAAGAAAAGGTGGCAGGACTGGTTTTATTAGGCTCTCCTTAACAAAAGCTAAAGAAAAGTACCCAGCCTCAGCAGGTGCATCAAGCCAATCCCGACTGGCCATGATGGCGGATGCTTTAAAATCAAAGTTTATTGAAAGACACAAAGAAAGTCGAGGACAAAGGTCTTAAAGGCAGAATAAAGCGAAAGAGTGGAGGCCCCACACGGGCGATTCGTCATGAAATCCCAAAAGTCGAGCCTTTCGGTTTAAGAAGAGATTCATCTTCAAAAACCAGCAAAGCAATCAGAGGTCTCAAATAGAAAGCTGGGCCAAAA
>NC_031995.1:105132186-105172412 GCF_001879085.1 Nicotiana attenuata | reverse complement strand
GTTTTCTTCTCGATTCATGACTCTTGTTCCTGTTCCTCTGTTTCGTTTCTTTTATCATTTTTAGTTTTTATTTTTCGTGCTTAACTTAGGGTTCTGATTACCATAGTGTAGTTTAAATTTTTGTTCTTATTTTGTTTGATTTCGATTGTATGATCCATGATTGTTGCTGTTGTTATATGACATTAATTTGACTTTAGTTTCAATTTCATTTGTTTGCTATTAATTGTTAGTTCACTGTTTAATTTAGCCTTAGGACATAGTATTAATTAGAGTTAAATTCCAGTTTTGATTAGTTAGATTGATTAGTTCAATTTTTAGGACTTGTTTGGATATAGCTGAATACTCCAGCATTGGTTTGTTTAACCATGGTCAATTCTTTGACCAAGTCTAAGGGGGATGGGGTTAGTTAACATAGGTTAGTAATTTTAGAACCAATGTAGGGGTAGTATAGGTAGTTCAATGAAAGAATCTTGCAGTAACTGAATTGGAACCCCCTAGAACCTTCTAGATGGGGGTTCTAATTTGAAATTTAGGAACTTGGTAGTATAACTTGACCAACAAGGCATGAATTGAGGGACTAAGTAGTTAAAAACTAAAAATAAATGAGGGACTAAAATGTAAAAGGAAAATCTGAGAGTTGTCCTAGTTTTGGTCTATAAAAGGGCAGTACCCCTGCCTTGCAATAGAAGTTTTTAGAAGGTTTAGATCTGAAAAATTCAAAAAAGTTAGAGAGAGATAGATCTGAAATTCAAAAATTCAAAAATGAGAAAACCATAGAATCTGAAACTTCGAAATTCCAGTCCAAAAAGAAACACCAAAAAAAATTGAAAGCTGAAAGTTGAGAGTTATAGAAATCCAAAATTGAATCCTTGATTAAAATAGGGTGAAACATTAGCTCTAAGGTTGAAATTCAGAAATGCTAGGTATGCATTCGATTGAAATCACTTTGAAATGCTGATTTGAGTGCTATTTTACAAAGCTGGTTTGCTGTGGGTTTTGTTTGATTGAGATCACATTTTCTTGGATTTTGGCACTCAATTTGTGAGCTGTGTTGCTGCTGGTTTCAATTGCTGTTATCTGCCCTGCTGATTCTCATTCCTTTCATTTATCCATTCTCCAGGTACTCCTTTGGTCTCATATGACCTGTGAAGAATCAATGTAGGACTGATTTGGAAGATAAAATGATGAAATGTTATTTGATTTGATCCCTGAAGTTTCCTGTTCTATTTTAGCTTAAAAGCATAGAGTAGTTATGTTTATTTGAGCAATACACTGATTTGTATTGATTGGACTGCATGAACTGTTTTTCAGACTTGTATGAGTGTGATGTTAGCTGTAGTTTAGTCAATTTCAGTGTGATTATTATGTTAGTTTGAGGATTAAGTTTGGACTAAGGTGTGGATTAGAAACAAAGTCCAAAATTAATATATATATACTCATACCGGTCAGCATCACCTGTAGCTTAACATAACTAGTTAGTTTGATGTGTTCATTATGTATGCGCTGAAACGTGAAGTGCAGAATAATTAGATTACAACTTAATGTCAGCATTTACATTGTATTCCATATTAGCTTGAGGATTTATGAATTACCGAAACTACTGTTAAATTTCCGTGTTGAGGATGTTAGTTATCAATAGGCAAATAAGTTGAAATTGTGTGAATTGTTTTAAAACCAGCATACCTGTGATATGAATATATGGTGCATTTGCTTTACAAAATTATTTAACAAGCCCAAAACTAAGATTAGTATCCGAGATTTGTGTCTGGTCATATAATAAGAAGCTTAATATTAATAGCCTTTTGAATTAGTTCACATGTGCTAAGTAGTGGACCGATTTGAGATCTAATTTTGAGCCCCCTAACTGGACTTTGATTTGGGCCTGTGCAGAAGCCCAGGACTGGACAGCTTCTAATAAAAGCTGCCATAATTGTCCCTCACTCTTGGGCTAATTTTCGAAGCCCAATGTACTGGAGGCCGAATCTGTCTTTGGAATTATTGGTTTATTTTATTATATGGGCTTGGGCCTTTAAAGCTAGGTGGCAAACTTGAATTAAGGGGGCTTTCAGTAATGAAGATCCTCTTGTTTAAGTTTGGACCTAATCTTGAGGCCCGAACTTTATTAAATGCCTTAAATAATAATTGGTTCATAACACTGATTAATTAGATTTTTAGAAACATTCCTTAATAGAAAATTTAGTTCATCTTTAGGATATCCTTTTACAATTAAATTGAGGTGCACCGCGCCAAACAAAATTCATAAATTGTGTGGCCCTCTTTAAATACTCACATTAAAATACTTAGAAATCGGGACGTGCCATTTAGCGAATTTTCATGGCCTCCCGCAAAGTTAATAACGCGTTAGCCACTTTGGGCGCGTTCTTTAATAAATCTACCTTCTTAAACTCGGGTGTGCATTTCATGTGACCCAAATCCAAATCTTATAACGTTGAATAAAATATGTTTCGGATTGCGGGTGCATTTCATGTGACGCGATCCAAAAATACATTTTAAACGACGTTCAAATCTTCTTTAAAATTCATAAAAAAACGGTAAATAATTTTAATTGCACTATAGGATGAACATGTTTTAAAATCAGATATTAGGCCATTTGTAATAGTTTAAGCGACCGTGCTAGAACCACGGGATCCGGGGGTGCCTAACACCTTCCCCCGGGTCAACATAATTTCTTAGTCAGAATTTCTGGTTCGCAGACTTCATTTGGAAAGTCGAAATTTCCTCGATTTGGGGTTCAGGATAAACCGATGACTTGGGACACCTAAAGTCAAACCTATCCCAAGTGGCGACTCTGAATAAATAAATAATCCCAATTCGAATAATGTCACTTAAAGTGAAAAAACTGCCTTATACACTATCCTTCGGGGTAGGTGTGTAAAAAAGGAGGTGTGACACCAAGTTTCTATCCTATGCTGGAAGGATTCAACTGATAAAGAGTGTTCTGTTCTCTATTCAGACCTACTGGGCACAAATCTTTGTGCTCCCTAAAAAAATCACAAAGCTAATTGAAGCAATATGCAGGAGTTTTTTGTGGACAGGAGAAGGGAGTGTTTCAAAGAAGGCTCTATTGGCATGGGAGAAAGTTTGTCTACCTAAGTCTGCTGGGGGATTCAATATTATGAACATAACCATCTGGAACAAAGCAGCAATATGTAAACAATACTGGAATTTGTGCAAAGAAAAGAAGAAGTTATGGATACAGTGGATGCATAGTTACTACATCAAAGACAGACACATATGGGATGTTCAACTGAAACAAACATCTTGGATGGTAAGCAAAATAATGAAGGCAAAGAAGACATTTATGGAAGTAGGCTTTAGTTATGATGACATCATGAAGATGAATAAATGTTCGATCAAAATCATATACCACAAACTGCGAGGAAGATTTGATAAAGTTAGTTGGAGAAGAGTCGTCTGCCACAACACAGGATGCCCCAGGTGGACCTTTATACTAACTATGGTAGCACATGGAAATTATACACAAGAGATAGACTACAGAGTTAAGGAATGCAAGTAGATCAAGAATGTGTTCTATGCAAGCAAGCCAATGAATCCATACAGCACTTGTTCTTTGAATGCTCATATGCAAATACATTATGGAGCACACTGTTAGCATGGCAAGGGATTAAAAGATCAGTAAATGGCTGGGATGAGGAACTACGATGGGCTGAGAAGCGGACCAAGAGGAAAACAGCAGCTGCTGAGTTATACAAGATGGCACTGGCAGAAACAGTGTACTATGTGCGGCAAGAAAGGAATGCTCGAACTTTTCAAGCTAAGGTGAAAGGGTGGGAACTAATATGTAAGAAGATTATACAAGAGCTTCATTGTCGAAGTAGTAGGCATACATTGAAAATACTACATAGACTTGATTGGTACCTAATGAAATAGGTAGGCAATGTGTAAATAATAGGAAATGGGGAGGGGTGAAGTATAGAAAGCAGGATAACTTTTAAGGGTTTGATTTACTTGTAAATATTTTTCCTGGTAATGAAAAAGTTCAATTACCAAAAAAAAAAAAAAATTTGTGCCTGATAGGAATAGGTTTTCCGAGTTTAAAGTGATCCAGTAGTTTCCTTTTCTACTTGAAAAGGCATCAAGTGTGTTTGAAAATAATTAGAACCGTCCGTTAGAAATTAATATGAAGGGTTACATCCTTTCAAATAATTTTAGTATTTTTATTCAATTATTTTATAAATATAAAAATTTAATTTACTTAGAAGGGTATTTAAGTAATTTAACTTTTTAGTTAAGGGCTTTCCACTTTTATAATAATATAGATTAGGGAATGATTGAAGAGTAAAACTTGTTGTAATACTTTTCTTTTTTAAGAAGCTTACTACTATACTCAACTGATGAGAATAGAAGAATTAACTCAAATAGCCGCTCACCCAACCGTTTAAATTAAAAATAGTCGGTGGAGGTATAATATTATATATAATTTATGATTTATATGTGTATAGTTGTGTATCATCAATGTATAAACAATGTATATGGCTAGAAAAAGTAAACGGTGAATATGAACGACTATTTGTGTAAAAATCCCGAGAAAATAGACACTTAGAGTGTGTTTGCTATGAAGGAAAATGTTTTCCTTGGAAAATGAGTGGTTTTATCGTTTATTTTTCATATTTGGTTGGGGAGTAAAAAACTTTTTCCGGAAAATACTTTCTAGTGTTTGGTTAGAGAGTAGAAAATATTTTATAAGAAAATAATTTTCTATGCTACTCTCCTTACCTATCCCTTCCCCCCCCCCCCTCCCAAATCCCTATGTTTCCCTGTGCTCCCCCTCCCCCCCGCCAAATCCCTATGTTTCCTGTGCTCCCCCCCCCCCACAAATACCCAATATTTTTAGGACTCTAATTTCTTCAAGAATTTAATTATTCTTTTAAAAATTCGCACAAACCCAAATGAACTAGTATGCTATTTTATTTTTTTACACAAGAACAACGTTGAAATTTGAGTTCCATAACCAAAAAGAAAATGCTCTTTTTCTTGTTGAAATAAAACAAAAGTACTTTTTGTACAACATGAAAAGAAAATACTCATTTTATTGAAATTAAAGAAAATATTTTTTCTACAACATGAAAAAAAATACTCATTTTGTTGAAACGAAAAAAATATTTTTTCCACACCATGATAAATATTCATTTTGTTGAAATGAAAGAAAATACTTTTACTGCATCATAAAAAGAAAATACTCATTCTGTTGAGATGAAAAAGGAAATACTCTAAATAATATTTCTATTTTAGGGTGTGATTGGGTGGTGTGGTGGTAGGGGTTGGGTGGTGGATGCATGAGGGGTGGGGGTGGGTTGGGTGTGGTGGGGTAGGTGGGGGAGGAGGCGGGGGCGAGGGCGGGGTGGGGATGGGGAATATGATGGAGTAGGTTGAAAAAGAGTTTTGAAAAATATTTTCCCTTCTTTTGATAGGGAAAATATTTGTCTTCTTCACTATTTAACCAGAAAATAGGAAATTCGGGTCAAAGCTTAATTTTTAGAAGAACTCGGGTTACTGATAATCAAATTCGAAACAAATAAGAAGAATTGAAATAAACGATAGCTGAGTAAAAGAAAGCAAAGTAAATCAGTGTATTCCAATAATATTCCATGTCCTTACAAATGTTATATCTCTGCTTTTATAGCTATCTTTAAGTAATACGTTTTCTTTTCTCTCATAATAGAGCTATTATGAGCAATTAATGACATTTAATATAACGTTATAATTAGCAATCGTAACTGTTTCGTGAAGATTCTGTAACGTTTCCCATCATTGATGCTCATTAATTACGGATAATACGTATCTGCACGTTTTGCTATCTAGGTTCATTCCTCCGATGTCTCTTCAAATTACCAAGAGGTCCGAGTAACCGTTCCTTCCTGTTTTCTTGAACCTCTGCCCGTGCCTGTTAAGGCTCGTGTCTCTTCAACTATTCTTTGCCAGCTGTCACTCTTTTATTGATACAAGTGTCTTGACATGTCAGCATGTAATTAATTCCATGTGTTAACTTGATTTTTCCCAATACATATAGTCCTCACACTTGCTATTTATTCAACAATTGAATATTTGGGAAGTGGATCTCATTAAAGCAGGAATTTTTGCCGCCATTATACCTTCTTCAGAACTGACGCTTCGTATGTCACTTCCATTTAATGCTCGTTACACGTGACGTCTTTTGATTGGGTCTGCCACCCTTCAGCGTCTTTTAGGGCTTTTTTTGCGGCTGCATCAATCACGAAGTGACAATTTTCATTATGACGTTCCCATCATTACCTTCTTTGTTTGACGATTGCTTCTGAGTATAAATATAACTTTTGTCTTGTCTTTCTCATAAAAGTTTCCTATCTTTGAACATTCATTCTTGTTTTCTTCCTTGTTTAGCCATGTCTTCTTCAAACCCTGATCCTCGTAAAGTTCTTATTGTAGATGAACTTCCTCTTGCTCCAACTAGGAGCAGGAGATGAGGTAGGTTACGTAGCTTAGGATCAACGTCCATTCGAGGTTCGCCTTCATCTTTACCTAGTTCCACTCCTCCTTCTTCTTCTATAACCAGGGGTTCTCTTCCACATAGAGCTTCTTCTAGAAGTAGAGACTCTAATGAACCGGTTCGTGAACCCTTAGTAGACGACATTACCCCCTCTGAAGTTTCTTTTTACTCTGATAGGGAATCGATTAGGAATCAGATTTTCTCTATGTCCTCTCTTGATAGTGCTGATATTTACCCTTCTCAAATTATCGAGGGTTTAATCTCTGTTGTCTGTAGGGAATGCCATTGGAGATCTGACTTCCCCATCATAATTCCTAATCCTAATGCAAATCAAAGGATCACATCCTACATGACTGGATTTTCTTTCGTGTATACATATCCTTTTACACTGAATTTTAGACCTCCTATTGATCCTGTTATCATCGAGTTCTGTCATTTTTTCAATGTTTGTCTAGGACAAATTGGCCCCATTGTATGGAGGGATGTTGCTTGTCTAAGGTAATTAGCTAACTTGGCTAAATTGCCTTTTACCTTTTTTCATCTGATCCACCTATACTCCCCTAAGCTGTTCCGACATGGGATCTTTACTTCGGTAGCGAGAAGTAAGAGGGTTTTAGTCAGCCCTGAGGACAACAAGGACCGTGGCTGGTATGCCAGATTTGTTGCTGCTCCTACTGTAGGGTTAGTAGGTGAAGAAAATATACCATTCCCCGAAAAGTGGAATTTTGCAGGTAAGTTTACTTTTACAACTTTCTCTCTTCTTCTTTCCCCCTTTTTCGCTTTGAAGGGGTTTGTTTTTCCCGTGGCTGTTTAACTTTCTCTTTTTTCAGCAACCATGGGAACTCATGAAGAGATTCCTAATTTCCGTGGTTGGGTAGAGAAATTGTTGACTATTGCTCCGATGGAGGGTAGATCTTGGAAATACCTTTCAAACAGGTTTGGTTGGAAGGTTAAAACTCATGGTAAGTACTTTACCTTCTATTTTTCCATTTTCATTCATTCTTCCCTTGGAATGTATTTGGCCCTTCTTTTTATCAGGGTTTCCTATTCGTGGTGTAAGTGTCGATTCGATCATAGCTTCCAGACTTTCTTTGGCAAGAGCTCAGGAGATAAGCCTGAGTTCTTCATCGAAAAGGAAAGCTGCCCAACCCCAAGATTCTGAAGAGGAAGAGGAACAGGATGAGAGTTCCTTGGTTAAAAGGCCGCGAGTTAGAAGGCGCGTTATTTAGATGATGAAGTTACTCCTCCCCGTTCTATTCCCGTGACCGAGTCTGTTGAAGCCACCTTAGTGAGTTCTGACGATGATACTCCTATGGCAGCTCATGACTCTGATAAACAACTTTTTTCTCGTGGGTTTGATAGTGAAAGTTTCGATTTGGTGTCTGATGAAGTACCTCTTGCCTCCTTTCCTGTGTCTGTCCCTATGGAACATTCTTTGCCAATTTTTACTGCTACTGTTTCTGCTCCGCCTCAAGCCATTATGACTTCCTCTACAGTCCCCACTACGAATGTTTTTCGGACCGAAGTTGGTTCTTCAAGTGGGGGTAGAGTGATGAAACAAATTACCATTGAGGTCCCTGTCGAAGGTAATCTTCTAAAGTAGTCAGGTCAAGCTGTCGTGTGGTTGAAACCCCTGATTGGTCCAGTTGAAAAATCCAAGCTGGAAAGTCATAGTTCTCTGACTTGGATGAATGATCTCGTGCAATCATCGTTGAAGGTATAAATTTCTTTTCATATTATATATCATTTTTTTTCTTTTACTAAGATTCTTATGTATTCCCCTTTTTTCTTTAGATCAATCTCGTCGGCACGGAGATGATGAAAAGGGTTTCCCAGACGGAACAATTGATACATGATTACCAGACCGAGGCAGATAACTGGAAAGAGCAGTATGACAGTCTTCAACTTGAAATGGAAGTTTTAGAAGAAAACAAATGTACCTTAGAGCAACAGTTGAAGATTGTGACTTCGGAGTTGGCAGTTGAAAAAGCTTCTTCCAATCAGGCAGGCAAGGATAAAAATTTCCTCGAGTCATCATTTGCCGAACAAATCTCCAAAGCCACCGAAGAGATCAGAGGTTTGAAGGCCTTGTTAAACGAAAAAGAAGTTTATGCAGGTGAACTTGTTCAAACACTCACCCAGGCCCAAGAAGATCTTCGTGTGTCTTCTGATAAGGTCAAATTTTTGGAGAGCTCGCTTGCCCCTTTGCAATCTTCTTATGATGCTGCTTTGGCTGAGAGGGAGGAGTTCAAGAGTGAAATTGATCAATGGGAAAGAGATTATGAGGCTCTTGAGGACAAAGCTTCTATTGAAGTGAGTTGGGCTATTTTGAATACGAGCCATGATACCCTTGTGGAGGCTAGCCAAGAGGGTTTTAACTAGGATGCTGAGTTAGCTAAGATAAAAGAAACCATTGAGAAAACTCACCAAGGCCAAGGTTTTTCTTCTCCTATGGCCGATACTCCCGAGCACGTTGAAGCTGACCCTAGTGCGATGGATGTCCCAGCTCCTTCAGACCAAGTCGAGCATTGTGTTACTGATGATGCTGTTTTGAACCCTTCTCCCGCTCCACAGTGAAAGTTTACTTGTGAAATTTGACTCTTTTTCTTTTTTTTTTGGTGTAATTTGTGGTGGTTTTACCCCTGGTCCCATTTGGGGGTTATGTTTTTGGTGATGACAAGTACCCAGGTCTTTTCGGGGCTTTTTTGTAAAAATGACAATCAGTTTATGACTAAGTTCCTACTTAGTTTAAACTTAATATTATAAAGTTTCCATTTCAACTCAATTCTCTCGAGTTTCAGTTTCACTCTTTTTGCCTTGTTTTTTATAAGTCCAAGGTCTTGGTTTTTAATTCGTGGGTTATTGTCTTACCCTTTTGACTTTTTGCATTTTTAGAAATGCTTTATTAACTTCATGGATCTTTGAATCGAACATGAATTTATAAAAGAGGGCCCTTTTATATACGGCACTTAATGAAGAAGACGTCTCAACTTCATAATGGTGTAAACATATGAAAAAAGAAATAGGAACACACATGTTTCTTGNACACCGGTTATGAATGCAATTACATGATCCCTTGGATCAGTTGTTCCATCATATTTTGGAATATCGGGCATATTGAATTTTTTCGGAATTGGTAGAGGAGCAGCACTTGGCTTCCAAGGTTGTTGTGAGTATTTGTCCATATCTATTCCTTGATTACAGGCGGCACTCCAGGTATTCTCTAGGAGTTCCTCCACTGCCCGAGCTGTTTCTGCAAAGTTAGTACTAAAGTTTGTAAATCAGAATTAACTGGTTTCCTGACCCTCCATCACGGGATTCGCTAGGAGTTCCTCCACTGCCCGAGTTAACGAGTCTTGAGCGAGGATTTTCTAAGGTGTTGTGTTTAGAGTTGATGTTGGCGGCACAACTGGCAGCTGGTTAGCGAAGGCCTCAAGAGCATTGCTGACCTATTGAGTGATTAACTTTTTCAAAGCTTCATTAATAGCCTCATCATTTTCAAACTGATCATTCACATTTGACTGAGATCCATCAGGAGTTCCTTCTCGAGATTGTCGAGGAGAATTTCGTGGGGAAGGGACCGGAGTTCCATCGCCTTGCAGATTCTCCCGGTGTTGACGGTCTCCTTGATTGTTATCATTGACATTCGACATGATTGATTTGACAAAAAAGTCGATTTAGAAAGTAATAGATTATCAGATTCTCGGTAACGGAACCAATTTGTTTAACCAGAAAATAGGAAATTCGGGTCAAAGCTTAATTTTTAGAAGAACTCGGGTTACTGATAATCAAATTCGGAACAAATAAGAAGAATTGAAAAAAACGTTAGCTGAGTAAAAGAAAGCAAAGTAAATCGGTGTATTCCAATAATATTCTGTGTTCTTACAAATGTTATATCTCTCCTTTTATAGCTATCTCTAAGTATACGTTTTCTTTCATCACATAATAGAGCCATTATGAGCAATTAATGACATTTAATATAACGTTATAATTAGCAATCGTAACTGTTTCGTGAAGATTCTGTAACGTTTCCCATCATTGATGCTCATTAATTACGGTAATACGTATCTGCACTTTTTGCTATCTAGGTTCATTCCTCCGAGGTCTCTTCAAATTACCAAGAGGTCCGAGTAACCGTTCCTTCATGTTTTCTTAAACCTCTGCCCGTGCCTATTAAGGCTCGTGTCTCTTCAACTATTCTTTGCCAGCTGTCATTCTTTTATTGATCCAAGTGTTTTGACATGTCAGCATGTAATTAAGTCCATGTGTCAACTTGATATATTTTCCAAAATATTTAAGCCAATCAAAATAAAAAATTGAATCCATACCAAATACACCCTTAATTACTTTCCAAAGAAGACCATGTTGACTCAATAATGGTTCCATCATTTTATGACCAACTTTTGATGTAAGCCAGCAATGCGACATGTGGGTACAGATGGACCATTAGATTTATAAAGATTGATGTGCCATGAATTTCCTGCCACAAGTTTTTTCTCTCGATTCCGCCCCATTGTTAAATTTGTTATTATATGTCGTTAGTCCGTCAAACAACATTTTCTTTTCTCGTCTCTGCCACCATTGTAGACTTTGTTATTTTTTGTCATTTTTCCTTTAAATAATCAATTCAAGCACACAATCTTGACAATATGTAGTTTCTACAGGGTCCTCTTTCACTCAGCGAAAATAAAAAAGTTAACAATACTAGTAGTATATTCAAGGTACACTAATCTTGACAAAATATAAATCTGCTATTATTTCGAAAAATTTTCTTTTTTCTTATTCTTTTTCAAGTTAGAGCCGTGCGGGCGTGCTATCCAGGAGAAAACAACGTTTGAATATAAGATTTTATTGCCCTTGACATATTGCTCATTATTTACTGTTCACATAAGCAAAATAACTGCTTTGATATTCTAGTTGGTGATTGGCGTTCCAAATTCCCCACTCTCCATGACCTGTAGTAGAATATCGACCACATTTTCACCTCCAGACTCACCGTTACCATTTTTACCATTTGCTCGATTTTCTTGATGTTCATTAACGATATTGTCCTAAATTACTTTCACCTACCAAACCAAATCAATTGTGTCGGTTATTAAATCTAAAGACCAAACCAAATCAATAAACTCAGGTTTTTCTATCTCGATTTTTCTCGGGTTTTCGCGTTATTCGGATTTTTTCGATTTTTTCTTTGGTAAAATCTTCGTAGCACAAAACATATAACTTGTGCTCCAAATATTTTTTTTATCCTAGTAAGATACAACTATATAAGGTATTTTTCAAGAAAATAATACAAAATACTAGATATGTCATGACAATTGATCACGCCCAACTATGCCTTATTAAAAGGACTAAGCGGTCGTTGCAAATATAATCCGGTTTATAAGTCCGGAGTCGAACCCCACAGAGAATTAAGGCTTAGCTTAATGCTAAGAAGACAAGCTTGAACAATTTCTAACTTATAGATATTAAGATTCTTGTGTTTAACTAATTAACTAACAAAAATAGTAAATTAACAACTAAAGATACTAAGGGTTAGAGACAACATTAAGGAGGTCTAGAGTTATGATTTCCCCAATTGTCGGTATCCTTCCCGCTACGTTTTCTATAAATTCGCCTAAGTATTCTCTACCGATCATGAGCGCTCTGACTGTCGTAATTCTCACCCGAGTAATTACCACAATTTACTAGCTAGCTGGCATTAAGTACGCTCACTCGGATCGTACCCAAGGTTTCGTTATCCCTAATCCCACCTTTAAAACCTCCGTATTGATCCCTCATATACGTTAGGAGTGATGTTGTTCAACAACATTCTAAATATGCACTCTCTCCCGAGTAATACACACTAAATAGGCACAATCGATTGAGAGCTCTTCAACCCACCACAATAATAACATAGTTGAACAAATAGAGAAAATACTACAGCAAATCTATATTAACGTAGCATGAAAATCATCCTCCAATAGGTTCCATAAAAATCCTAGATAACAAATTAGCTATTCATAATAGTATGTAAAACTACAATACTAGAATTCATAACCAATAATGAAAATAGGAAGAAGGAAGTGAAAAACTCGTAGAAGAATTCTCCGCCTTGCTCCTAGTGTGTTCTTGCCTCCTTAGGTCGAATCTCCGGTCTCCTTAGCCCCCTTAGGTCTAAATTATGTCAAAAGTATGTCCAAGGTGCTCAAAATACTAGTTTTCCATGTGTATATATATCAAGTAGGGTCGGGTTCAAACAATTATACCATCTCCTACGCTAAAAAGGACACTTTTCCAGGTCAGGGAGTCCGCGGCCGCGGACCTGACCGCGGATTTGCATAGTGTTCTGTCCGCGGCCGCGGATTTGACCGCGGACCTGACCACATACCGTTTGGAATTTGGAAATACATAAAGCATGAAAGTTGTAGCCCTTTGAATTAGTTTTCCAATCATATATTGTGGGATCATCCGTTGATCCCCGAACATGATCCCGGCTTAATTTCTTGGGCTTTTACTCAGACTTCAAAGCTCCAAATCACTTTAATTCGTTCCATAACATCTACATAGCTCGTAATAATCGACTAAAATACGTAATTATAGCCTATCATCAACACCCCACACTTAAACCATTGCTCGTCTGCGAGCTATCAAACTACACTTTATATAGACACGATCTTTTTAAGCAATTCTCCTAACTCATCACACAAGAATATTTAAAATAGACTAAGTACAAAAGCGTAACATCTTCACCTCCAGATTTTACTCACAAGTACCACGCATTATTCACAACTCACCCACTTACTCTAACGTAGAGGTCACTGACATTACCTTTCCTTCATGAATCAAGTACCCTCACACAACAAACGAGAGTAGTTCCACACAATAAAATTTAAGAACACTCAGGAACTCAAGATAGAAAGAACTCACTCACTCTCAGAAATAACATTCATATGCCACAAAAGACGCACCATAGGCTTGCCCGTAGTGTACTACTCAACTAATCAAGCTCATTCAATCTACGATCAAGTAGGACTTTATTTGGTTGAAATGTAGGCTGCGGGACGGGTAAGATACATTTAGATATAAGAGTGACTACACCTCCCTAAGCACTTTAATACATACACTTTAACATTTAAAACCCCACACTTATGTCAAACCATAACTCCACATTCACATCACTATATATTAACTCCATTCTTATTTAATCACACTTATATCAAGAGCCACCACTTATCAAGGAATATTTTTTTTAACAGCAATACAACTATTTTTTTTTTCAATTCAAGTGGCTCTTACTTTTTTAAAACAATGCACCTTTCTCCTTATTTCATTAGTTCCACTCAAAAGTCAAACCAACCACCCCACTCTTTAACTTTTATAAAGTTCATAATAATTCAAGTGCTCATGAGAGGTTAAAAGGTTCAAATAGATGATTAATTCAAACAAATGGTAAGGCTTGTAATGTGGTTGCCAAAGAAACAGGATTACATGCTCAAAGGGGTTAACTACATACATAACAATTAGGCGGGTAATATATACATATCTGGCTCAACAAAGAAACACCTATATCACTTCCAAGACTGAACAAAACTACTATTTCGCTTTGCACACACACGGGGCAAGTTCTAGGCATCAAATGCAATGCACAGAATAACACCCAAACTTCACACACACATGGCACATAACTCATTCAGGATTGGTTTTTATCAAGACACTCTAGTCAAAGCAGTTAAGCAAAGTTAAGCTTATACAATTTAAGGTACTTCTACAAGAGTCAAAAACTGAGGCTAAGCGTCACAACCAAAGTACTCGCTATTCTCAAGGCATAACAAAGTCAAGAGATATCGCTGTGATTCAATTCATCTCACACTAGCTCCTACCCCCTAAAAAATCTAACTACACCCTATTCAAATAAAACCCTTGGAAAAGAACCGCGACACAAAGAAAAACTAAGGGGGAATTGGTACACTACCTAACAAAAGTTTTTGTCCTTTTTCTTTAGACTTAAATCCATCAAGAAAATTATCTAATGGATCCATCGTCGGAAAAAGTTCAATCTTTTTTAAAAAAAAAAATATTATTCAATTAGACTAACACAGCTAAAGTAGCATAGAAAGTCACCCAGAAAATCTTCTCACCCCACCCTTAAAATTGTGCATTGTCCCTAATGCATATCATAACTATAAGAGGGTAAAAGAAACTCCCTGGTAGGCCAAAGGCCGAAGCACTAGCAACTCATGGGGTACTCTGTCACGACCCCAACCCCGGATCATGATGGCGCCTAACACACTGCTAGGCAAGCCCGACCATTTCCACAACCTTGACCAAATAACCTAGGTGGATAAATGAATATTCACAAGTAAAAACAGCAATTTAAATGCGAAATCTCTGAAATAATTTCTAACATTCGAAAACCCCAAGATAAAATACTAAATAGCCCACAGATCTGGTGTCACGAACATGAGCCTCTAAAACGGAATATTCACCTATCACAAGTCTGTCTAGGAAAGAAAAATACGAATAAAAGGATAAAATGGATGGGAGAGATCAAGGCTGCAAACGCCATGCAGCTACCTCGATACTCCCGGATAAATGTTGCTCCGCTAATCAAGTCCTCACTCACTCTGTGGTGTACCTGAATCTGCACACAAGGTGCAGGGAGTATTGTGAGTACTTCCAACCCAGAAAGTAATAAACATAAATAAGGGTTGAGAGTAAGAAATCCTGAACAGGCACAAAGTAAGCTATAATTACAGCGGCTCAATCTAAATAATATCAACTCAATAAACTAATGAAAACAATTATAGAAATATCACAACAGACGAATAAGTAAACGGCAATCAAGTATGCAATGCAACACATAAACCGGTACCTCCAGTACCCCGCTGCGGCCGTGCAGCCCGCTCCATTTATTTAACGTCGACGGCGCTCACTGGGGGTGTGCAGACTCCGGGAGGGGCCCCTTGCGTCCCAAGCGCAATAATAAGCCATCTCGTGGCATCAAACAGGCCCTTGGCCTCATATCAATATCATTATCATACCACTGCGGCGTGCAGCCCGATCCCATACTCAGTCCAAAAATCACACAACAGTATAAAAATATTCACCTTAAACTTCATTAAAAATATTACTTAAGTTCCAAGTTTTGAGAAAAGGTGGCTGAGTTTGCAAAACAGTATTAAATACTAGGACTGAGTTTAACATTTATGAATATAGTAAGAAATCATTAAAACAATCCCTGAAGGATTCAAGTAGTTGGCACAAGGCCTAATGATAACAATTTAATCCATTTTTATAAGGATATCACGAAACTACAAACAAATAGGTAGTAATGTTTATTAAGCGGGACGGACCAAGTCACAATCCCCGACGGTGCTCTACCCCACGCCCGTTATCCGGCGTGCAAGTCACCTCACATAGCACTACGTTGTGCAAATTCGGGGTTTCAAACCCTCAACACAGCATTTACATTTATTACTAACCTCAAGCCGGCCAAAGTCCTAGCTTGCTATACCCTTGCCTTTCGAATTCACCTCTTCGCGCGTCGAATCTGACCAAAACCACAACGAATACGTCACAATATGCTAAGGGAATATAACCCAATCGAAAAGACTCGAAAAATATCGAAAATCACGAAGTTGGCAAAACCCGAGCCCCGGGCCCACTTCTTGAAAAATTATGAAATTCACATCACCGGATTCCTCGTCTCGCCACGAGTCTATACATATAAAGAACACCTAAATCGGAGTCCAAATGACCCCTCAAATTCCCATTTTTGTTCTCTTAGGTTTCAAGCCCTAAACCACCATTTTTGACCTTAATTCCTTGAGTTTTCAGTGTAATTCTATGTGTTTGCATGATAAAATTGTGTTCTAAGTCCAAGAATATTTACCTGATCGAAGTCCTTGAATTTCCTCTTCAAAATCGCTCAAGAATACCCCAAGTCCGAAGTTAAAAATATGTTTTCTGTAAAATTTCGCGAAGGGATTAAAACCCACTTCTGATCAGTTATTTCCGCTTCTGCGGTCCTTTGTCGCTTCTGCGACTACCGCATCTGCGGTTATTTTTCCGCTTCTGCGGAATCTTCTAAAAATCCAAAACCGCTTCTGCGGTCTCTCTTCCGCATCTGCGGCTTCGCAGATGCGGCTTCCCTAACCGCTTTTGCGAAAACAGCACCAGGCCCAAAAGTCGCTTCTGCGATCCTCCCTTCGCCTCTGCGTGACCGCTTCTGCGGTCCATTTCCGCAGAAGCGAAAATACCAGATACCAGATATGAACCTGCAATCTCCAACTTCAATTTTCATCCCGTTAACCATCCGAAATCACCCCGAGGCCCTCAGGACCTCAACCAAAGGTACCAACACATCTTAAAACATTATTCAAACTTGCTCCAATCCTCAAAACACCTCAAACAACGCTAAAACCATCATTTTTCATCGAATTCAAGCCTAAGTTCTTCCAAAACTTCCAAAACACGCATTCGGTCAAAAACCCAACCAAAACACCTCCGAATGACCTGAAATTTTGCACACACATCCCAAATCACCTAACGAAGCTACTGCAACTCTCGGAATCTCATTCCGACCCCCGGATCAAAATCTCACCTACCAATCGGAATTCGCCAAAATACTAACTTCGCCAATTCAAGCCTAATTCTACACCGAACTTCCAAAATCAATTTCGATCGCACTCCTAAGTCATAAATCATCCCCCGAAGCTAACCAAATCATCGAAATTCAAATCCGAGCCCTCTAACACAAAAGTCAACATCCGGTTGACTTTTCCAACTTAGGCCTTCTTAAAAGAGACTAAGTGTCTCATTTCTTNGGTTTCAAGCCTAACACCATTTTTGACCTTATTCTTTGAGTTTTCAGCCTAATTCATGATTTGCATGATAAAATTGTGTTCTAAGTCCAAGAATGCTTACCTGATCGAAGTCCTTGAATTTCCTCTTCAAAATCGCTCAAGCACACCTCAAGTCCGAAGTTAAAATATGTGTTCTGTAAAAATTAAGCGAAGGGATTAAAAACCATCTTCTGAGCAGTTGTTTCCGCTTCTGCGGTGCCTTTGTCGCTTCTGCGACTACCGCATCTGCGGTCATTTTCTGCTTCTGCGGAATTTCATTTAAAAATCCAAGGCCGCTTCTGCGACATAATGTCCCCTTCTGCGGAACTAACTCTCCAGCACAAAAATCGCTTCTGCGTTCGCCTGTCCGCTTCTGCGGACTCGCTTAAGCGGAAAAGGTTCCGCTTCTGCGAAACTACCCTACCAGGCCATAAGCCGCTTTTGCGACCCTCCTCACGCTTCTGCGGAACCGCTTCTGCGGTCCATTTTCCGCAGAAGCGAAAATATCAGGTGTCAGCTGCAACCTGAAATTCCTCAACTCAAATTTCACCCCGTTAGCCATCCGAAATCACCCCGAGGCCCCCGGGACCTCAACCAAAGGTACCAACACGTCTTAAAACATTATTCAAACTTGCTCCAATCATCAAAACACCTCAAACAACGCTAAAACCATCATTTTTCATCGAATTCAAGCCTAAGTTCTTCCAAAACTTCCGAAACACGCATTCGATCAAAAACCCAACCAAAACACCTCCGAATGACCTGAAATTTTGCACACACATCACAAATCACCTAACGAAGCTACTGAAACTCTCGAAATTCCATGCCGACCCCCGGATCAAAATCTCACCTATCGACCGGAATTCGCCAAAATACTAACTTCGCCAATTCAAGCCTAATTCTACACCGGACCTCCAAAATTACTTCCGATCACACTCCTAAGTCACAAATCATCCTCCGAAGCTAACCGAATCGTCGGAATCCACATCCGAGCCCTCTAACTCATAGGTCAACATTCGGTTCACTTTTCCAAAACAAGCCTTCCTTAAAGAGATTAAGTGTCTCATTTCTTATCAAAACCATTCCAAACCAACTCTAACGCATCAAATACTGATAATGAAACATGAAGAAGCATAACATGGGGAAAACGGGGCGGTAACTCACGTGACGACGGGTCGGATCGTCACATACTCAGACTTCTCCCAAGCTTGGTCCTTCATGCGGGTACCTCACACTTAGTTCCAACCATCGGATTTGTTGTTGCATCCTTCCAATAGATTTGCTTTCCATGCTCCTGAAAAATAAGAAATCGACACTACAAATATAATACAATCAGAGAAATATAAATAAATAAAATAAAGCAATAAGCTGGGTTGCCTCCCAACAAGCGCTTGATTTAACGTCGCGGCATGACGCGAATCACTTTTTGCCTCCACCTCGAGCTTATGAATTGAACCCCTAATTTGGCATCAAGTTTTCGGCTATGCTCCAGGGGTTAGGAACAAATCTGATAGGCCCAAGAAACCATTGTACTATTCTACACTTCTTGGGTTTTAGATGAGGTATGTAGTCCTGTCTTTCTGGCAAGAAAAATTCCAGAATGTAGGCACCTTGTTCCTCATTCCTTGACTTCTCAATCGGCTTGGATGTCTCTATTTTCATATCGTCATCCAAGAACAATGTAGAAAAATATTTGGAGTGAGGACCAACGTGCTCACATATATGAACTTCAGGACTTTCAGCATCCTCAACATCAATGATACTAGAGTCAACAAAATTTATATCCTCAATGTCCTTGGCTGACTCTAGTCTCACTTCTATAATATTGACATCCTCAAATTGTAGTTGGCTAGGTTGTTGATGTTCTGCTCTGACCTCTTCAATTAACACCTCAATTTCACCCTCTTCTTGGCTCCTATCCCCAAAATTGGCTTGCTGAGCATTAAAAGCTTCAACCACTTGACTCACTTGAGCCTCCAAGTTGCGAATAGTTGCCTCTTGCCTTTCTATCTGCAATTGTTTTTCTTATTTTGTTCCAGAAGGCACTTTAACATATCCTTGATCTCCTTCAAGTCTGCATCCCCAGGTTTTTTGTTCCTATTAACTTCACAAGAAAAGATAGAACCATCATAGTAAGGGATTGAGGGAAGATAAGAAATATAAGCACAACCATGAAAGTGACCATTTTTACCACCACACACATCACACACATTCCACAAATAAGATTGAGTTGGTGCACATAACTCGCTATCATAAATATTTTGATAATTTTGATACGGGTGGTTTCCTTCACAATATGTATGAGGATCAACATTAGAATTATTTACACCTAAATTCCCATAATTCGAAGATGACATGTTTCTCAAATCAACAATTATAATAAAATAAAAAAAATACAAAAAACAAAACAAAACAAAACAAAATAAAAGTTCAAACTCGAACCCTAGCAATATATACAGCTATAACTACATCATTAGTTCCCCGGCAACGGCGCCAAAATTTGATCACTCCCAACTATGCCTTATTAAAAAGACTAAGTGGTCGTTGCAAATATAATCCGATTTACAAGTCCGGAGTCAAATCCCACAGAGAACTAAGGCTTAGCTACAACTGTTCAATAATGCTAAGAAGACAAGCTTGAACAATTCCTAACTTTTAGATATTAAGATTCTTGTGTTTAAATAATTAACTAACAAATTAAAATAGTAAATTAACAACTAAAGATACTAAGGGTTAGAGACAAGAATAAGGAGGTCTAGAGTTATGATTTTCCCAATTATCGGAATCCTTCCTGCTAGGTTTTCTATAAATTCGCCTAAGTATTCTCTACCGATCATGAGCGCTCTGACTATTGTAACTCTCTCTCGAGTAATTACCACAATTTACTAGACATATTCTCCCGAATTACGCTAGCTGACATTAAGTACGGCTCACTCGGATTGCACCCAAGGTTTCGTTATCCCTAATCCCAGCTTTAAACCCTCCGTATTGATCCCTCATATACGTTAGGAGTGATGTTGTTCAACAACTACCTAAATATGCACTCTCTCCCGAGTAATACACTAAATAGGCACAGTCGATTGAGAGCTCTTCAACCAACCACAATAATAACATAGTTGAACATATAGAGAAAATACTACAGCAAATCCATATTAACGTAACATGAAAATCATACTCCAATAGGTTCCATCAAAACCCTAGATAACAAATTATTTATTCATAATAGTATGCAAAACTACAATACTAGAATTCATAAATAATAATAAAATAGGAAGAAGGAAGTGAAAAACTCGTAGAAGAATTCTCCGCCTTGCTCCTAGTGTGTTCTTGCCTCCTTAGGTCGAATCTCCGGTCTCCTTAGCCTCCTTAGGTCTAAATTATGTCAAAAGTATGTCCAATGTGCTCAAAATACTATTTTTCCATGTATATATACCAAGTAAGGTCGGGCCCAAACAATACATCTTCTCCTACGCTAAAAAGGACACTTTTCCAGGCCAGGGCATCCGCGATCGCGGACCTGACCGCGGATTTGCATAGTGTTCTGTCCGCGGTCGCGGATTTGACCGCGGACCTGACCGCGGACCGTTTGGAATTTGGAAATACATAAATCATAAAAGTTGTAGCCCTTTGAATTAGCTTTCCAACCATATATTGTGGAGCCCAAATGGAGTTCTGAGCGAAAAGTTATGTGCATTTTACTAGACAGTGCACAATATGCCTACTCGATTCTTCGTTCGTTCTTAGCTATCATCCGTTGATCCCCGAACATGATCCCGGCTTAATTCCTTGGGCTTTTACTCAGACTTCAAATCTCCAAATCACTTTAATTCATTCCATAACATCTACATAGCTCGGAATCACTCCTACAAGGCATAAAACACACAATTAGTACAAAATACTAGCGATTAAAGCTCATACTCAATTAAAGTGCAGTAAATTAGAGTGTAATAATAGACTAAAATACGTAATTATAGCCAATCATCAACAATATCCTAAAATATTCAACAATAAAGACAATAAAATCACGTAATATAAATATTGTTATTTAAAAAGTCATAATAAAAATAAACATAATCTAAAAGTACTAAGTCATACTAAAATAAGTAGAATAATAAGGGAGTACTAATTACATGACTAAACGCTAAACAAAAATAATAAAAATAGGTTATGCATTTTTATCTAAATAATTGCAAAACAAAAAATAAATATTCAATTCATTGTCATTCCTAGTATTAAATTCAATGTCTTTTTGTTAGTATTAGTATCAGAGAAATTCAAAAATAGCCAGATTTACAAGTGGTCATTCAAAAATAACAACAGCTTCAAAAGTCATTGAAATTTAGCCACTTTTCATGTAAAGATAAATCTGAACGAAAACACTGTTCGAAATCCGGAAAATACTCCAGCATAATATACTGGAATTCCAATATAATACACCGGAACTCCAGTATAATATACTGGAGTTCCAGCTCCAAACTCCAGTATAATACTGGAGTTCCAACATACTTGAACTCCAAACTCCAGTATAATATACTGGAACTCCAGTATATTATACTGGAGCCAGCAAAGCGTTGATACCCAATTTTTCCCTATAATATTTTTTCAAAATGCATATATACCTCCAAAACTCTGCATTAGCATAAATTAATATTTTTCCATAATTTCTGCATTTTAAGGGTTTTAATTAATTTATCCCAGTATTTTTATTTATATAAACAATTACTAATTGCATTACAAATAGTTTTATAATAATTTTGTGGCTTAATTTTATCATTTTTATTTGTACTAAGTTTTAATTATTCACAAATAGCCATATTTGCATTTTTGGGGTTATAATTGCAATAACTTTGCAATTATAGACCATGCATGCATTATTACATTATTTTATCAGAAAATAGCTTTTTGTATTTTGTAAATACTAAGTAATTGTTTTAAATCATTTATAGGCATGAAAATCATTTTTAAAATCTGTTAATTATTTTTTAAAATTGTTTTTATCAATTAAATGGGTATTTAACAAATAACCCTTTTTATTTTTCGCACCTAGCCTATTAAACCAGCCCAATTTCAATTCCCCAACCCCAATCCAATTAGAACCAGGCCCAAATCCACCCCAGCCCAAACCTAAAGACTCTACCCGGCCCCAAACCCCTTTGATCTTTAAAGGGGTTCCCCCTTTCCTTTTTTAGTCCAAAAGACCCTAAACCCTAATCACTTCTCCCGTTCAGCCGCCCTAAAATCCTCTCTTCTCCGTTCTCTCTAAGACTTAACCCTAACCTTAATCGCCGCCACCTAAACCTAGCCCTAATCCCTTTGACCTACCTGTTCTATGAGGTTCCACGATTGTTTCAGACCTCCATTGGCCTCCTACTTCTTCTGGTTGTTCGATTTTGCTATTCCATGAAAGAAATCCCAAAAAATCTAGCCTAGATCTTGTTCGAGACTCTATAAGAGTCCGCCTACGGTCACCTCCGTTTGTGGGTGCTACTATCTCGATGTTTATGGTTCAAATCTCTGGTTCAAAACCAGATTCTCTTTACCCCTCCCCTTTTTCCTCAAAACCCTAATCTTTGGACATGAATCCGTCCAGATCTTTGTAGATCTGGAATGATTCTAAGTTCGTCAATGACTTTTCTTTAAAGACCTCTTGTTTCTTACTGTCAATCGATTTTGGTACTTTGATATTTTAGGATTTTGGTTTCCTTTTGGTTGGTCAAATCTCTGTGTTTGAACTGGTTTCAAGTTTCCATGAACATTTTCTTTAAGAGTCTTCTGATTCCCCTACTGTTAATCGACTCTAAGCATTTTCAAAATTAGGCTTTCTATTTCGTCTGTTCTTGCAAAAGGCTTTTCCGAAATTTCTTATGTTTTTGTTTAATCTTTCGGTAATGACTGTGTTCCAGGCTTGATTGTTTGACTGTTCGTTGTTCGCTTCAACATTCTGTCCGTTATTGTTTTGAATAATTGACTGACTGACTCAATTATCTAGGGTTTCATTTTTGCTGAAATGATTTACTGAATTTCTGCTTGCTTTCCTTAATCCTGAGATTCCTAATTAACGTCTCTTGCCTATTTAGGGGCTGTTTGACCCCAGAATGGTCTCTAATTGCTCAGGTTACCTTATTTGTGTGATTGATTGCTTGATTTATGGGTTCTAACCTTAATTGGCTGTTAGACTCACTTCTTGCCTTATTTGAAACTCAATCCGAGTTATTTATGGGAATAATTCCCTGATTGTCTGCCCTGCCAAGCTTAATTGATTATTTGATTGCTTTCCTTACCTTATTTACAATATTAAGATGCCTTGCCTTATTTACTTTACACTACTCGACTCCTATAAGTACAAGACTCTGTTTCAAACACACACACACAGAGACCTAAGGAAAAAAACACTTAAAAATTCTTATTCTCTCTCTCTCTCTATTGCAACCTACTGCTACTTGCCTATTGCACTATCTAGTCGGCTGGAAGCTAAGACTAGATCTTGGATCGTATTTACTTTACTCTCCTACTGCAAATTTCCAACTGGTATGCCTCCATTACTGCTATTCAATTAAACTATGTGTTTCCTGTTATCAGTATGACTATTCTTAGATCTATATGCTCTATGTTTACTATGTTTATGTCTATGCAATTAGACTATATGTTTCCTGCTATTCAATTAAACTTAGGTGTTCCCTTGTAGTGAACATGTCTACTTCTGTTCAATCTATGTGTTTACTATCATGTTCACTTCTGTTCAATCTATGTGCTTACTAGCATGTCTACTTTTGCTCAGTCTATGTGTTTACTAACATGTATACTTCTGTCCAATTCATATGTTTACTGCAATAGCATGTCTGCTTCTGTTTGATTAGACCTATGTATATGTTGCTTTCAGCCTGTTTACTTCTGTTTTAATTAGACCTATGTGCTTCTGCTTTCAGCAAGTCTGCATGCCTGCCCATATTTAAGTTAGATCTATGTCTGTCTACTTCCCCACTGGCAAGTTCCTTCTGTCCTGTTCTAAATGTTCACCTCTCACAGACTCCTGGCCAACATTGCTCCCAATCCCGCTACCCCTTTTGTATGTGATCGTTTGATTAATCCCAGCGTGCCATGTCTTTGTGTTTACTCACCTAGTAACAGCTAAACTAAGTGACCGTGTTTCTGAATACTATTTGAATGTTGGGACCTTTGTTGAGTTACAATGGTTGAATGACCCCTGTTTGCTCCTTACTTCCTGAGAATCCAAAACTATTTTTCTTAAAAAACTATCTCCTGTTTTAAACTCCTATTCTTAGAACACTTAGGGTCTTGCCCCTCTAGTGTGAGCATTGCTTTGGAGTCCATGAGGCTCCTCTGAACTTTGACACACTGGAGTTGTCTTTCCAACTTGCTCACAAAGGGTTACTTTGAAAGTTTTCTAGTGTGAGCATTGCCCGAGGTCCCTGAGGCCCTTGGGAAATTTGACACACCAGGATACTATTGGGTGCACTATGAGACTATAGTATTCGGGACTATTTGAAGGCCTGGTTTCCTAGGTTTTGCTTTGGGCCTATCCAGTCTCCCTATAGCATAGCTTGGTTTATTTTGTAATTCATTTGTTCTATGGTCTGTAATAATCCTTGTAAACAGATATTGGGGAAATTAGTAAAACTGAGGGGGGCTCTTATGCATATTTTTGTTGGGAATGGGTAGATACCATGCCTATAGGTTTTTAAAATCAATTTCTGCATTTAGGATTCATGCTAATGGGATTTCAGCATATTTAGCACTTAGAAGCCATGCTTATAAGTTATCGCAATGTTTTCCCATTTTGATGCCATGCCCATAGGGTTCGAAAAAAAATCAATCCTGCATTCTAGATACCATGCCTATAGGGTTTAAAAATCGATTTTGCAATTTAGACACCATGCCTGTAAATCAATCTCTATATGCCGACAAGTTTAGATTAGTTTTGCATGTCGATCAGGTTTTAAAACCAATTGCTGCATCTAGATGCCATGCCTATAGGATCCTAAATCTATTTCTGCATTTGCTACTATTTCTAAAACTAGTCATTACGCCTAGACAGCATGCCTATAGGATCCAAATTGCCTGCTTAAAATTGTTTATTGGTTTACTGCACTCTCGATTAATGATTAGATACCATGCTTATAGGACATCACTGTTACACATCTAGGAAATCCTGTAGCGCGACTAAAATACTGCAAACTGTAAAACTACGCTTTTGTTATTTGTGAACTGCCCAGATTCAACAAGTCTTAACATCGGTAGGCAAACTGATTAGGTCTTTATCGCCTCGCTTTAACACAATGCTGCATATTCTGTTTGTCATGCTCACCTAGATATTCTGCTCTAGGATCTTTTGAGATATCTGAAATCCTGCTGTTTGAGACGTGCTATTATCTGCTTATGTGAGGAGGTAAAAGTGTGCCTTTAATTTCCCTTATGTGAATGTCCTAATTGTTCTTGCTTGTCGCCTAGATTTTTCTCCTTTAAGTACCTTAGGAAAGTCTAGAAATGCCTAAATTAGAGGTCCTAAATACTTCTAGGGCTACAAGGAAGGGACAGGTAATGCACGCATAGAGTTCGTTCAATTAAAAGCGCTTATATAACCACTAAGGGGAGGGTAATTGGGTAGTAAAAGGATATGATGACTTGTGCGCTAATGCTATGTGTAGCACTCCAACTTGGGAACGCTTACCAAGCATTGTACAAATGTGATCCTGTAGGCTAAAAAAACCTAGGACTCCTTTTACCCCTTATTTTGAATGTAACTTGTCTATATTTGCTTTATCTGTTTATAAGACTAATTCACCTAATTTGAGTTCGGCCGGGACCCACCATTGTGGACCGCGAGGGGTGCCTAATACCTTCCCCTCAAGGTTATTTCGAACCCTTACCCAAGTCTCTGGTAATGCAAACCGGTTTCATGAGTTATTTGCTCTAGGTGCCCTAACGCACCTTAAATCCGTTAGGTGGCGACTCTTCAAATTCCATACCCAACTCCTAAAAGGAAATGAGTTGTCCCCAATGAATGTCGAAACCCGGACTCCGCGAGAAAAAAAGGAGCACGACAGCATGGCGACTCTGCTGGGGATATTTTAGGCTCTTACCATAACGAACTTGTATTTGTGAATTAGTCTTAAGCATGCTTTATTCTGTTAATACATATGCACCTTTTCCCTTTCCCCTTTATTTGGATTTAATTGCTTATTTCTCAAGTATTTATGATTTTCTTTATTTCCTGAAACTGACTTGTTTCCTTGTTGTCCTTTTGTAACTGTCTTTTAATTATTTAAATACCGCATTTATCATTTTTAACGTGCAAATACTTGACAACATGCTGTTTATTGTTGCATAAATCATGCTCAACATCATATTCCACTCGTGCATAATCAATCCTATAGCAACGCTTGATGAGTGTTTGTGCTCTTCCTATATATCACCCTATAAATTCGAAAAGGCGTATTTGCGGTAAAACTAGTCGATCAGCGGTGCATTTGACGGTTCCGTGCCTTTCCCCCTCAAGTTTTCCGCTTGAGGTCCCAGTCTAGACCTCTATAGCAACCTTACTCTGATCAAATGTGCATGCATCATGGTCAAACCTAGCCGGGTTAATATGTTGTCCACATAATAACCCTTTAAGACAAGCCTTCCCCAAAAGTCCATCGGGTTTTCCATAATCCCAACGGACGCAACCACGACTGTGTGCACTAATTTTGGAGAAATAAGTGCCAATATGCTAATCATTGTTGTATAAATAGATGAACCTGGAGGGGGAAAGGGCCTAACTATACTTGTTTTGCAGAAAATGAGGCATGAAGTCCCCAGGTTCGGCATGGTCGGTAGCATACCTTCACTATTGCTAGATTGGTGGAGAGATCTTCCCTCAAGTGACCAAAATCATGTGAAACGAGTCTTAGGAAATTTGCCTTCTTTGTTGGATCTTCAGCCAAATAAAATGTTGATCGAGGTTGCCACCATGTTCTGGGACAAAGAAAGGACTGTGTTACGCTTTAGAAACATAGAAATGACCCCTCTCTTGGAGGAAATAGGGGGATTCGCTGGGTTGCCTGGAATAGCCCTGGTCTATTGGCACCCGAAAATTGCACCACTAGGGGGTTTTCTGAAAATGATGGGGTTAAAGAAGAATGATGACTTGGAGTGCCTGAAAAACTCCTACATACCTTTCGACTTCCTCTATGAATGATACGGTCACAACAGCTCTTACCGTATTTTCGATGATGAATTTTCCATCACCTCCTTGGGTTGGATTCATCGTAGGGTCTTTGTGTTTAATGTGTGTTTCTTGGGTATGCTAGTGTTCTTGATCCAAGGGGACAGAATCCACACTAGGCTGGCCATAGTGGCCAAAACTCTGATGGACGGGATCGAGGGGCAGGCATATACCATTATCGCTATGATCATTGCAGATATATATCGAGCCTTGGAATGCTGTCAGAAGGGGTTCAGATTCTTTGATGGTTGCAATTTTCTGCTGCAAGTTTGGCTGCTAAACATCTCCAAAAGGGTCAATACCGTCAAGAATTTCTACGAAGGCCGTGGAATGATCACATAGCATTTCATCATCCCAAGAGAATGACCTATATTCCAAGACATGTTTGCTCAACCTAAGGATGTTGTAGGATGGGTGAAGTTTTTCAACAAGTTAACTGAGGACCAGGTTCAATGGATGTTCGAGTGGTTCCCTACCGACGAGTTCATCATCAGATCCAGGGATGTTCCCCACTTGGTATTGATTGGGTTAAGGGGTATATACCCTTATGCTCCCTTAGGGTTATGAGACAGGCAGGCAGGAGACAGGTCATACCGCAAGTCGCTAAAATGAGTCACTTCATAGCCGATTTTCAGGGTGACGTCATCCCATATAAAAATGAAGCACAACACATGTGGCAGTTGAAGATTATCGTGGAAAAGGATACCATCGAGCCAGATCGATATCTTGCGGGTCATACATACTTTTACCCCTCATGGTTGGATGATAACATAGCAGGGATCTTCGAGCCAAGGGTTGGTCCGGGAAATAGGGTCATAGACGAAGTTTCCGAAGCACATATGAAATATAACAAATTGCACAAAAGAATTCGCGAGTCTGAAGCTGAGCATATGGAGCAGCATAAGGCCGACATGGAAATGATCAATGAGTGGAAAGAGAGGACTGTTAAATCCAGTGAAAGGCTGGAATATTTGGAATACAGTCTGATGGAATTGGAAGGGAAAATGAGAAAGAGTCACCGATTGCCAGAACGCTGAGGGAAATGAAGGAGGACATTTGGCAAGGGTATTCTTACTGCTGAACCTGTGCGAACTGGGAGAATTAATCGACAAGAGCATCCACTCTGTAGAAGGTCCTTCTGGGACCAAATAGATTAGATTTACTTACTTTCTAAATGTAATAAGGCCAAGTGCCATTAGTGACATTATCTTATTTCGTATCGTTTTAGGTCATCTATTTTTACATTAATGAAATGAGACAATTATTGGCACTAAATTTCTCCAAATCTATTTGTCGCTAGGCCTACCTCGGGCACAACGGGGCTCCAAAATTAGAACGCAAATTTACATTCCTGCAATATGTGTTTAAATACTACAAACTTTTTAGAATTATTACTGACTTGGCTACCTTTTGTTTTTCTTTCTTTCTTTTGATTATTCCCATTCCCCAAAGGTTGGTTCGTGCATACTGGCATCATCAGCTTATCACGTAAGATCCAGGGCCCGACGAGTCCCGGGGTAGCAAGGCTGAACATCATTGTTTTGTTTATTTTCTAGGAAAAATGATTTCCCTTTTTGGCAATTTGTTTTAAATAATATTTCCAACGTTGTTTAAATTATTGAAAATCGCTTTTATGCTTCGATGAATCAATATTTATTATTACCATTTTTCTCTCATATATTTTTCTATACAGCATTACCATTTCCTGTCTCGATGAACCAACAACTGTGACATGTAATGAGACGACGCAACAAAAGGATAGTGATTCGGAAGAAGAAGATGATTTCATACCCGAGGAAATTGTCAAAGAAGTAGAAGACTTTGAGAACAAGCCTAAGTCCAATCTGGACGAAACAGAAATAATCAACTTGGGAGACTCTGAAACTATCAAAGAAACCCGCATCAGTATCCACTTGTCGCCATCAGAAAAAGAAGAGCACACTCAGTTCTTGAAAGGGTATGAGGACATCTTTGCATGGTCATACGATGATATGACCGGGTTAAGTACATCCATTGTGGCTCACAAGTTTCCCACAAACCCAACGTGTCCATTAGTGAAACAGAAACTCAAGAAATTCAAGCCTGACATGAATCTGAAAATCAAGGAGGAGGTTACTAAGCAAATCAAGTCCAAGGTCTTCAGGGTGTTTGAAAACCCAACTTGGCTAGCCAACACCGTGCCAGGTACAAAGAAGGATGGGAAGGTCAGGGTCTGTGTTGATTATCGGGATCTCAACAGGGCCAGCCCAAAGGATGATTTTCCACTTCCAAACATACACATCCTAATCGACAATTGTGCCAAGCATGAACTCCAGTCGTTTGTGGATTGTTTTGCCGGTTACCATCAGATCTGGATGGACGAAGAGGACGCTGAGAAAACGACTTTCATTACACCATGGGGAGTATACTGTTATAAGATGATGCCATTCGGTCTAAAGAATGCTGGGGCCACCTACATGAGGGCTATGGCTACAATTTTTCATGACATGATACATAAGGAGATCAAGGTATATGTGGATGACGTCATCATCAAATCCAAGAAAGCCACAGATCATATAGCCGATTTGAGGAAGTTTTTCGACTGACTACGGAAATACAACTTGAAACTAAACCCCGCAAAATGTGCATTCGGGGTTCCTGCTGGAAATTTACTTGGGTTCATTGTCAGTCACCGAGGGATAGAATTGGATCCGTCAAAAGTCAAAGCCATCCAAGAGCTACCGCCATCGAAGAGTAAGAAAGATGTAATGAGTTTTCTAGGACGGCTAAACTACATCAGCCGGTTCATAGCCTAGTCCACAGTTATATGTGAGCCAATTTTCAAGATGTTGAAGAAAGATGCAGCGACTAGTTGGACCGAAGATTGTCAAAAGGCTTTCGACAAGATCAAGGAGTACTTATTAACACCACGAAGCTTGGTCCCGCCAGAGCCAGGTAGACCCTTGCTACTCTACCTTGCAATGCTAGATGGAGCCTTCGGCTGCATTCTGGGGCAGCACGACGAGACAGGGAGAAAGGAACAAGCTATCTATTACCCGAGTAAGAAGTTCACTCCATATGAAGCGCGGTACTCTCTATTGGAACGTACCTGCTGCGCTCTAACCTGGATAGCTCAGAAGCTGAGGCATTACTTCTGTGCCTACACAATATACCTCATATCAAGGATGGATCCCTTGAAATATATCTTTCAGACCCATGCCCACTGGCAAGCTGTCTAAGTGGCAAATCCTGTTGAGTGAGTTCGACATTGTTTATGTGACTCAGAAAGCAGTCAGGGGACAGGAACTAACACATCATCTTGCTGAGAACCCTGTGGAAGGAGAATATGAACCCCTAAAAATGTATTTTCCCGATGAAGAGGTGCTATTCATAGGAGAAGATATTGCTGAGTCCTACGATGGTTGGAGAATGTTCTATGACGGAGCGGCAAATTTCAAGGGAGTCGACATTGGAGCCGTCTTGGTATCGAAAACTGGCCAAAATTATCCGGTATCTGCTAAACTCAGATTTCCCTGCACCAACAACATGGCAGAGTATGAAGCCTGCATACTAGGGCTCAACATGGCCATTGACATGAATATTCAGGAGCTGCTGGTGATCGGTGATTCAGATTTGCTTGTGCACCAGGAACAAGGAGAATGGGCCACCTAGAGTTCCTAGATATTTCCATATCTGCACCATGTGTAGGAATTGAGAAAGTGGTTCACGAAGATAGAGTTTCAGCATGTTCCCAGGATTCAGAACAAGTTTGCCAATGCATTGGCCACTCTGTCATCCATGATACAGCATCCCGACAAGAACTTCATCGATCCTATCCCAGTAAGGATCCATATCCAGTCGGCGTATTGTGCCTATGTCGAAGAAGAAACAGATGGGAAGCCTTGGTTTCACGATATAAAAGTGCTGCCAAATGAGCTCAATGCAACAAGCTCACCTTGGTCATTCGCCGCCTGGGGAATGGATGTCAATGGTCAAATCGAGCCCACTGCTTCAAATGGGCATCGGTTCATCTTGTTAGCTATTGATTACTTCACCAAATGGGTCAAAGCAGCATCTTACAAGGCAGTAACTAAGAAGGTCGTAGCAGATTTTGTCCGCGACTGGATTGTTTACCGGTTCGGAGTTCTAGAATCAATCATCACTGACAATGCCTCCAATCTCAACAGTGATCTGATGAAGACCATGTGTGAGACTTTCAAAATCAAGCACAAGAATTCCACAGCCTATAGACCTCAGATGAATGGAGTTGTAGAAGATGCTAACAAGAATATCAAGAAGATACTAAGAAAGATGGTAGAAAATCACAAGCAATGGCACGAGAAGATGCCATTCGCTTTATTGGGATACCATACCTCAGTCCACACATCAACCGGGGCAACTCCCTACTTACTGGTTTATGGTATTGAAGTTGTTATTCTTGTTGAAGTGGAGATTCCTTCTTTGAGAATCATACAAGAAGCTGAGCTCAGCAACGCAGAATGAATAAGGAGCCGTTATGAGCAGCTAGCCCTCATGGATGGAAAAAGGATGAATGTAGTGTGTCATGGGCAACTCTATCAGAACAGAATGTCCAGAGCCTTCAACAAAAGAGTCAAGCAGAGACAGTTCACACTGGGGCAACTGGTGTTGAAGAAGATCTTTCCGCATCAGGATGAAGCCAAAGGGAAATTCTCTCCCAACTGGCAAGGCCCTTACATGGTTCACAGAGTATTGACAGGAGGAGCCCTCATACTTGCAAAAATGGATGGAGAAGTCTGGCCAAAACCGATCAACTCAGATGCAGTCAAACGATACTATGTGTAACTATTTATGTTTTCACAAAATGATGTAAATTGAAATACGCTCAACCTAATTCCCGTTTAAGAGGGGATACGTAGGTAGCCCTGTAGGTTCGGTCACAATTCAGTAAAAATCCTATTTTTTCCCACAATCAGAAACTGGGGCAGAATTTTGAGGAGGACCCTCAAAATTCCGAAGCAATTTTAGCCGATCGTAGCATGTGCAGCAGTCAGACATGTCCACCTAACTGGGGCAGAATTTAGAGGAGGACCCTCGAAATTCTATAGCAGTAGAGGTTGCGATGTCTCGGATCGTGTCACAGTCACTAGTTCATCTAACCAATTTCTAAAATAATATATTTTTATTACGCCTTTGAAAACTATGCATGCTTGTTTGTAAAATGACTACATTTAGCCAACGCTACCCCTAATGATTTGAACAGGACCTTCGGACCAAGCAAAGCAAGCCAAGCAAGCCGACGGAGGCACGAACCGACCTCCCCATTTACAGAACTCACGATTTTTCTTTGGATGCAGGAGCGAAGAATATACATGCCTCGAAGTCACAATCTTCATAACAACCGTGATACTGAAATCTATTACCAGCTAAGAAAACTCTGCTATCACCTGCTATTTATTCTATTTTTGCATGGGACTAAGCCCTGTCCCAAACCCTGCAAGAGGCTAAGCCCTGCCTCCATTTGCATAAGGCTAAGCATTGCCTTCCATTTGCATGGGACTAAGCCTTATCCCGAATCTTGCATGAGACTAAGCTCAGTCTCCATCTGCGTGAGGCTAAGCCCTGCCTCTATTTGCATAAGGTTAAGCACTGCCTTCCAGTCGCATAAGCCCTGTCCCGAATCTTGCATGAAACTAAGCTCTGTCTCCATCTGCATGAGGCTAAGCACTGCCTCCATTTGCATAAGGCTAAGCATTGCCTTCCATTTGCATGGGACTAAGCCCTGTCCCGAATCTTGCATGAGACTAAGCTTTGTCTCCATCTGCATGAGGCTAAGCCCTGCCTCCATTTGCATAAGGCTAAGCACTGCCTTCCATTTGCATGGGACTAAGCCCTGTCCCGAATCTCGCATGAGACTAAGCTCTATCTCCATCAGCATGAGGATAAGCCCTGCCTCCATATCTGCATGAGGCTAAGCCCTTCCTCCATATCTGCATAAGGCTAAGCTCTGCCTTCCATTTGCATGGGACTAAGCCCTGTCCCGAATCCTGCTTGAGGCTAAGCCCTGCCTCTATATCTGTGTGAGCACGTGATTTTTGCCCGACCCAAAATACTCCTACAAAATCACACAATAGATTTTTGTAGTTCATTTTAATTTTATAGAATTTTTAGGAATATTTTTTTAATTGTTTGCATTTTAGTTGCATTTTTTCATATATTAAAAAGCATAGAAAATACCCAAAAATATCAAAATTTCATGCATTGCATATTAGGTTGTGTGTTTGTATTTTAGGATTAATTGGTTGATTAATTGCTTTATTAAAATAAAAATCACAAAAATATTATTCATTTTTAGCTCTTAATATTAGATGAGTAATGTTCTCTTCATTAGTTTAGAATTAATTAATTTTGAAAATATTACAAGTAGATAATTAGCTGAATTTTATAATTTAGACTAATTTAGGATTTAATTAATTTAGTTGGGATTTTTATTTAATATTAAAGAAAAGAAAGAAAAAGAAAAAGGCTGGTTTTTTATTTGGGCCACCCAAAGACCAAAATCAGTGGCCCAAATCCCCTTTTCTCCCCAAAAATCCGCCCAGCCCAATCCCTACTTGGTCCAGCACCCTAACCCCCAAAACGATGCCATTTTAGTAACGGTCATCTCGGTCGTTGATTTCATTTGATCTAACGGACGAGAACTGACCATCCCCACCCATATATATGTCTGAAACCCCCACCCCATACCCTAAAGAATCCTTTCATTCCCACCGCGTCTCTAACCTAGCAAACCCTAGCCGCCCTGTTTTTCTCTCAACACACACGGCCCAAACCCTAGCCGCTGCCCGCCGGAAATCATTTCACGGCGGCGGCTGGTCTCCAAACACCTCAAAATATTCACCCTGCAACCACCTTTACCCCTCATTTCCAAATCCATGAGTTATTTCCCCCAAATTCTCCTCAAACCAGTCAAATATCAAATCTGAAAATTCAAAAAAAAGAAAAAAAGAACACCGGTTCCTGTATGTTCATTCCTCCGTGTTTTTTTCCATTCAATAGTTCGAAACTCACCCCAAATGGATTGTTCTTGACAAGAACAATCATTTGGGGTCAATTTTGAGCTATATCGAAGCCCAAATATGAGATCCGCTTCAGATTTTTCCTGTTTCTCAATAGGTACAGCCTTGTCCTTGTTTTTCTTTTTAATATTCTGATTCATATTTGTGAAAACTAAAAGAAAAGAAAAGAAAAAGTGTTGTTTTTTTATAGACTTATTAGACTACTGTCTTATTTAGGTTTTTTATTTTTATTTTTTCGTTTAATTCTGTTTTCTTTTGATTTTGTTAGCCATAAGTTAGTCAGTAATATTAGTTAGTATCAATCCAAATTCGTGATTGTGTGTTATTTTTTGCTCTTTTTCTTTTTCTATTATTTTCCCTTTCATAATTATTTTCTGATTTAGTTAGCGTGATTTAGGGCTTTCAGTGTTCTATTGTTTGTTCATATCACCTATATTAGTGCAGACCAATATGGTTGTTTCTGAGTTAGGCAGTCCTTTTTATTTGATTTAGGATAATTATTGGTTCTGTTGATGTTTGC
Source organism: Nicotiana attenuata (assembly GCF_001879085.1). Lineage (NCBI taxonomy): Eukaryota > Viridiplantae > Streptophyta > Magnoliopsida > Solanales > Solanaceae > Nicotiana > Nicotiana attenuata. The sequence continues at coordinate 105,137,296 of NC_031995.1, read as the reverse complement.
TATAATATGTAAATCACTAGATATTTCTGGGGGTTTAATTGAACAAAAGAAAACTTAAAGGGGTCATTTGAGGGGGGTGGGCAAATAGAAAAATGAGAAAAGGCCATTTAGAGGGTTCTAGAACATGGGCAGCTGGCCCTATTTGGCCAGTATAAAATACTGAAACCAATTAGGGATAGCCAGTTGTCCATTTCTATTAAAAAAGATGCTCTTTGAGGGCTGCTTTCAAAGGGAATAATCCCTGACTTGGAGAGCACACAACAACTCTTTTAGTGTATAAATAGAACCCTTTCCTCACTCATTAGGGAGAACCCAAAAACACTCCAAAAGTTCAGCTACTGTTTCATTGGTAGCTGGTTCTATTTTCTTCTGATTTTAGCAAGGAAAACTTAGAAAACTTTCTCTGGGATTTCTGGTTTTCTAATTCGAGTATGGATTAAGCTGAAGCTGTGTACTGTTGTGATTTACTATTGTCCTCTACTTATTTCTTGCTGATGTCCTTACTTCACTCTGTTCTTTGCAGTATCCAGGTACCTCATGAACCTTGAGTGACAAAAAATGAAGTTATAACATGTTGTTTTGAAATTGAACTTCAGATCCTTTTCTTTGCCTATGATGACTTCTATTTATTTAGCTTTATAGTTTCTTTTCAGCTTTATTTAAGCATGCTGAAACTGGTGTTCTAATCTATAATTTAGTTGAAATATTTGTATGTATGGATGTTCAAAAAATAGTTTAGTTGTTCCATGTAATGTTTTGACATTTTTGAATGTTAAGTAATCACAGTAGTTCATTTGGTCGTTTATTGAGGATGCTGGATATGTACTGTACATATCCAAAATGGGCCATGCTTGATTATTGAGTATGCTTAGCTGAATTATTTTGCATTTCGACATGGTTAAAGTGATTTTATATGTAAGTTTGAGGTGATTCACGAATAAGTTTAAGGTTTAATCTCTTATTGTTAGTATTAATAGTGTGTTAATAAATTAGACTTATGATATGGATGGTTAGCCTTTGATTTTTTTTGAAACTTTTAATACTTTGTGTCACATGTGATTTAGAGGAAGTTGAGTCTCAATTGGGTCTGACATTGGCCCAGACGAGGTAGCCTGGTCAAGTTTCGACCTGGGGCGTTTCTGTTTGTTACTTACTTTCCGTTTTGGGCTCAATTCCGAGCCCAATCAACTTCAACATTTTTATTTCACTAAGTTTACTTTTCAAATAATAAAAATGAGTTTAAACATTGAAGACTTTTCCTCATAAAAATCTGGGCCTGGTATTGGCCCGATCATTTGCCAAGTCAAAGTCAGGCAGGCTTGTGTCCTCGTCCTCATTCTTGGGCTCAATTTCGAGCCCAGTCGGCACCAGCCTTTAGTCTTAACGTTGTTCTTAATAATGTAATGGGCCTTCTGCTGGCCTAAATCTTTTTAAATAATTAAAGGCCTAGCTTATCTTCCAATGCATACTTACAATTAGTAGGTCTATATCGAATTTCAAACATAGTTTAAACATGAACTTTCGTAGTTTGCTTTAGGCGCGTTTATATTAAATCATCGTGACTATGGGTACGGTTCCCGTGACATAGTTATGATGCATAATTCCCAAATTCGGGTGTGCATTTCATGTGACCCGATCATAACAACTTCGAATAATAAATTAAACATGTTGCAAATCGCGGGTGCATTTCATGTAGCGTGTCTTGTAATGTGTTCCCAAACAAACAATTGTACGACAATTGTAACTTGTTCCAGAAATAATTCCATAAATAGTTAAAAGCGGTTGAAAAGCTAAAAACACACTAGGCATGAAATATGTTGTTAATCAGATAATTAGGCCAATTAATAATAGTTGAGCGACCGTGCAAAAACCACAGAACCCGGGAATGCCTAACAACTTCTCCCGGGTTAACAAAATTCCTTACCCGGATTTTTGTGTTTTGCGGACTCTAACAGAGTCAAACTTCCTCGATTCGGTATTTTAAACCGGTGACTTGGGACACCATAAATTATTCCAAGTGGCGACTCTGAATTTGAACAAATAATCCCGTTTTGTTTATTGTCACTTAAATTGGAAAAACTCTCCTATACCCTCTCGGGTAGAAAAAGGAGGTGTGATAGATCTGGCAACTATGCTGGAGAGCGAACCCAGAATCTCTGGTTCAAGGTTCAGAATTCGAGCTTAGAATAATTGTTATAGTTGGCTTTATCTGATTTTTTTACATGTTTGAGCCTAATGTGCTAAATGCCGCTTTTTACCGCTTTGATATTGTTTGAACTGTATATAAATTGTTGCAAAACCCTCTTCTCTCTGAGTCTTCTAAATCATCTGGGAAGTGTGCACTTCGTGTGACTTCTTTTCTGTTAGAGTCATATCCCAATTTTAGAACGAGGTTCGGACAAGTTGCAAAGCTGGTGAAGCTTCTTTATTCCCGGTACGCTAACCCCCCCCCCCCCCGGCTCCGAGTTGTCCGCTCGGGTAAGCCAGGTCTAGAACAATACACCCATATTTTAAACCTAGAATAACATAGCTTCATGCCGGATCCCTAGTAGGAACGCTTGTTTGCATCACGTGCATTTGGCTTTGGGGACTCAACACAGGGGTTGGGTCCGTCTAGGACAAGTGTACCCGAAATAAAAGACCATCCTGATGCATCTTATGTGCTACTTGTACATTTATTTGCTTCGACTTGCATGTTGACCGACTTCTAGAATTGGGAAGAAAAATCAAGAAAACCAAGATTGAGGTGAGAGAAAGAAAATCACCCGTTTCTAAAAATCCCGGTATCCAAAGCATCCCGAAACTCTGTCAAAATTTTGAAAAAGAAAAAAAAGAAGGAAAGTCGTTTCAAAATAAAGCATATTTTTCTGTTACGTCGAAATTTGCCAAACTACGTGGGTCTGATTCTCACCGAATGTGAGATACGTAGGCAAACCCCATCGGTTTCGGCCCGCCATTTTCAAAAACAAATCCAAAAATATTTTTCTTTACTTCCTCCTTTAGAAAGCCTTTGTTTTAGACCCCAGTTTTTAAAAAAAAATCCAAAAAATATCTTCTTTTCTTTATAAGTCTTTCTTTCGGAAATCTTTTAGTTTATCTACTTAATTCCCGATCTTCCTGAACTACGTAATGATCTGATTCATGCGGCGACATGATACGTAGGCAATCCCCGTAGGATTTGATCATAACCATAAAATGAAAAGAGAGGAAAGAAAATTGAGTGGAAAGAAAGAGTGGTAAAACAAGAGAACAAAAGAAAGTGCAAAAATAAAATGGAAGCAATAGGAACCAAGTGAGAAAATTAAAAGTGATGAGTGAAAGAAACAAATTGCAAAGTAAAAAGAGTTAGTTAAGGTCGGGATGAAGCATGCAACCGTTCAAATACACGATAGAAGTGTTCAACTGTTTAGGTGCATGCATACCAAACGTGTGATTTCCTATCTATTAAACTCTTAAACACTAACAAGTTTGTTGTTGTCATTGAGTACAGGAAGGTGGTTAGTTTGTTTGGCATTCTGGCAGGCCACCCATATAATACCAGGTCTAAACACAAGGCGATCATGGCTAGCAAAGAATTGGACGCGAGTGTTATTGACCCGGAACACGCACCAAGCTTCACCTCCTACCACCACTATCCTGGCACCTCTTCCAAAACCATCCAAGCTCCCCCAGCCAAAGCAACCACATACCCTGCTCCGCCAGCTACCCCTATCTTCATAGCACCTCCGCGAGCTACCCTCCATCGATCTTCTAGTGAGCCGGCATTCCAAGCCCAAGATAACTAGTACTATGCCCCAGAGCCCACCTTCAAAGTCCTGGATCACTACTCCTACACTCCTCACTTTGAACTTCCTGTCAAAACTGAGAAGCCACCCAAAAACATGGAGCAAGAGGAGATATTTAGGAAGGTAAAGAGTTTGGGGCAATCGCTAAGAAATATGCAAAGGTTAGGTGGCCAAGTGAGTGTGGCATATAAAGATCTGTGTTTGTTTCCTGATGTCCAGCTACCTGCCGGATTCAAAATGCCCAAGTTTGAGTTGTACGACAGGCATGGAGACCCCGTGGCCCACTTAAGAGGATTTTGCAGCAACATGAGAGGTGCTGGTGGGAAAAGTGAATTGTTGATGGCATATTTTAGTCAAAGTTTGAGTGGTGCAGCATTGGAGTGGTACAACTGCCAGGACAATAGCAGGTGGTACACCTGGGATGACTTGGCCCAGGCTTTCGCTTGACATTTCCAGTACAATGTAGAAATTGTCCTAGATCGCCTCTCCTTGACTAAGATAGAGAAAAAGCCCAGTGAGAGTTTCAGGGAGTGTGGTTTTTGATGGAGAGAACAGGTGGCATGAGTCAATCCTCCAATGGAGGAAGATGAAATGGTGGAGTACTTTCTTCAGACCTTGGAGCCTACTTAATTTGGTCATCTGATCTCGGCCACAGGTAAGTCTTTCAATGATGTAGTGAAGATGGGAGGAATGGTAGAGGAAGGACTCAAATCGATCAAGATCTTGAGTTACTTAGCTATCAAAGCAACTACACAAGCAATCCAGAATGGCATCGGGGGCGTGTTAGGGAAAAAGAAGAAAGAAGATGTTGCTATGGTTGTCTCAGGATCGTGGCATGGCCCGAGGGGTTCCCCACACCATTACACCCAGCTTCAACCCCAACCACAAACCTACACCCAAGCTCCATATAATCCACCCTAACACTACTTCCCACCGCAAGACCCTCAATATCCAGTCAGACCACCCCAATACCATGTCCACCACGCACAGTCATATGCTCAACCCCCTCCTTACCCGCAATGGCGTGCACCAGCCCCACAAAATCCTTACCCACCTCCACAAACATACCGAAACCCTACTGGTCCAAGCTTTCGACCCAGGCCGGAGTATAGAAAGGAAAGGCAGAAGTGGAAGCAAACTTTCACTCCGCTTGGGGAGTCTTATGCCAGTTTATTTCAGGTAGGTTGAGGCTAGGTTGGATTGTTCTGGAGGCCGTATTGAGTACAAAACTTAACCAAACTCCCCCTACCAAACGAACCTGGATTTACTTCCCTCAGATGTGCATATTGTTCTGATGCGTCCGGGCACGACACGGAAAGTGTGGT
>NC_031995.1:105130495-105132173 GCF_001879085.1 Nicotiana attenuata | reverse complement strand
CTGGAGAACAAGGGTATTCATTTCAAGTTTTAGCATCAGGCGCCCACCTGGAGAACAAGGGAATTCATTTCAAGTTTAAGTTACAGGCGCCCACCTGGAGAACAAGGGAATTTGTTTCAAATTTTAAGTCAGCATCAGGCGCCCACCTGGAGAACAAGGGAATTCATTTCAAGTTTAAGTTGCAGGCGCCCACTTGGAGAACAAGGGAACTCATTTCAAGTTTAAGCATCAGGCGCCCACCTGGAGAGAACAAGGGAATTCATTTCAAGTTTAAGCATCAGGCGCCCACCTGGAGAACAAGTGAATTCATTTCAAGTTTTAGCATCAGGCGACCACCTGGAGAACAAGGGAATTCATTTCAAGTTTAAGTCGCAGGCGCCCACCTGGAGAACAAGGGAATTTATTTCAAATTTTTTGAGTCAGCATCAGTTGCAGGCGCCCACCTGGAGAACAAGGGAATTCATGCAAGTTTTAAGTCAGCGTCAGGCGCCCACCTGAAGAACGAGGGAATACATTTCAAAGTTAAGCTCAAGACAACAGCGGGAACCCGCCTGAAGAATGAGGTCAATTCAAGTTAGAAATAACAGAAGCTCGCCTCAAGAATGCGAGTCAATAGTTCAAGATGCGCGGCAGAACTGCAGAGGCTTCAAGATCCAGTTGAAGACATATAGATAGGAATTTTGTAGCTCATAGATCATATATCTATTTAGCTTCTTTTCATTTTGGTTTCGGTGTAATAAGGAGTTCAGCAAGCAGTAGCAGCAGCGGCAGTAGTAAAATCACAGCTTCCCGGTAGTCCCAGCTACCAAAACTTCCAGAACTACACTGACCTGATTCCTTTATAGACAAGGATATGTAGGCAACCTCGGAAGCAAGATTCGGTCGGACTTTTCAAAAATGCTTCCCACGGAGTATCAAAACGGGCAAAAAGCGCTCGTGTTCGCTCACTTTATCTTTGCCCGAAAACTCTTCGTATTTTCGAGCTAAGAAGGGCAGTTGTGAGCACGTGATTTTTGCCCGACCCAAAATACTCCTACAAAATCACACAATAGATTTTTGTAGTTCATTTTAATTTTATAGAATTTTTAGGAATATTTGTTTAATTGTTTGCAATTTAGTTGCATTTTTGCATATATTAAAAAGCATAGAAAATACCCCAAAATATCAAAATTTCATGCATTGCATATTAGGTTGTGTGTTTGTATTTTAGGATTAATTGGTTGATTAATTTCTTTATTAAAATAAAAATCACAAAAATATTGTTCATTTTTAGCTCTTTATATTAGATGAGTAATGTTCTCTTCATTAATTTAGAATTAATTAATTTTGTAAATATTACAAGTAGATAATTAGCTGGATTTTATAATGTAGACTAATTTAGGATTAAATTTAGGATTTAATTAATTTAGTTGGGATTTTTATTTAAAATTAAAGAAAAGAAAGAAAACAAAAAGAAAAAGGCTGATTTTTGATTTGGGCCACCCAAAGACAAAAATCAGTGGCCCAAGTCCCCTTTTCTCCCCAAAAATCCGCCCAGCCCAATCCCTACCTGGTCCAGCACCCTAACCCCGAAAACGACGCCGTTTTAGTAACGGTCATCTTGGCCGTTGATTTCATTTGATCGAACGGACGAGAACTAACCATCCCCCACCCATATATATGTCAGAACCCCCCCCCC
>NC_031995.1:105110571-105130477 GCF_001879085.1 Nicotiana attenuata | reverse complement strand
CCCCCAATACCCTAGAGAACCCTTTCATTCCCACCCCGTCTCTAACCTAGCAAACCCTAGCCACCCTATTTTTCTCTCAACACACACGGCCCAAACCCTAGCCACCGCCCGCCGGAAATCATTTCGCGGTGGCGGCTGGTCTCCAAACACCTCAAAATCTTCACGCTACAACCACCTTTAACCCTCCTTTCCAAATCCATGAGTTATTACCCCCAAATCCTCCTCAAACCAGTCAAATATCAAATCTGAAAATCCAAAAAAAAAAAAGAACACCGGTTCCTGCATGTTCATTCCTTCGTGATTTTTTCCATTCGATAGTCCGAAACTCACCCCAAATGGATTGTTCTTGACAAGAACAATCATTTGGGGTCAATTTTGAGCTATATCGAAGCCCAAGCATGAGATCCGCTTCAGATTTTTCATGTTTCTGAATAGGTACAGCCTTGTCCTTATTTTTCTTTTTAGTATTCTGATTCATGTTTGTGAACTAAAAGAAAAGAAAAGAAAAAGTGTTGTTTTTTATAGACTTATTAGACTACTGTCTTATTTAGGTTTTTTTTATTTTTTCGTTTAATTCTATTTTCTTTTGTTTTTGGTAGCCATAAGTTAGTCAGTAATATTAATTAGTATCAATCCAAATTCGTGATTGTGTGTTATTTTCCGCTCTTTTTCTTTTTCTATTGTTTTCCCTTTCATAATTGTTTTCTGATTTAGTTAGCGTGATTTAGGGCTTTCAGTGTTCTATTGTTTGTTCATATTGCCTATATTAGTACAGACCAGTATGGTTGTTTCTGAGTTAGGCAGTCCTTTTGATTTAATTTAGGATAATTATTGGTTCTCTTGATGTTTGCTATAATCTTTAATCACTAGATATTTTTGGGGGTTTAATTGAACAAAAGAAAATTTAAAGGGGTCATTTGAGGGGGTGGGCAAATAGAAAAATGAGATAAGGCTATTTAGAGGGTTCTAGAACATGGGCAGCTGGCCCTATTTGGCCAGTACAAAATATTGAAACCAATTAAGGACAGCCGCAGTCTAATTCTGCTAAAGAAGATGCTCTTTGAGGGCTGCTTTCAAAGGGAATAATCCCTGACTTGGAGAGCACACAACAGCTCTTTTAGTGTATAAATAGAACCCTTTCCTCACTCATTAGGGGGAGACCCCTAAAAACACTCCAAAAGGTCAGCTACTGTTTCATTGGTAGCTGGTTCTATTTTCTTCTGATTCTTAGCAAAGAAAACTTAGAAAACATTCTCTGGGATTTCTGGTTTTCTAATTCGAGTATGGATTAAGCTGAAGCTGTGTACTGTTGTGATTTGCTATTGTCCTCTACTTATTTCTTGCTGATGTCCTTACTTCACTCTGTTCTTTGTTGTATCCAGGTACCTCATGAACCTTGAGTGACAAAAAATGATGTTATAATATGTTGTTTTGAAATTGAAATTCAGACCCTTTTCTTTGCCTATGATGTCTTCTAGTTATTTAGCTTTATAGTTTCTTTTCAGCTTTGTTTAAGCATGCTGAAACTGGTGTTCTAATCTATAATTTAGTTGAAAATTTGTATGTATGAATGTTCAAAAAATAGTTTAGCTGTTCCATGTAATGTTTTGACAGTTTTGGATGTTAATTAATCACAGTAGTTCATTTGGTCGTTTATTGAGGATGCTGGATATGTACTGTACATGTCCAAAATGGGCCATGCTTGATTATTGAGTATGCTTAGCTGAATTATTTCGCATTTCAACACGGTTAAAGTGATTTTATATGTAAGTTTGAGGTGATTCACGAATAAGTTTAAGGTTTAATCTCTTATTGTTAGTATTAACATCGTGTTAATAAATTAGACTTATGATATGGATGGTTAGCCTCTGATTTTTTTGAAACTATTAATACTTTGTGTCACATGTGATTTAGAGGAAGTTGAGTCTCAATTGGGTCTGACATTGGCCCAGACGAGGCAGCCTGGTCGAGTTTCGACCTGGGGCATTTCTGTTTGTTACTTACTTTCCGTTTTGGGCTCAATTCCGAGCCCAATCAACTTAAACATTTTTATTTCACTAAGTTTACTTTCAGATAATAAAAATGAGTTTAAACACTGAAGGCTTTTGCTCTTAAAAAACTAGGCCTGGTATTGGCCCGATCATTTGCCAAGTCAAAGTCAGGCAGGCTTGTGTCCTCGTCCTCATTCTTGGGCTCAATTTCGAGCCTAGTTGGCACCAGCCTTTAGTCTTAACGCTGTTCTTAATAAGGTAATGGGCCTTCTGCTGGCCCAAATCTTTTTAAATAATTAAAGGCCTAGCTTATCTTCCAATGCATACTTACAATTAGTAGCTCCTATATCGAATTTCAAACTTAGTTTAAACATGAATTTTCGTAGTTTGCTTTAGGCGCATTTATATTAAATCATCGTGACTATGGGTACGGTTCCCGTGACATAGTTATGATGCATAATTCCCAAATTCGGGTGTGCATCATGTGACCCGATCATAACAACTTCGAATAATAAATTAAACATGTTGCAAATCGCGGGTGCATTTCATGTAGCTTGTTTTGTAATGTGTTCCCACACAAACAATTGTACGACAATCGTAACTTGTTCCAGAAATAATTCCATAAATTGTTAAAAGCGATTAAAAAGCTAAAAACACACTAGGCATGAAATATGTTGTTAATCAGATAACTAGGCCAATTAATAATAGTTGAGCGACTGTGCTAAAACCATGGAACCCGGGAATGCCTAACACCTTCTCCCGGGTTAACAGAATTCCTTACCCGGATTTTTGTGTTTCGCGGACTGTAACAGAGTCAAACTTCCTCGATTCGGGATTTTAAACCGGTGACCTGGGACACCATAAATTATCCCAAGTGGCGACTCTGAATTTGAACAAATAACCCTGTTTCGATTATTGCCACTTAAATTGGAAAAACTCCCTTATACCCTCTCGGGTAGAAAAAGGAAGTGTGACAATCTGCATAAGGCTAAGCTCTGCCTTCCATCTGCATGGGACTAAGCCCTGTCCCGAATCTTGCATGAGGCTAAGCTCTGCCTCCTAATTGCATAAGGCTAATCATCGCCTTTATTTGCCGAGACTAAGCACTGTCTTTCCGGCACTATCTATTTGCTCCTCTTTCGGGCTAAGCTCTGCCCTCAACCTCACAAGACTAAGCCTTGTCTTGTTGATTTTGGCATCATATTATTGCATCTCATGGGCTGAAATATCGCCAACTTGTCCAAAGGCGTCATTGTATAAAGGCATCATCCTCATAGCCTGAAGACACCATGCCATGGCTCGAGGATCTCTCAATGCTTGCACATCATTATTCAAAGGCGTCATGGTTCAGAGGCACCATCATCATGGCCCGAGAACATCATTTCATGGCCTGCGAATCTCTTATCTCACAATTCATGGCCCAGGAAATCATGGTCTAAGGATGTCATCCTCAACCGTCCAAAGACAATCTTTCATGGTCTAAAGGGAATTTGCATCATCTATATACTCGCATGCATTGTGTTTTAAGTTTTGCCGGTAATCCAGGAGGTAACCGTTCTTCAAACGAGAGCAACTTTCGCTCCGGTTTCCGCTCATACCATTTATACCTTGTTGTTATTTCAAACGTAATCAATTCCCATCAATTGCTCGCCTTCACTCCATGATCGTTCAAATACCTGCCCTGCGATACATCCGTTACAATTCAGATTCACATTCATAACTCCGCATAAATCCATCCGATACTATCCTCCCTGAAAGATCCCTTTCCGAAACATACGAATATTTCTATAATAATTTCATCGGTTTCATTCACCGTTGGGTCCAGAACTACACATGGCCTAATTCCTGTAAAACCAGAGATATGTAGGTAGCTCAAAGACAAGGGTTCGGCCTCTATTTTTCAAAACATCCCATTCGGTCAAAATTGGTCATCCTTTCTTTACCCGAAAACTCTTTCATCCTTCCCAGGTAAAGAAGGGCAGCTGTTGATACCCAATTTTTCCCTATAATATTTTTTCAAAATGCATATATACCTCCAAAACTATGCATTAGTATCAATTAATATTTTTCCATAATTTCTACATTTTTAAGGATTTTAATTAATTTATCCCAGTATTTTTATTTATATAAATAATTACTAATTGCATTACAAATAGTTTTATAATAATTTTGTGGCTTAACTTTATCATTTGCATTTGTACTAAGTTTTAATTATTTCACAAGTAGCCATATTTGCATTTTTGGGGTTATAATTGCAATAACTTTACAATTACAGCCCATGCATGCATTATTATATTATTTTACCAGAAAATAGGTTTTTGTACTTTTAAATACTAAGTAATTGTTTTAAAACATTTCTAGGCATGAAAATCATTTTTATAATCTGTTAATTATTTTTCAAAATTATTTTTATCAATTAAATGGGTATTTAACAAATAGCCCTTTTTATTTTTTGGACCTAGCCTATTAAACCAGCCCAATTTTAATTCCCCAATCCCAATCCAATTAGAACCAAGCCCAAAACCACCCCAGCCCAAACCTAAAGACTCTACCCGGCCTCAAACCCCTTTGATCTTGACCGTTGATTACAGAGATCAACGACCACCGTTCTCCCTTTCCTTTTTTAGTCCAAAAGACCCCTAAACCCTAATCACTTCTCCCATTCAGCCGCCCTAAAATCCTCTCCTCTCTGTTCTCTCTGAGACCCAACCCTAACCCTAATCGCCGCCACCTAAACCTAGCCCTAATCCCTTCGATTCCTACCTGTTCTATGAGGTTCCACGATTGTTTCAGACCTCCATTGGTCTCCTACTTCTTCTGGTTGTTCGAATTTGCTATTCCATGAAAGAAATCCCAAAAGATCTAGCCTAGATCTTGTTCGAGACTCTTTAAGAGTCCGCCTACGGTCACCTCCCTTTGTGAGTGCTACTATCTCGATGTTTATGGTTCAAATCTCTGGTTCAAAACCAGATTCTCTTTACCCCTCCCCTTTTTCCTCAAAACCCTAATCTCTGGACATGAATCCGTCCAGGTCTTTGTAGATCTGGAATGATTCTGAGTTCGTCAATGACTTTTCTTTAAAGATCTCTTGTTTCTTACTGTCAATCGATTTTGGTACTTTGTTATTTTAGGGTTTTAGTTTCCTTGATTATTGGTTGGTCAAATCTCTGTGCTTGAAGTGGTTTCAAGTTTCCATGACCGTTTTCTTTAAGAGTCTTCTGATTCCCCTACTGTTAATCGACTTTAAGCATTTTCAAAATTAGGCTTTCTGCTTCGTCTGTTCTTGCAAAAGGCTTTTTCGAAATTTCTTATGTTTTTGTTTAATCTTTCGGTAATGACTATGTTCCAGGCTTGATTGTTTGACTGTTCGTTGTTCGCTTCAACATTTTGTCCGTTATTGTTTTGAATAACTGACTGACTGACTCAATTATTTAGGGTTTCATTTTTGCTGAAATGATTTACTGAATTTCTGCTTGCTTTCCTTAATCCTGAGATTCCTAATTAACGGCTTTTGCCTATTTAGGGGCTGTTTGACCCCAGAATGGTCTCTAATTGCTCAGGTTACCTTATTTGTGTGATTGATTGCTTTATTTATGGGTTCTAACCTTAGTTGGCTGTTAGACTCACTTCTTGCCTTATTTGAAACTCAATCCGAGTTATTTATGGGAATAATTCCCTGATTGTCTGCCATGTCAAGCTTAATTGATTATTTGATTGCTTTCCTTACCTTATTTACAATATTAAGATGCCTTGCCTTATTTACTTTACACTACTCGACTCCTATAAGTACAGGACTCTGTTTCAAACAGACACACACAGAGACCTAAGGAAAAAACACTTAAAAATTCTTACTCTCTCTTTCTCTATTACAACTTACTGCTACTTGTCTATTGCACTATCTAGTCGGTTGGAAGCCAAGACTAGATCTTGGATCCTATTTACTTCACTCTCCTACTGCAAATTTCCAACTGCTATGCCTACATTACTGCTATTCAATTAAACTATGTGTTTCCTGTTATCAGTATGACTATTCTTAGATCTATATGCTCTATGTTTACTATGTTTATGGCTATGCAATTAGACCATATGTTTCCTGCTATTCAATTAAACTTAGGTGTTCCCTTATAGTCAGCATGTCTACTTCTGTTCAATCTATGTGTTTACTAGCATGTCCACTTCTGTTCAATCTATGTGCTTACTAGCATGTCTACTTCTACTCAGTCTATGTGTTTACTAACATGTATACTTCTGTCCAATTCATGTGTTTACTGCAATATCATGTCTGCTTCTGTTTGATTAAACCTATGTGTGTGTTGCTTTTAGCCTGTTTACTTCTATTTTATTAGACCTATGTGCTTCTGCTTTCAGCAAGTCTGCATGCCTGCCCATATTTAAATTAGATCTATGTCTGTCTACTTCCCCACTGGCATGTTCCTTCTGTCCTGTTCTAAATGTTCACCTCTCACAGACTCCTGACCAACATTGCTCCCAATCCCTGCTACCCCTTTTGTATGTGATCGTTTGATTAATCCCAGCGTGCCATGTCTTTGTGTTTACTCGCCTAGTAACAGCTAAACTAAGTGACCTTGTTTCTGAATACTATTTGACTGTTGGGACCTTTGTTGAGTTACAATGATTGAAAGACCCTTGTTTGCTCCTTACTTCCTGAGATTCCAAAACTATTTTCTTAAAAAATTATCTCCTGTTTTAAACTCATATTCTTAGAACATTTAGGGTCTTGCCCCTCTAGTGTGAGCATTGCTTAGGAGTCCATGAGGCTCCTCTGAACTTTGGCACACTGGAGTCTGATTTCCAACTTGCTCAGAAAGGGTTACTTTGGAAGTTTTCTGGTGTGAGCATTGCACGGGGTCCCTGAGGCCATTGGGAACTTTGACACACCAGGATACTATTGGGTGCACTATGAGACTATGGTACTCGGGACTATTTGAAGTCCTGGTTTCCCAGGTTTTGCTTTGGGCCTATCCAGTCTCCCTACAGCATAGCTTGGTTTATTTTGTAATTCATTTGTTCTATGGTCTGTAATAATTCTTGTAAACAGATATTGGGGAAATTAGTAAAACTAAGGGGGGACTCTTATACATATTTTTGTTGGGAATGGGTAGATACCATGGCTATAGGTTTGTAAAATCAATTTCTGCATTTAGGATTCATGCTAATAGGATTTCAGCATATTTAGCACTTAGAAACCATGCTTATAAGTTATCGCAATCTTTGCCCATTTCGATGCCATGCCCATAGGGTTCAAAAAAAATCAATCCTGCATTCTAGATACCATGCCTATAGGGTTTAAAAACTGATTTTGCAATTTAGACACCATGCATGTAAATCAATCTCTATATGCCGACAAGTTTAGATCAGTTTTGCATGTCGATAAGGTTTTAAAACTAATTGCCGCATCTAGATGCCATGCCTATAGGATCCTAAATCTATTTCTGCATTTGCTACCATTTCTAAAACCAGTCATTACGCCTAGACAGCATGCCTATAGGATCCAAACTTCCTGCTTAAGATTGTTTATTGGTTTACTGCACTCTCGATTAATGATTAGATACCATGCTTATAGGACATCACTGTTACACGCCTAGGCAAGCCTGTAGGTCGACTAAAATACTGCAAACTATAAAACTACGCTTTTGTTATTTGTGAACTGCCCAGATTCAACAGGTCTTAAAATCAGTAGGCAAACTGATTAGGTCTTTATCGCCTCGCTTTAACACAATGCCGCATATTCTGTTTGTCATGCTCACCTAGATATTCTGCTCTAGGATCTTTTGAGATATCTGAAATCCTGCTGTTTGAGACGTGCTATTATCTGCTTATGTGAGGAGGTAAAAGTGAGCCTTTAATTGCCTTTATGTGAAGGTCCTAATTGTTCTTGGTTGTCGCCTAGATTTTTCTCCTTTAAGTACCTTAGGAAATTCTAGAACTGCCTAAATTAGAGGTCCTAAATACTTCTAGGGCTACAAGGAAGGGACGGGTAATGCACGCATAGAGTTCGTTCAATTAAAAGTGCTTATATAACCACTAAGGGGAGGGTAATTGGGTATGATGACCTGTGCACTAATGCTATGTGTAGCACTCCAACTTGAGGACGATTACCAAGCATTGTACATATGTGATCCTGTAGGCTAAAAAACCTAGGACTCCTTTTACCCCTTATTTTGAATGTAACTTGTCTATATTTGCTTTATCTGTTTATAAGACTAATTCACATAATTTGAGTTCGGCCGGGACCCACCGTTGTGGACCGCGAGGGGTTCCTAACACCTTCCCCTCAAGGTTATTTCGAGCCCTTACCCAAGTCTCTAGTAATGCAAACCGGTTTCATGAGTTATTTGCTCTAGGTGCCCTAACGCACCTTAAATTCGTTAGGTGGCGACTCTTCAAATTCCATACCCAACTCCCAAAAGGAAATAAGTTGTTCCCAATGAATGTCGAAACCCGGACTCCGCGAGGAAAAAAGGGGCGCGACACAAAGTATACCAGTCCAGCATAATATGTTGGAAGTTCATACACAGGTGCACCAAACTCCATTATATTATGCTGGACCGGTTTCTGTTGCAGCAAAATAGTAGCTATTTTTTGATGAATTGGAAAACGCTGGCTATTTTGAATGACCAGTCCGAAAACTGGCTAGCCCGTGTTAAACTATTAGTATTGATTTGATTTTAGTTTGGAGTTTTGTTAGCATTATTTGAGCTACTAATATTAATTGCTATAAAACTTATTGGAACATTCAAAAGTTCTAAGTCCAACCTTGAAATAATAACTTAAAAGATAAAATTATGAAAAAAGTTAAGAAATATTTATAAATTACATCACAATATGTTTATTTATATATTAAACATATCTAAATTTTCTATACATGTATTGTCGGGTTGGTTTGGTTTCGGTTTGACTTTCTTTAGTTAAAACCAAACCAAACCAATTATGGTCGGGTTTTTTTTCCAACATCAAACCAAATCAAACCGAACCATAATCGAATTTTTTTTCTCAATTTGACTCAAATTATCGGGTTGGTGCGATTTATCGATTTCCTTTGTACACCCATACTTTTACCTTTGTGTGAGCCTTCAACAATTTGGACTTCATTCCACTAATCTCGTGAACCACATTTGCGAAGGTAACAAATCAGCAAGTCAAATCCTCCAGACAATGATACTACCTCCATCACCTAACATTATTAACTTATCTTGATACTACCTCCATCACCCCTAATCTCGTGAACCACTTAGGCTTTAAGTCAGTACTATTGGGATCCTAGTGGTCGTTTTCTTGCTGTCATCTCATTGATTTTATTGATATTCTGTAATCAATCATATTCATGCATTTTTATATCATATCTCAGTCTCAGTTATTATTTATTGATACATCATATCATTGTTCCGGGTTAGTTTCATGATATTTGCGAGCCCGTGGGTGAGACTAGAGAGATTGATGACTGAATGAGGATGAGAGCCTGATTATGAGTGACAGTTATGGGATCGAGCTGCACGCTGCAACGATTATACTAATTTGTGATAGCACTTGGGCTGTAGGAGCTCCTTCGGAGTCTGTACACATTCCCAGTGAGCGCTGTTGATATTATCGAGGTATGGATCTTCCCTGGAAATGGATCTTGTCCAAAGTACTTGATACCTGGAGATGGATCTTCTCCATAAGGCTGGATTGGCCTTCCTCGGTACTGGTGACTTATAGTCAGTGATGTATATGTTCCGGGATGGATCTTCCCTGGGCCGTATGGGCCATATACAGTACCGAGTGGTTGAGCATTTGAGAGTGTGAGCACATGAGTCTGACAGCATGTTGCATCACATACAACATGTGCATTGGCATGTAGAGATAGCAGAGTTATATTCATTATACTGTTCAGATCAGCTTTCCTTTACTGTTTTGAGCTGCCTATTTAATTTGAAAGCACGCCTACGTTTCTGCACAGTTATTTCTATTTATCTGTACGGTTGAGTTCGTCACTACCTTTCATTCCAAAGTTTGGACTCGTTACTTACTGAGTTGGATGTACTCACGTTACTCCCTGCACCTCGTGTACAGATCCAGGCGCTTCGGGTCACGACGGCGGTTGCTGATAGAGGCCTCAAAGTTTGGAGACTATCAAGGTAGCTACACGGCGTTCGCAGGCTTTGACCCTCCTTCTTTATTGCTAGTTGTATTTTTAGTTTATTTCTCTAGACATTATAGTGGACGATATTCTGATTTAGACGCTCATGTACTCAGTGACACCCCGGTTTTGGGTTGGATTGTATTGCATTTTGGGATTTATTCTGTTTTTAAAAAGGTTTCTTTAATGTTAAATGCTTCCATTTTTTTTAAAAATTATTGTTATTGTGACGAGTTGGAGTAGAGGTTGACCTAGTTCCACGATAGGCGCCATCACGACGGTTGATTTTGGGTCATGACAGTAACTCTTCTAAACTTAGTGCTGAGGGTATGAAACCTCGAATTTACGTGTTATGTGACTGGTATTGAGGTGATGCACATGTTAGGTGACGGGCGTGTGGGCGTGCACCATATGAATTGTGACTCCGTTGTTTCCATGGCACTTTATAGTGGTCCTATTTTGTTGATATCCGGGTTTTCACATAGTGATAAAGTAATTGAGCTGTCAATCATGCTAGATATCATGCTTAGGCTTTATGCCGATACTGTTGGAACCCATAGTGGTCATTTCTTGTTGTCATCTCACTAATTTTGCTAATATTTCGTGCTCAGTCATATTCATTCATTCATATCATATCTCAGTCTTTGTTGTTATTTATTGATACATCATATCATTATTGTCAGGCTAGTTTTCATGACATTGTGAGCCCGTGAGTGAGACCGGAGAGATTGATGACTAAGTGAGGCCGATAGCCTGATTATGAGTGACAGTTATGGGATCGGGCTGCACGCCATAACAGTTATATTGAGTTTATGATAGCGCTTGGGTTGTAGGAGCCCTCTGGAGCCTGTACACACCCCTAGTGAGCGCGGTTGATTATATTGAGTGATGGATCTTCCCTGGTCATGTATCTTGTCCGAAGCATTATATACCTGGAGATGGATCTTCTCCACGGGCTGGATTGGCCTACTCAGTACTAAGTGATTGTTGGTCAGTTGATGTATATATTCCGGGATGGATCTTCCATGGCCATATTGGCCATATACGGTACTGAGTGATTGGTCAAGATGAGCATAAAGTGTGAGACGGTGAGATTGAGTACTCTAAGAGTGTGAGTACATGATTCATCTCTGAGATACATATCATTGACATGCACACATGACATACAAGCATAAAGATGCATTTTTTCTCATGCTGTCCGGTATCACGTCATTCATGGCTTCTCACACATATTGGTATATGAGCATAGAAAGATACTTTACACTTGCTATCTCGAAAGAAAATGAAATATCTTATTTATTGTGGAAGGGATTTTTAGAAAAATTGCAGTTTTCAAACTATCTCATATTTTTCGATGATTTCGGTAAAGCATTTGGGTTTCACCGATATACTTGAAAAGCGGAACTATTTTCGGGAATTTGAAAAAGCTTAGCAGTTTAAATTCCGAGTTACTTCTTTTGTTATTTGCTTTACATTGTTATGAACTGCTGTTGGTTATTGGTGTTGGACCCGACCTATGTTTCAGCTCGTCACTACTTTTAACCTAAGGTTAGATTTGTTACTTATTGAGTACATGTGGTCGATTGCACTCATACTACACTTCTGCACCTTGCGTGCAGATGTTGGTTGCTATTGTTGCTGTGTTCGATGGGAGCTGGATTTGAAGATGTACATGCGTCCCTGTTGTAGCTGCCTCTTGTTTGTTCATGGTAGCCTTAGATTTATAAAACTCTGTTTATGTACTTTTCAAACAGAAGATATATTTACTTCATATCAGCTTTGTAAACTCTATTCTTAGGAGCTCATGATTTGTACTACCAGTCCTTGGGGAATGTATAAGATCCGGATAATTTCTTTTGTTTAATTTGTCTCATTAAAGGTTGTTGGAATTGGATAGTTATTAGTTGGCTTACCTAGCGGGTTGGGTTAGTTGCCATCACAACAGTTGGATTTTGGATCGTGACAATTTAAAAGTCTATGGAACTCAATCCTTGAAATCTAAGAACTCCTGAATTTACCACCTAGTTCTATTTATCAAAAGTCGCATGATTCTAAGTTGAAAATATTTGTTTCCTAGGCTCAAGTTTATTTAGAAACTTGGCTATCTTAAGTTTAGGTTCAGTGCACTAGCAGTTTATAGATTTTTCACATTAAATTGACCTCTAATAATAGGTAATTCCTCGTATCAACCTTAAAATGGTGACCTGGAAAATAGATAAGTGACCTATCACTTGTTAAATTCCATTGATAGTGTCATGTTTTTTGCACTGTCATTGTAAGTAACTTAAATTCTTACCAGAAAAGTTAAGTAGCTGTGTAGTTTTGTTTTTGCTTTTCATCCTCATTTTCGTCGTAAGAGAGCAAGTTGAGAGGGCAGAAAAAGGCAGAAGTGGGCACCTATGAAGAATATTGCCAAGCAAAATCCTAGATAGACCATAAGGCAATAAGGATATGAGTTCATTCTATTGCCAATGACTAAACAGGAGTCATTCTAGTGTACTCTAATAATCAGATACCAACAAAGGGGAAAGGGAGAAAGCAAAAGTGAAGAAGAAAATATCATCTTATAACTAAGCTCAAATCTCATATTTGACTGTTTGAGTGATCAAGCAGTTTGTGTATAGAAACTATGATTTTCAGAAATCTCGCAAATAATAAGTGGACATTCAATCCCAACTCCCAAGTAATAGGGTGAAAAGGGGCAACCTATATTCAGACACAATAGATGGAACAAGTACTGATCGATATGTAAGAGAGAAAACAGTCATGTGGTTTTACAAGAATTGTGAGTCAAGAGCTCATTCGAAAGAATGCAATACATACAAAAGAATCAAAATGACCTTGCAAACAATTCTTGTCTTTACAAGTCATTGGAATGTAGGATCCCATGACTTTAAAATGTACTGTTTCAACAGAGATCCTTCCAAAATCCATCAACCCTTTTGCAGTCTCTCACCTTAGAGAAGGAAGGTGAAAAGAGCTTGAAATATTGATTTTGCACTTAGGATTTTTGGCGGGTGAAAATCTTCCTTGCTTGTCGATAACAAACTGTTGATATGATCCCCTTGTCTTCCCTGGAAAACCAGAATAAGTTGTATTAAATCCAAAGAATAAGTTTGAATTCAAAAGCACTCCCTTGTCTCGATGTTCTTTATGGATCGTACAGCCAAACAAGTTTGAAGGAGTTAGGGATGACGTTGTCATAATTCTATGCTACCTTAGCAGCATCTTTTAGAGGACCCCAGCATTCTACACGATTGTACTTCTTCGAGCTAGAATGGAAATAGACTCGAACAATCGCATTCATTAGTTCTTCATGCTCCTTGAAGAAATCTGAATCCCCATAGAGCACAGCCTCAAGTACCTGGCAGTTCAAAATCACGATCCTAATTAAGAGGGTAAGCAAACTGTAGACAAAATTAGAGGTAAAAACCAAATTACAGTTCCGCAGTTGAATGAAAAAGAAGTCCTTAAGCTCATCGAACTGGCAGCAATATACTGATTTTGTTTACAAGTAGTAATACACTGGAATAGTTACAGAGTCAAAAGGAAATTCCAACCAGGTTCCTAATTCAAAGAATAAATTCATGAGTAGGAAAATTTTGGGAAATAGGAAGACATATTTGGTAAGAAGAGCAGTTTCTTAAGCTCATCTCTTTAGTTGTTTGGATAACTTCATAAAGGCAATATGAGCCTAACATTGTGATAACTTTCAGTTATGCCATTTGTTACATTAACTTGACAGAGAGGGTTGTGTACCAAAACCTGTGCTAAGGACTAAGGCATAAACAGAACAATTATATTCTTGAATTTGAGTTATCTGTCCGTTTCCGTTTTGAGGGGCTCATGTACACTGACCATGCAATTTTCTGGATTTAATATTAGCGCCAGTAAAATAATTCAAGAAGTATTGCTTGGACAAGAGGTATATAACCTCCCCTTTATTTGGTCAGTGTCCTGAGCTATACTTTCTAAGCAGATATTATGAGTTTTATCAATGTGTCGTGCAGGGTGCAACTTAATGCAGCTATATGCAAATCAAATTTGTAATTTTCTGAACATTTTTCCAATCAAACTTTTCTTTCTTTTTATCCCAGTAAAAAGCATATAAATCATTTACCATGGGCTTTGGTCTCTTAACACATACATAAAGAGAGGCACAAGTATTTTAAGAAATTACCAGCGGCAATTCCTTGGAGAATATATGGTATCTGAACTCCGCAGCCAGCTCTTGTAAGGGATTCGGTCCACTCACATAACAGTGGACATCAAGAAACAAATTGCCTTTCACTTCTGTCCATTCAGCAACCACATCATCCTTATTATACCACCCTTTCAACTGATATCGAAAATGTGGCACGAGAATTGAAATCAAATTACAAAAATTTCAAAACCAGACACAGCTTAAGGATAAGCACTTGCTCGTTCAGAAATGCAAAATGTCATACCTGATCGTATTGGATATTATTTGAGATGGTTAATGTGAGATTCGCAGTAAAATCACAATGGGAGAGGGTATATGTCCGTGGCACAATAGTGGAGTATGTATCAACTTCTTCTCCTTTTAACAAGACTTCCAACTTTGATGCTTCAAATCTTGCTGGAGGACCCAAGAGCCTAACAGCCTGGACGTCATGACCAAAAAAAAAGAAGTAATTATTTAAATTAAGAACTCAAAGTCAATATTTTGAGTTTTGCAACATAGTTGTCATGATTGATCATCCTCATATGAAAAGCCGAGGTCTATCTAGTTGAATGAGAAGTTTTTGATTCATCTTCATTATAGGCAGACAACACTACAAAGATAAAGTGACAGACATATAAAAGAAATTGATACATCATCAGTAACATCTATGTAAGAAACGATCGTCTCAGTAGGCACACTCAAAAGACAGAAAGTTTATGAGGAGAAGAAGGAAGATGAGACTCCCCAAACATGCAGAGGAATGTAATAAATAATGTAATTGTGCAGATGAATGTAATGAATAATGTAAAAGGATCTATGTTTTTCAGTCAGGAAGATATAGTTGTCAAGCCTTCTCTTTGCTTTTATGGTGGAACGGATGATTGGCCAATTTGGAGTATTGATAATCAGGGTACTTTTACTGCAAATCACTTGGCAAAACCTGAGGAGACGAAGGAATAACTCCTTGACAGCTCCTATGATTTGGCATAAGAAACTCCCATTTAAAATCTCTTTCTTTATGCTTAGAATGTTACAGAATAGGATTCCAACTGATAAGAAAGTACAGAAGTTCTGTATGGTTCTCTAACTCAAGAGCCCTTACTCAAGAGGGCTTGATCAGTTGATGCGCTGGGATGAAAGAAAGTTCTTCGGTGCTCCTCCGGGACGAACAGTTCTAAGTGCTCATGTTGTAATAATCACAAGGAAGAAACAGTCACTCACCTTTTCTCTGAAAGCCGTATTGCAACTCACGTTTGGTTCTTTTTTAGTAAGAGTTGTGGCATTACAGTCAGGCCTGGAAATACTCGACAACTACTCATGCCATGGTGGTTATCTAAGGAAAAGAATGGAATTCATGCTGCTCTGCTCCAATTCCTACCTTTAGTTATATGTTGGGAGATATGGAAAAGCAGGTGTGCTGCTAGATTTGAGTATGTACACATGTCAGGTAAATTCATTATTATGTAGGTGTGCAGAACCATGACCATGCTCCTAGTCAGTCTATTTTCTAAACTGCAACTGCCTTTGGATTGGCTCGAATTGTGTAATGTAGTGGAGAAGGCAAAACAAAGTATCAGCCAAAAAATGATAAGATGGATGAAACCTGACTCTGGATGGCTGTAGCTAAACACAGATGGTTGCCGTAAAGGAAATTCGGGAAGTGCTGGCTGAGGTGGTGTCATCCAACCTTGGATGCTTTATTTTTGCTTATGCCGAAAACTATGGTAAATGTAGTAATAATATGGCTGAGGCTATAGCATTGAAACATGGAACGAATTTCAGCATTGATAAAAGTTTTTTCAATGTGAAGGTGGAATCCGATTCCAAATTGATTATTGACATGATTAACAACAAAATGAAAGCACCCTGGCAGATCCAACATATTATAGACCAGATTGGTCAACTCTCTAGCAAAGGTTTTCGTTTTTGTCCTTACTTTCAGAGAGGGAAACACAGTGGCTGATCAACTAGCTAATATGGGAGAATCGATAAGAGATCAGATTATAATGGATGATATTTATATTAAAACCAGAAGAGGGAATTCAATGTCAATCCCCATCTCCTTGGCACATGTGACGGTTATCACCTCTACCACGTCCTTCTAAAACTAAAAAGAGTCGACGGACTCTTCTATTTTACTCTCTTTGGGAATCCGAAGCTATGAGGGCGACTCGTGTAGTTAGTTCCCTTTCTCTAATGAAAATGGAACATTCAGTGGTGAAATTAGCTCGCGATAACGCTCAGCCACCCGCTCATCTCCGATGAGGATATCGTCGCCGAGATACTAGTTCTTTACCGGACACAGTGCAATCTTTATTGAAGCTGGATCAAGATGGCAGCCCAAATTCCAGAGTTAAGCCATTGAAGAACCATTTTGTTATTAATGATGCTAATTCTAGATAATTTTGTACATTGTATAGTGCTGCTAACGATAGGCATAGTATCCTGTAGTTTAGAGCTTAATTGTCAAATTGTAATGGAGGCAATCTCCCAACTTAGGCAGAGTTCTTGGCATCCTGTTGTTCACAAGGATGATCTATGTCATTCCTCACCATGTTCTGGAGGTTATGGTCTATGTCCTCCTCCGTGTACTAGTTCTTTCTAATAATATACGAGTCGGGGTATATGCCTAATAAATAAAAAGAACAGTGCAGCAACATTAAAACAAATTAACATAAAATACGATGAATTCATATCCACGAATACTCATATTTCATTCTATAAATCGTAAAAAGTGAATCTACATAATTGAGCAAATTGTTCAAGTCCCTCAGTAAAATATTCAATTCCCCACTTCCAATAGGCAGAACACTACACATCTACAGAATTTATCACACAATGGAAATAATTCACATCAAGAAAACTGGACAATTATGACTTACAACATGCTCACCAAAATAAAAAAGAGAGAAAGAAGAACCTGGAAGACAAGGGTGTTGTAAGGGGGTTTCCTGTCACTAAAAGAAGAAATCTGCAGGACAGCAGGAGTTGTTGAATGCTTTACTTGACAATTATAAATGAAAGAACAAGTTGAAGAGTAATGGTCTCTGTTTGGAGAGGATGAAGAAAGTGCAGAATAGTAGTAATGGTGACTGGCCATGGACTGCATGACAAACTCATCCTCTTTCCTTCTCTCTACTATCTTCTATTCCCCTTAAACATCTCACGACCATATACTTAATTTTCTCTTTCTCTTTGTTTCTTTGTGTTTCAAGAATGTGAAAATTGTATTGACACAGAGATTAGTGAGAGAAATGGAAGAGAGAAGGAGAATATGTGGATGAGGAAGGAGAATCCATACTTTTTACGAGGGCCAACAAAATCCATAATAATTAAATGGACCAATAGTTTATTTACATTTGTGTATAACTCTCATCCTCAACTCGAAAATACACAGCCTCACAAACATCACATTTTTCATACATATTTTTTTTCATTCAAATACATAAGTTTGGGGAATATAATTTAGGTGGAATGACTTCCTCCTCACTTAAATTTGTAGGGCATTTGAAGCCGATACATGAAGTTTAAACTTTCTCATTTGAACACTCGAACTCATTATTCTTTAACTAATAAACACATTTGACCATTGATCATGCTCATGTGGCATCAGTTGGTCCTAATCAACCTGCTGCGTGAGGAACACGACGCACAGGAGCGTGAAAGCCATCTTCCTAACGACCAACAGTCCATAATGGGTTGTATTTAAGTGGGTTCTTATTCATTCCTTGTAAAATACATTATTCATCCATTATATAGAATCTGAAGCTCCATTCCTCCATTTGTCTAAAATCTGAAGCTCTATTTATTTTTATTTTCTTTTTCCAGACCGTGAAAATGATGCAAAGTCCTATATTTGTGCCAAAATAAAAGCCATACTTAAACATTCATAGTTAACCTACAAATTAAGTTCTGCAACTAATAGACTTAAGCTATCACAAAAACAAACATTCAGCAGATCATTATGGTTTAGAGAGGTTGATGTTTTGCTGAGGTTAGCTCAAGTGGGTGACATAGAGACTGACTTGGTTAAGATGAGGAATGGACTTGAGATTGGCTAAGGCTTGCTTTAGTTTGTCTTCTCCTGAGCCGTTGTTGAAGTTGTCTTTGTGTTATTTCTTCCTTGCCACCTTAGTCCAGGTGCACTGTATCCAAGATCAATATTGATCTATCCAGCATCCACTATTTTTGTAGGAGCAGAAAGTACTTTATCTCTTGATCCACACTGCATAGAAAGTCAAATTAGCACTCAAAATACTAATATCTAAATAAAACTCCAAATCCAAATCACTTACCCTTTCTATCATTGTCCCTGAATCACTAAACAAGATACCAAATCCAGCAGTTCTTGGTCTTCCTCGAAGTCCAGTAGCTCTTGGCCTTCCTCTAACACTAGATAGAATATCCTTAGAAGTCCTTGATCTCATACTTCTAGTATCCAGATATAGGATAAAGTACTATCTAATAATGTAAAAATAATGATCCGAATACAGCTTAACAAAAGTAAAAATGAATACTTACAGATGCACAAAATGATTGAGTATTTCTGGTAGCAGCAGTTCCAAATCCACTTGCAGCCTGAGATGGTTGAGTATTTCTGGTACCAGTTGTTCTAGATACACTTGCAACGGCTAATGGTTGAGTTGTTCTTTGAGCAGCCTGAGTAGTCTGAGTATTTCTGCTACCAACATTTCCAGAACCACTTGCAGCAGCTGATGGTTGAGTTGTTCCTTGAGTAGCATTAGCATTTCTGGTACCAACAGTTCCAGATCCTTGTCCATTCTGAAATTTCCAAAAAAAAAAAAAGAGTTATAGAAACAAACAAAATACAAGTCACAAACAGAAAATAAATGAATGCATTATCTAAACATTTACCAGGAAACACCCCTTCTCGTTATGGCCTACTGTCTTACAGTGAAAGCATGTCATTGGTGTCCATTCCTTGATCTCTTACCAAACTTCTTTTTAGGTTCATCTTGAGATTTTCTTCTATTTTTCTTAGGTCTACTAGGCATCTTAGTAATTACAAAAGGCTCAATAGTGGGATTTTGAGTTGATGGCCATATCTCCATGTTGGTTATTGGCTGTATGTAACAACTGAAAGCCTTCAGGTATGTTTCTTTCTGTGAGCACGTGATTTTTGCCACGCTTAAATTACTCCTATAGAATTTCTTAAAATTAGGATTTCTCTTTTATTAATTGAATTTTTAGGAATTAATTGCATGATTTTATGTTTTGTTTGCATTTTGTGTGCATTTTTAATTGATAATTCATAAAAAATACAAAAATATTGCATGAGCATTTAGGATTTAATTTTACATATTTTTAGACTAATTAGTAATTAGGCTTGTACAAAAAATACAAAAATCACAAAGAAAACTTTGATTTGTGTTGTTTGGTTTTAATTTTAGTTTTTAGGTTTATTAATTTCCTTTAAATTGGTATTAGTTTAATTGTAGCTTAATTAGGTAGCTTGAATTAATTTTGAGGTTTAAATTTAGTTTGGTTTTAAAGTTGAAAAAGAAAACAAAAGAAAAAGAGAAAAAGCAAATAAAAGGAAAAGAATTAATTGAATTGAAAATATAAAAA
>NC_031995.1:105101337-105110103 GCF_001879085.1 Nicotiana attenuata | reverse complement strand
GATTTGGGGTCTTTGGGGATTTCAGCCTGCCTGGGTGTTTCTCAGTGGTTGCTTGATCCTTATATGATGTTATTTGCCTATTTTTGGCAAAGAATAGGCAAATAACATCATTTGGGGACCAAGTTCAAAGACAGTCGAGTTCGATTCTAACTTCGCGTAAGTTTTTCTTCTTGTATTCTCTTTTACTGTTTTGCTTATTTTTTTAGCTTTTGTTATTGATTTTTCTCCAGTATATAATTTAGGAAATTTTTTGTAGAATTGATTCTGTCCTGCTCCTTGTTTGTTTTAGGATCTGATTTTTAGTGGTTTTAGTTGGATTAATTAGTATTTTTACTTGCTCTTCGATTTTGTTTGCTAGTTTTGTTTTTAGAATTTTTAGTTTCTGATCTCCTGTCCTCTTCTGTTTACATTAACTCCATGTAATTTCGTTTGTTCTTAACTTTGGCTTGATTGATATTAGAACTAATTCGGGTTGTTCAGGTTCAATTCTATAGTTGGTTTTGATTTTGATACTTAAAATAGGATAATTAGACTATTAGTTCAATTTTAGGTTTTCTTTTATTATAATTGAAATTGTTTGGTTATAGCTGAATGATTCCAGCCCCTGGATAATTAACCATGGTTATTTGACCAAGGTAAGAGGGATGGGGGTTAGTTTGACTAGGTTATGTAATTTAGGGGTAAGGACAAGGGTAGTATAGGTATTTCTAAATAGAAAATAATGCAGTAACTGAAATTGGAAACCACTAGAACCTTCTAGATGGGGTTTTAATTTGAAATTCAGAAAGTTAGTAGTGTTACTTGGCCAACAAGGCATAAAATGAGGGGTTTAAGTAGTTAAAATCTGAAAATTAATAAGGGACTAAAGTGTAAAAGAAAAATTTGAAAGTTGCCCTAATATTTGCCTATAAAAGGCAGTCTTTACTGCCTTGCACACTAAGTTTTGAGCATCTGAAAATTCCCCAACAAGTTTGAACACCTGAAAATTTCCTAAAAGTTTTAACACCTGAAAAAATTCTCAAAAAAGCTTCAAGTCTAAAAATTCCCCCCAAAAGCTCCCCAAGCCTTAAACATCTGAAAAAATTCGAAATTCAAAAGCAAAAATCCAAAAAAAATTGTAGTCTAACATCTGAAAAATTCTGCCCTAGATTAGATTAGTAGCTCTTCAAAAATCCAAAAAAATATAACACAAAACTTCAGGAACACACTGTTCCATTGAAGTTTTAGATCAATTTCAAGTTCTAATAGTTGATTTGCATCTTCTAGCCTAAGTTCTGATTGCTGAAGTATTAGAAGTGTTCCTGAGTCAATTTCGAGTTACATTGAGTACATTCAAGCTGTTTTTGGGTGATTCATTGTCTGGAGTTGGACCTGGGTTAAGTGATTTGCTGCGGTGAATTGAACTGTTTTGCTCCTGCTAGTTAATTGAACTGTTGCTGATCCTCTTCTTCCTTTCTATTTCATTTTAACTCCAGGTACACACCTTCGAATTCACCTTGATGTAGCTTTGAATTGGAGTTGAAATGAAAAGTGTTCATCAGATCTATGCTCGTTTGATTTCTTCTGTGTTTATAATTAAACAGATGTTAATTGATGTGTAGTTATTTGGTTTGTATTACATGAACAATAGACCATGGACTGTATAATTAGGACTGCTTTTAAATTGATTTGGACTGTTTTGGACTTTTGATTTGCATTAGACTGCTGATATTCCTTAGCCTAGTGTAGTTTTGTTTGGCGATTAGTTTGACATCAATAACAGCATAAATGTATTCTAGGTCCTCATGTGTAGATAATAATTGAATACTCGAATAGGTGTAAGTATTTTTAAAAAATTGAATTTGACTTGTACTGCATGTTTATAAGTGTAAAATCAGGTTGTGAGTCGTTTTGCATGTTGTTGATGAATTTTTGATTCATTCAATCGTTACAATTATTGAGTGTAGAAATCAGAAAAAATACATAAATAATTTGAGTGTTAAACTGTATTGTCAATTGGAATTGTAATTAGAGCTTGTCTAGGCTACACATTGAATCTGAAATCAAGCTTCCATAACTCATGCTTATTATTGCACGTCTTGGTCAAATATTAGTATAGCTATAATAAATCTGAATTTTAAAATGCCTATTGAGCTAAGTTTGCTTCCTCAGTTAATTTGAGCTATAAGTTTGAAATGAGTTACAGTTGGATTATGACCTTTGTCATGCTGGGCTCAAACGCAATGCCCAAACAGTCACATTCAGCTTCATAGCTGAGATTCATACATTAACACGCCCTGGGCCTGGTCCCTTCACCACAGGCCCAATCGTATAATTAGTACAAGATTCTCAACCTACTCTTTAAGTCCATTTCATTTTCCAACTTAGCCTCAATGAGCCGGCCCATTTGATTCTTTATTTTGGATTTGGCTTAAAGGCCTTAATTCATAGTTTAATATAATATAAATTTGGGCTTTCGAGTTAGGTAGCAGGTTCAAACTAAGAGGTTTTCCCTTTTGTTTGAATCCGTACTTGAACTTGAAGCCCGAATTTCATAATGCCAATCAACTAGGCCCTTTTAGAGACGAATTTAAATAGAAAATTGTGGGTTGCTTTAGGTTGGCCTTTAAATAATAAAACGAGGTGCGCCACGCCAAATAAAACCCATAAATTGCGTGGCCCTCTTTAAATGCTTATAATAAAATACTTAGAATTCGGGACGTGTCGTTTAGCGAATTTTCACGGCCTCCCGCGAAGTTAATAACACGTTAGTTGCTTTAGGCGCGCTTTTTAATAATTTTACTTTCCTAAATACGGGTGTGCATCTCATGCAATCCAAATCCAAATCCCAAAATATTGAATAAAAATATGTCGAGGATCCGGGTGCATTTCATGTGACGTGATCCAAAAGCACATTTTTAAACGACGTTCACTTTCTTAAAAATTAACTAAAAGCGGTAAACAATTCTAAAATTGCACTATAGGTTGAACATGTATAAAAATCATATTTCAGCCATTTATAATAATTTAAGCGACCGTGCTAGAACCACGGGATCCGGGAGTGCCTAACACCTTCCCTCGGGTCAACAAAATTCCTTATTCAGAATTTCTGGTTCGCAGACTCCAATTGGGAAGTCAAAATTTTCCTCGATTTGGGATTTAAATTTAAATCGGTGACTTGGGACAACCAAAAACCAATCCTTTCCCAAGTGGCGACTCTAAAATATAAATAAATAATCCCATTCGAATAATGTCACTTTAAATGGAAAAACTCCCTTATACATTATCCTTCGGGGTAGATGTGTAAAAAAGAACGTGTGACAGCTCTGGCGACTCTGCTGGGGACACGAACCCAGAATTTCGATTCAGGGTTCAAGAATTCGAGCTTAGTATAATTGTTATATTTGGCTTTATCTGATTTTTCTACATGTTCCATGCTATATGTGCTAAATGTTTTACCGCTTTATTATTTGTTTAAATTGTATATATAAACTGTCGCGAATCCCGTCCTCTCTCTGAGTCTTCTACATCATGGAGAAGGGTGCACTTCGTGTAGCTTCTCTTCTGTTTAGAGTCTTTCCCAATTTAGAACGAGGTTTGGATAAGTTGCTAAGCCGGCGGAGCTTCTGTATCCCCGGTACGCTGCCTCCCCCTCGGCTCGAGTTGTCCGCTCGGGTAAGCCAGGTCTAGACCAATAAACCTAGGGTTTAAACCTAGAAAAACAAAAACTCATGCCGGATCCCTAGTAGGACGCTTGTTTGCATCATGTGCATTTGACTTAGGTGACTCAACACAGGGGTTGGGTCCGTCTAGGACAGGTGACCTGAAATGAATTGACCATCCTGATGCATCTTACGTGCTACTTGCGCATTTATTTGCTCGGCTTTGCATGTTGACCGGCTTGTCTAAATGAGTGAATTATGAAAAATAAGAAGTGTTAGGATTAAGTAAGGGTGACCATTTATTTGAAAAAACCCCAATTCCCAAATAGTACCGAAATGCTGCCGGATTTGTGAAAAAAAAGAGAAAAAAGAAAAATATTTGAAAAATAGGAAGAAAATTGTTGTTCAAAAATACATTTTTGATTTTGGCAAATCTGCCCGAACTACGCCTGGTCTGATTCATGCGGGGTCATGATACGTAGGCAATCTCCATAGGATTCGACCGTAACCCTAAGGAAAAGAGAGAAAAAAGAGAAGGAAAGTACGAAGGAAGGAAATAAAAGAAAAACAAGAGAGGAAAAGAAATGCAAAAAGAGAAAATAAGGCATTGAGAGAAAAACCATGGCCAAGGGAAAGAAAAGAGCGGAAAATGAGACAAAGAGAGAAGAAGGGAAAGAAAATGAGAGAAAATAAAACAAAAAGAGAAAGAAAAGCGAAGGGAACAAAAGAAAAGCCGGGATGACGCATGCAACCGAAGCAAACATGTAGATATTCATTTAACTGTATAGGTGCATCAC
Organism: Nicotiana attenuata; assembly: GCF_001879085.1. Lineage (NCBI taxonomy): Eukaryota > Viridiplantae > Streptophyta > Magnoliopsida > Solanales > Solanaceae > Nicotiana > Nicotiana attenuata. The sequence continues at coordinate 105,105,665 of NC_031995.1, read as the reverse complement.
ACTCCAATGTGCGGTTACCGATCTGTTATTTGTTTCAAAACTAACCGTTGTTGCTGTCCATTTCCAGCTGAGCATTTTAGAAACAGTGGTTGGTTTGTGGTAAACTAGCCTCGCATCGCTATTTCACCAGATCCAAAGGAAATACAGAAATGTCGTCCGAAATGACTCTGCCTGCAATCCCCATACCCGAAGACAGCCTCATCTCGGGGGTCCCAGCTTCTGAGTCTTTTACAGCTGAAGAAAATCGGGTATTGCACCTGCGACTCATGGAAATGTGGGATGCTTGGAACAATGGAAAGGAACCATCAAGCACCATCCCCGGATTCCTGGAGCTATTTCCTAGATCTTGAGGTGCTACTACTGTCCCCATCAGCCACCCAAACACTCCTTTGGGGCAACCTACCATAACTGCTCACTTCTTAGGAACACCTTCTGAGGTTCGCCCCCAGGTGTTCCCATCCGGAGCTGCTCCCAACATCTTCATGGCTCCACCCTGCTCCGCAACCACACAACCATCACTACCCAAGCATGCTTTCGATCCCTCGGTTTTCACATTCCAAAATCCCGTCTTTCAGGCTGACCCTCCTTATTATACTCAATATACCTACTCTCAGCAGCCACCATACGAGCTTACACCGGGGCAGGACAAAACCCCCAAAGCCCCAGAGCAGGATGAGATGGCAAAGAGAATGAGAAGCCTCGAGCAGAGCTTAAAAAATATGCAAGGCTTGAGCGGGCAAAAGAGTGTCTCCTATACAGACCTATGTATGTTCCCGCATGTACATTTGCCGTCAGGGTTCAAAACACCAAAATTCGAGAAGTATGACGGACACGGTGACCCCATTGCTCACCTGAAGAAGTATTGCAATCAGTTACGGGGAGCCGGTGGCAAATAAGAATTGTTGATGGCATATTTCGGGGAAAGCTTAATTGGCATCGCTTCAGAGTGGTATATGGACCAAGATGTCTCGCGTTGGCATATTTGGGACGATCTGGCCCGAGACTTTGTTCGACAATTTCAGTACAACATAGACATCGCGCCAGACAGGAACTCCTTGGCGAATCTAAAGAAAAAGCCCTCAGAAAGTTTCCGTGAATATGCAATTAAGTGGCGTGAACAGGCGTCAAGAGTGAAGCCTCCGATGGATGAGGTAGAGATGGTNAGAAAGAAGAAACGGTTATGGCAGCATCAGGGGCAAGGAGACATTGCGCTCCCAGACCCATGTTTTCGGACAGAACCCCTCAACATTACTACCCTCATCACGATATGGCTTATGCTCCTCCACCTTATACGGTCATGAACGCTCAACCCTTCGGCCGGCCGCAGCCACATGCCAACAGAAATCAGCCTCCATTCCCAAGAAATCAGCCTCCCTACCAGAACCACTATAACCCCCAACCTCCGCAGAATAACTTCCATCCTCGGGAACCACCCAGGAGACCAAACTTTACCCCAATTGGTGAATCTTACTCTAGCCTATTCCCGAAACTTGTCCAAATGGGTCTACTACAGCCGATCCCTCAGAACAGACAAAACCCGGCATCGCCTGCCTACAGAGCTGGTGTCAGGTGTGCATACCATTCAGGGGCAGAGGACCATCATACAAATGACTGTTGGACTCTGAAACAAGCGGTGGAGAACTTAATAGAGCAAGGGAAAGTTGTGTTGAGGGATGAGGATGTCCCAAATGTGACCAATAATCCGCTGCCCGCTCACAACAACGGGCCAGTAATCGGGATGATCTGTGAGGAGAGAGAATTCGATCCAGCCTTAAAAGCTATAATTGCTATTGCCGATGCAGAAAGAAAGCCCGAGGTGGCCCCGAAGCAAGAGAAAGGGGAAAAGAAGAGCAAAATCACCAAGACAGAACCAGAAAAGAAAGCTGATTTGAAGAAAGGAACACAAATGTACATACCCAAGCAAGCCTATGTGGTACGGGGGACAATCAAACCACCTCGGCTGAGTGAGCCAGTGGTTATTGGACGCGTACCACAGAAGCCCATGACGAACCCTGCTGCGGTACCATGGAATTATCATCAGACGGTGGTTACGTACAAGGGTAAAGAGATCTTGGGAGAGCTGTTAGAAAACCCCCTATTGAGAAATATTCAAATGTAGAGGAGGTAAACAATGCCACCAGAAGGCGTTTCCCGCCTAAGAAGCCTGTGAGTGCTGAGGAAGCAGAAGTGTTCTTTCAAAAAATGAAAATGGCCGATTATGAGGTAGTACATTTGTATGAAACTTTTGTCAAGCCTAAGTACAGTAAAGAGGAAGATGATAAGGTCTTCACGGCTGAAGAAATTGAGGAAATACGTGGGGCAGTGAGGAAAATGTTCTACGAAACCCACATGGTCCAGCCGGGAGAGGGCACTAGCACCGCTGAGGTGCTATACATGGGACCAAGCGCCAAGCTTCAAAACTGGAAGGCTACGCCATTCCCGATCAGGCGGGAGTCCCGATAGACCCGTCCTGCTACTTTTTCGGCATCCCGAGTTATTCCAGGGTGTAACTCGGATGTTTCCTGTAGTTTCTTGTCTTTAAATTCCCGAATGTGAACCCTGTTATCTTCAAAATTCCAAGAAATGAAATTAATATTTCATCGTTCATGTTTCTTTATTCCTCCTGATTTTGCTATTTCTCTCCTTCATTTCTTCTCTTCAGTTTTGATAATGCAGCTTTAAATAACATGACATGCTTGCACTTTGTTTTATTTCCTCAAGGTTACCTTCTTTGCACGCATTCTCCCTCATCACCAGGAAGCGAAGGAAAATTCGCTCCTAATTGGAAGGGTCCATACATCATCCGGAAAATATTGCCGAGAGGAGCATTGTATTTGGAAGATATCAAAGGAAATGATCCCGAAACAGCTGTGAATGCAGATGCAGTAAAAGGTACTATGTCTAGGCTCTCTGCGGTGTTGGTTTTTGTGCAATTGAGATGACGAAGGCATTTTTTTCCCGCTATCCAAATATTATCAACCCTTCGTAAACCCATTTGAGCCGGTTACCCTTCTTTGGCTACCCTCTTTGGAACCCGGAAGTATTATCGAAAAAAAAGAAAAAAGAAAAAAAAGAAAAAAAAAGAAAAAAAAAGAAGAAAAAGAAAATATGATGAAAAAAAAAAGAAAAAAAAGAGAAAGAAAAGAAAAAGAAAATATGATGAAAGGAAAAGAAAAGAAAAGAAAAAACAAAAACAAACAATACAAAAACAAAAACAACAAAAACAAATGTTTGCCTGAACTACGTTTGACTTGATTCCGAAAGGGTACGTAGGCAGCCTCTCCCCGAGGTTCAGTCACACCAAAATAAAAAGCCCAATTCCCCCATAAGTTGAAATTGGGGCAGATGATATAATGGTTCGGCCATGAGTCCACCAAAATGGTTCCAAAGTTGTACTTCCGTCCAGAATTCTTTTTACCCAAAACCTTGTCCAAGTCCTTCTGATCAATTGGCAAAGGCGTGGGAACTGAAAAACAACATTGTTGGAAGCTGGTATAGTCCAAATTGAGAGAAATAAAATGAGAGAGTCTTATCGGTGAAAACCTTCGGGCACCATAAGGCGACGCTGAGAAGAGAAATTGAAAATGAGAGAGTCCGTTGGGTGAAAACTCGTAAAGAGCACTATCGGGCGATGGTGAGAAGAGAAATGAGAGAGGTCGATTAGCGAAAACCCGCAAAGGGCGCTGTCGGCCGAAAAGAAGACATCTCACCACTAAAGGAGTCCTGGCAAGGTTCCCTGGTTTTGAAATACTGATCAATGGGTCACGAGAAGCCGGAAAGTTTGTGTGGGTCGGGCATCCAGTCCGAGAAGCATGTCATGTCCATTTGAAGTCAGCATGCACCTCCAGATAAGTCCTTCTTTTCCCCCGAAAGGGACGCTTCTCTTTAAAATCATATGCTTGCCTTTTGCATACTTTTTCTTTGAATCCCTTTCGGTTTAACTTTGATTCCATAACTAGTACAAAGAAAAGGTGGCAGGACCGGCTTCACAGGGCTCCGCCTGGTCAGAGTCGAAGAAAATACCCAGCCTCAGCGAGTGCGTCAGGCCAATCCCGACTGACCATAGTGGTTGATGCTTTCGAAGCAAAGACATTGGAAAAGAAAGAAAATCAAAGGCAAGGGCAGAATAAAGTGAAAAGGCCAGAGCCCACACGGGCGAGTCATAATGAAATCCTGAGAGTTGAACCCGGTCGGTTTGAAAAGAGATTCACCCTCAAGGCCAACAAGCAGCAAAGTTCTCAATGGAAAGGGGCCGGGATCAAGCAATTGGGATGATCAAGGCCACAAAACCACCACCGTTCAAACTACAAATGTCTTGTTAAACAGGT
>NC_031995.1:105081436-105100063 GCF_001879085.1 Nicotiana attenuata | reverse complement strand
AAAAACCGAGGATCTCCCTGGCATAACCCAAGGAGCTTTTTCTTTCCAAATCCCAGCCAAAAAACCGAGGATCTCCCTGGCATAACCCAAGGAGCTTTTGCTTTCCAAATCCCGGCCAAAAAACCGAGGATCTCCCTAGCATAACCCAAGGAGATTTTTCTTTCCAAATCCCGGACAAAAAGCCGAGGATCTCCCTGACATAACCCAAGGAGCTTTTTCTTTTCAAATCCCGGCCAAAAAGCCGAGGATCTCCCTGACATAACCCAAGGAGCTTTTTCTTTTCAAATCCCGGCCAAAAAACCGAGGATCTCCCTGGCATAACCCAAGGAGCTTTTTCTTTCCAAATCCCGGCAAAACCCGAGGATCTTTCTTTTTTCCGTCCCGGCATAACCCGAGACCCTTTTTCTTTTTCGGCATAACCCGGTCATTTTCCAGCATAACCTGGATTCATTCACAAGGATACACAATACTGATTTGATTGCTTAGATATGTGTCACAACTAACTCACGAAATATTCCTAGTGAAAACTGGGGACAGAAATTTCGTTCGTTGTTTGTTTGGTATCTTAAGCAGGTCGACCTCAAGACATAAGGTGCGAAATAATCGATGGAATGAGTCTCAGTCTAGAATAAAGAAAGGAAGAAAAGAACAGAAAGAAATGGACTCAAATGTGAAGCAAACAAGGATGCGGATTGCTCGAAATCTGATAGAAGTCACAAGTTCCGTTGATCCTGTTTCAACCCAATGCTGCATGAAGAAGTAAACACCTACAACTTGCGAGCATCAAGATTCAGATCGAAGTCCACAGCAAAATCAGCTAAGACTCAAGATCAAGTTTCAAGAGAATTATAGATAGGAATCTTGTAACTCATAGTTTGATAGGCATAGCTAGCTTAGCTTTGATTTTCCTTTTTGGTGTAATAAGGAGGTCAACAAGCAGCAGCAGCAGCAACAGCAGTGAAATTCACAGCTCCTGGTAGTCCCAGCTACCAAACCTTCCAGAACTACACTGACCTGATTCCTTTATAGCCAAGGATATGTAGGCAACCTTTGAAGCAGGGTTCGGTCAGACGGTTTTCAAAATGCTTCTCATGGAGTGCTGAGCAGGCAAAAATCCCTCATGTTGCTCACTTTATCTTTGCCCGAAAACTCTTCATGTTTCCGAGCAAAGAGGGGCAGCTGCAAGCACGTGATTTTTGCCCTATACGAAATACTCCTATAAAATCCCAAGAAAATAGATTTTTGTTAATTATTTTCCATTTTAGGAATTTTATAGAATTTTATGCATTTTGTGCATGTTTAAGTTTTATTTAAATCATGAAAAAATACCAAAAATATCATGCATGGCATTTAGGATTTATTCTTACATTCATAGGATCAATCCGTAGTTACTTGTTTTATAATAAATTGAAAATCACAAAAAATTGCTTCATTTTTACACTTTTCCCTTTATTGATTTTTTCTCTTTTAATTTAGGATTAAATAGCTTTTATAATTTTTGTAATTAGTTTAATTTCACATTTTTAGATAACCTAGGATTTTAATTTTAGGATTTTTAATTAAAGAAAAAGAAAAAGAAAGATAAGAAAAAGAAATTTGTAAAAAAAGAATTTAATTAGGATATTGAGCTAGTTCTTGTACCCTGATAATAGGTGAATTTGACTATAATCACGCACCGAATAACCACCTTCTTGTGAACTTTAATGTGGAAAAATGAACAACAAAATAGCTCTATTGGTACTTTTCTATGANTGGCTTTGAATTAAACAATTCTATGTTCTGTATATATTAAAAGAGACGCTTTTTACGTTGAAGTGAATCCAAAGAAGTTGCAATATATTTATAGAGGGCATGGACTTAGTAATATAAGCAAAAGGCTAGATTGTTCAGAATTAGTTGGATTGCGAAACTTTGGGGTGCATTTCATGTGACCCGATTATAACAGCTTCGAATAATAAACCCTGTGAAATAATTTGAGGTGCGCCATGCCAAACAAAAATGACAATTGCATGGCCCTCGTTTTAATTAGCTTTAACTCAACCTTAGAATTCGAGGCGTGCCATTTAGCAAATTCCATGGCCCTCGCAAAGTGCAAACGCGTAGTTGCTTTAGGCGCGTATTTTAATAATCTACTTTCCTAAACTCGGGTGCACATTTATGTGACCCAAATCCAAATCTCAACGATGTTAAAATACGTCAAAAACCACGGGTGCATTTATGTGACGTGGTTCGAGACGTGTTTTAATAACGTTGCAATATTCCTAAAAATGAATAAAGCGGTTAAAGTTAAAAAATGCACATAGGTTTTAACATGTATTAAAATCAGATAATAAGCCAATTATGATAGTTTAAGTGACCGTGCTAGAACCACGGAATCCGGGGGTGCCTAACACCTTCCCCCGGGTTAACAGAATTCCTTATTCAGAATTTCTGGTTCGCAGACTCCAATTGGGAAGTCGAAATTTTCCTCGATTTGGGATTCAAGTTAAACCGGTGATTTGGGACACCAAAAGCCAATCCTATCCCAAGTGGTGACTCTAAAAATAAATAAATAATCCCACTTCGAATAATGTCACTTTAAATGGAAAAACTCCCTTATACATTATCCTTCGGGGTGGGTGTGTAAAAAAGGAGGTGTGACACTTTCTTGTACTAGTGAACAACATAGTCAGCAGGCTCAAATCTCCTAAAAAATATTGCACATATTGCATGGGAGCATGGTATTCTTTTGAGCTGCCATGATCCGCATGTCCATGTATTTTTGACAAAGTCAATAATATGTTTGTATATCTCATGTTGTATCTCATACCCAATGTCCATATTCCATTTAAATTCATGTCTAACTACATATTGAGATTATTCCTCTATGTACCCTATTGCCATAGGAGATACATCAGAAATTCACCTTGTTGCAAATTCTCTCATGGTAGTCATCCTCTCCATCACCTTCACTCTAATGTCTTCTAACATGGTTATGATAGACTTGTGCCTAGCAGACAGGATCTAACTGTTGAAAGTCTCACACATGTTGTTCTTTACAGAATCACATTTACTCCAATCTTTAAAGAATGCTCTACACTAACATTGTCTGGGGTATCTCAGTAGATCCTCAAAATCTTACTGTCACCCAATTCTGCCAACTCATTTATCTTAGCCTTGAGATATGCTTCTAATGAAGCTCTTGCACAGGCCCAGAACTTCTTCCTTCTTTCCTCACCTTTCCACTTTTGTTTCCAGTTGATCCATATGTGTCTTGCACACATTCCGTGCTCAGCATTTGGCATCAACTCGGCCACAGATTGAACAAGTCCCTTAAGCAACAAGAAAAAGAGTTAGAATATCAAAAACATACATAAAGTAATTACGGGAATAATAAAAAGAAATATATATATCTTCTGCATATCATAAATAATGTTGGATTCTGTGAGCTACAAACCATGCATAAGACACCTAAAAGACCATGACCACGTGTTCTCTGTCTCCTTTTCAACCACTGCCCAAGCAACATGGTATATTTGATTGTTACATCTTTACCAATACATGATAGTAGCTCACCTTTACACACCCCCTTCAGAAATACTCCATCAAATCCAATAACATTTCTACATCCTTCCAACCAACCTACTTTGCAAGCATGTAGACAAATATAGATCTCCATAAATACCTCTTTACCAGGTATTGTCTCCTTTGAAGTCTTCGACATAACAGTGCTATCAGGGTTTGTACACCTCAGCATGTCAGCATAATCATATATTCTAGCAAGCTCCTGCTTGTAATCACCCAGATACTTACCCATGACCTGATGTTTAACCCTGGCACAGATGGATTTTTTCACATACACACCATACTTTATCCTAATCAAATCGTGCAACTTCCTAAGCTTTATGTCAGATTGGTTGATAATCTTGTCCTTGAAATGTTTAGCTACCCATGCTGTATTAGCCATCTTGTTTCTGGTTCCTCTGAAACACTTATGAATAGGATAGTAGGTCCTGACGAAATTCCCTGTGTATCCCTCCAAGCTTCCCAAAATATGCCATCTACGTCTTGTTGAGTTCACACATGTTGCCCTAACCCTCTGTTGCTCATTAGGCCTCAACTTAATTTGAACTCTCCTTTGTACAGCATAATCATGCAAAGTAGTTCTGAATTGTTTAACACTTTTAAAAACCATTTTCAACTGGAAATAAATTTTCTTGCAAGTAGGATCAAAGTATACCCTGATGTTGTATCTTCTCGATTGAGGATTATGTACCCCATCTTCTTCAACTACTTCATCATCTGTATCCTCACTACCTAGATTTGAACTGTCCGGGTATTGCTCATCCCCTAACTTCCCAACATATTCGGAACCCCTATCCTTATACATGTCTTCAAAACCAGGGTCTACACCTATAGGTCCATTAGGTATCTCATCATTATTAACTTCACTAGATCTTAAGTTACTACACTTTTCATTCACTTTAGCCTATCTAGCAGCAAGAACTTCAGGTTCTAGATCACTTGTCTCTCCAAGAATATCCTCATCACCACCGTATAATGACTCATATGTATCATCATCATCAGAAATAGCCTCATAATCACTATCCCCGCTCTCCGAGTTTCCCTTATCACCCTCATCACACTCAGAATCAGTTGCTAAATGAAAGTTATAGAATTCACCTTCATCTTCACTAGACTCTTCTATATCCTTTTCTCTATCAGCAGCCCTCTCTTTACCTTCTCATGTGTGTTATCACCCCTATTTATGTCATTGTTAGGTGAGTATGTTGCCCTAGCATTAACATCACTTGTTTGCCCATGTGATATTTCATTAAAGCCACATGGTTGAACATCAGTGTAGTCCATATTTATGCTACCAATACTCAACATTTAATCAAGGCCCAAATTAACACATGGTGTATTAATTGTATGACATAGATACGCATCAATTAAATCAATATCCTTAAGGTCTTTACACAAAGCTAACACATCAGTATCATATTTCAGAATCAAATTCTCCTTTTTTGTTAATTTTACATGCATATTTATCTACTGTTAAGTACCCCATATCCTTATCCCACTCATTAAAATGAGTTATATGCAATTCATCAATGTCAGCTTGAAGAATAACTGGGTAAATTTGCCCATTTACATACCTTATAAATGGGTTAGCCACTAACCACCCTAGAAGATGAAACTGTAATTTTACATATACCACCATTGAAACCTATAAAAAAAAAGGCCAAGTCAGATATACTTTAACCGTGAAAAGCCATAATTTTATCACAACGGGAGACAAGAATATTTTGATATGCAAGAAAACTCAATTTTTTTAACCCAAATGCTAAATCAATCATGAAAAAGACAAAATCCCCGAAGTAAAGTTAAGATTCGATTGTTTTTCCCAAAAACCGTAATTTAAAATCTCAAATAACAGCATTTTGTGCATGCAGATAAAAAATAGCTTTGACCTTCACAGATTATTTCATAAGAAATTAGATGATAAATGAGAAAACAACATCAAAAGAGATAAAATTCCTAAAGTAAAGTTAAGATTCGACTGTTTTTTTCCAAAAACCCTAATTTAAAATCCCAAATAACAAATAATTTGTGCAAGCAGACAAAATATAGCTGACTATCACATATTAATTCAAGAAAACATATGACAAGAGAAAACAACATCTAAAGAGACAAACTAAGCTTTAGATCCTTGGTCATTTGCTAACTGGATGGACACGTCTGTGTATGTGTAATACATGTGTGTAGGGTCAATGGTCAGTGTTTATTAGTTAAGGGAATAATGAGTTCGAGTGTTCAAAAGGGGAAAGTTTAAAGTTCATGTATGGCTTTTAAAAGCCCTAAAAGTTTAAGTTGCTAGGAAGCCATTTCTATAATTTATAACTTTGTTATGAATATTCAAATCCTTTTAGAGATTTATTTCTGGCTTTGATTGCGAAAATGTATTCCCTCTTGGCCTCTTCATCCCACTTATATGACATTCTTTCCATTTAGATATTCAACTTTTTCCCTTTGCTAAAATCTTTTCTCGCGTTAAATTTGATTTTTTTTTTTAAGTTTAAATATGTAAAAGTATGTATGTGAGTTTAAATAAGTAAATATAAATTTAAAAATCAAAGAAATTAACATCATAAAAACATGAATACAGTTTGACATTAGAATCGTTCTTTTACAACCGTGTTCTTTTTTTTCTTAGAGTAAGAGTGATAGAGTGTTTGATCACACCCAACTACGTGTAATAAAAGGATTAACGATCGTTGTATCTCACGTGAAATTAACCTATCAATTACGAGTTTATCGTAAGAATCACGCAGTCAACTTTCAAAGTAGAAAATAATGATTTCTTGATTGTGTTACTAACTAGTGGCAAGTAATAGAATTCTCACGAAATAAATTTAAAGTTGTGAACAAGATTATGGAAGCCTTGGGTTGTGACTTTCCCAAATGTCGAAGTACCTTCTGCTATGTTATCTATAATTTTGCGTAAATTTTCTACTGATCATAAGTACTTCTCTCATTATAATTTTCTCTTGAGTAACTACAATAATTTACTAAAGTACTCTCTCAAATTACGCTAGTTGCACTTTTTGTCACTTACTAAGATCACGTCAAGGTTTAGTTATTTTTAATCCCAGATTTAAATCCTCCGTATTAATTTCTCATATACTTTAGGAGTAATGTTATTCAACAATCAACTAAATATGTACTCTTTCTCACGTAATACATGAACACAGTCAATTGAGGGCCTTTCAATCAACAAAGATAATCACATAGTGAACAAGTAGAGAAAATTCAATGGCGGAAATATATTAAATGTAACGGATCATCCTCCAAGCGGTGGCCAGTGTCTTTCATAACACTAGAGGAATGATCTCATATGCCTACTAAAATTTGAAAATAACAAAATGATCTTACAAAAATATCTTATGTTATTTTAACTGATCTCGTGTAAAAAAACCATATAAAAAAAATAACTTTCGCAATGAACTACAAACCAGACCTCCCACATAACAACCAGATTACATCATTTGAATATTCAATAATTAGAATCACTTTCACAATGAAACGAAAGTAAGATGTTATAATGATGGGTCTTTTGTGTAGATGACTTCTTGAAAACAACAAAATATAGAGTCTCATTTCATGTTTGGGCTTGCTGGATGTTGTTGATTGAAATGCTTGGTGTTGGGCCTCTTATTCATCTTTAATGAAAATCATTTACTTCTTTTCAGTTCTCGTTTTTCGTCGGAAAAAAAAATCAGAAATAGCCAGATCTATAACTGGTAATTGAAAAAGTGATCGAAATTTAGCAGTCACTTTTTTATATAAAGATAAAATCTGAACAAAATCACCCTTAAAAATTTAGAAAAATTCCAGCATAATATACTGGAGCTCGAATTTTTTACATATGAGATTCCATCATACTATGCTGGAATTTCATAATGTGTTGGAGTTCCAGTATAATACGCTGGAACTTTTCGTGTTTCAGCAAAATAGTGGATATTTTTTAGTGACTTTGCAAACGCTGACTGTTTTTCAATTACCGGTCCGAAAGCTGGCTAGCTCGTGCTATTTTCACTTTTTCGTCAAGCAGCAATAAGGAAAACATCATACAAATATGAAATTAAAACATAATTTTTCGATAAAATTTGACCCCAAGTCCCGGGAGCTATTGGTCTAATTAAACCACTATCTTTAGCTATTACATCGAGATTCCATTAGCTATGGACAAAAAGGAGAAAAAAAGAAAGATCCCGTTAGCTGTTTATTTTCAGACTATTTAATTTATTAATCCACATGATTCCCACAATTTGGCGAAAGTTCGCAATCTCGAGTAGCCTTTAACCTCCAATTTTAAGTTTCACTGCGTTAGCAATTCAATCTTTGAAGCAGATTAATTCAAGAGCATTTGTCCACTTTTGTTAATACTTTTTTCAAATCTAGATATGTCTTCTTCTTCCATTTGAACTTTTAGTTTTTTTTTTCCTTATTTAAAGGTCTTTGAATTTTTAATATTAAATTTATAATTTTAGCCAGCCAACATAAAGAATGTTAATTCAAATAGTTATGTTTTGAAATTTATCACTATAATACTTTCACACTAAGCTCTTCTCGTTATATTAGACTAGTAGTCGTACCCGCGCGATGCGCGGTCAGTATTAAATAATATTAGTTAAATTAAATCCTAATCGAGCTTGTTTGAACATATTAGATCGTATTGATTAATAAATTTAAATTATCATCTTATTTTTCAATACGATATACCCAATAATAAAATCTCTATTAAACTAAAAAGACTTATATAGTTATTGAAGAACTTTTTTGTTTTATATTTTTCTTTATATTATTATCCAATGTTTAGTAATTATACATTGTTAATAAAAATATTTATTAGCATATTACTTTGTTTAATATTTTTGTCTGATCGCTTTTTTTTTTTGTAATATGAGAGAAGATATATATTTTATTAGTCTTAAAAAAATCAATTTAAATTTTATTATGTTGTTCTCGATAATATTATCTGAATTTTGATGAATAAAATATCTATTAAATTAAAGGGACTTATATAGTCATCGAATAATTTTTTTGTTATGTATTTTTCTTTATTATATTATCCAATATTTAGTATAGCTGCATTGTTAATAGAAGTTTTTATTAGCATATTAGTTTGTTTAATATTTTTATCTACTACTTTCTTTATATAATATATACATTATATAATATATATATATATATATATATATATATATATATTGTTAAATTAACATATGAATTATTAATCAAAAACCAATTTAGTATAATAACTACTCTCATATACACACACACACACACACACTACTACAACTATATTAGGAAGAAATTACTCTCCAATTTAAATTGGTAGTTTTTTATTTTTTTGTTATTTTTGTTTTTTATTGTAAAATAATTTTAAAACTCTAATTTGAATGAGTAGAATATTTTTTTGTATTTTTCGTTTTTTGTTGATAATTAAGATATCAATATTTATTAATTCAAGTAGTGTAACCAATTAATTCAAAATTTAAAATTCAATAAAAAGTTAGTTAAAAAAGTAGTTTATTTTGTCTTAAAAATGCCACTTGGCTTTTTGTGGTTAAGACACTTGTCTTAATGTAGTGGTTTTGCTTCTCCTATTCTATATAGATAGATTTTCATTCTATTTGATCTAGGATTTATTAAGCTCAACTAAGATTCACCCCATCAATTTGTTATTGATTGGTTTAGCAATTATTTGCTCAAACACCTTTCATCTTTCTTTGACTTGAGATTTTGCTCCATTGGAGTAGCCTTTTCTTTTGACTCCCCCATGCCAAAATGCTCCAAGAGACTCTCTGCATAGCCTTTTTGAGAAACAAAATAACCTAGATCTGATTTTTTCACTTCTAGACCAAGAAAACATCCAATCTCCCTCAAATTTTTCATCTCAAAATGAACAGACAAGTCATTCCTCAAAGTAAAAATTTCTGATTCATTTCTCCAGTTATTATCATATCATCAACATAAAATAATATCAGGAGATGCATATTTGATTCTAATTTTACAAATAAACTAGAATCCGAATCAGAAACTCTAAAATCACAAAATATTTAAGTATTGAGCAACTTTACCATACTAAGCTCCTAGTGCTTGCTTTAGGCCATAGAGCGCTTTCTTCAAACGGAAAACAAATTGCATAGAGACAAAGCCATGAGGTTGCTCCATAAAGACTTCTCGATCCAACTCTATAGGGAAATGACACCGAAAATAACAACAACAATAATAATACTGCAATAAAATGATTTGTGAGCGGAAATACACCAACTGGCTTGAGTCGTGCTAGGCACTGTCCTAAGAAACTATTTCAGCAATGTGAAATGTTTCCCCAGGATTAAACAAGCCCATCTCCATTTATTTAGAGGATACAGGAATCAGCAAAATTACATAATAAATCCAGCAAGTTGGAAGAGAAAGAGCAACTAATATCTTATGCCAATCAAAAGATTATATAAGAAGAAATTAGAAAGAGAGGGACGTACAGGAGAGAAAGAAGATAGAAGAATTTCTTCTTTGCTAATGATTAGCTTTTCTTGGTGTTTGATGATTGAAGAATGATGGCCTAATCATGGCTATTTATAGGCCTAAGGAAAGCTTCTACACAACACAAGTGTTTTACTTACTTGTCAAATTTCCTTCATGCAAGATGACACTTAGAAAAAATAAGCCATTTGACCATAGCTTCTAGAAGGCTTGCCACATGTAAAAACTCTTTACATGCATATTGACATTTAGTTTAAGGCATAACACTTGGACTCATTTATTTTGAAAATACTACCACAATCGCCACATATTTTCAAAATTTATAGGATAAGAATAAAGGAATGAAAGAATTGACTTGCTGAATTTGCATGGTCCAAATGTAATAGGTTTGGTGTCTTCTGGACTATGAACCAAACTTAAACCAATAAAATTTAACTCACAGAATTACTGGTGAAATGTAATATTTCTATGAACCAATAATTCTTATTGTAAGCCAGAGATTTTATCAATCACATTTTGACCCTTGGTAATTTTGCTGTCCAATGCGGTTTTGCGCCCAAAAGGCCATGCGCGTGCCTGGTTATTCATGAGAGCTCTAGAGACTAGGCCAAAATCTCATAGGAGCGGCCCACTCCACTCTCATATAGGTGAATTCATCAAGTGTATACTGCTTTTAAATACACCATCCATAAAGGACTATGAATTTCATTAAGAGTTATAACTCAGCCTCTCAATTAGTAGTAGTCAAGCAGTCTCTTTTAGTGCATCAATGTCAGTATTGACTTGTTATTACCCATATGAACTTACTTCATGGGATCTCCAATCACATAGGTTGGGTTACCATCTCTATTAATAACATGTAGCCTTAACCCCATCTCTTTTGAGGTTTGAAGAATTAATTTTCTTCCCACGGGTTTAGTCAGAGGATAGGCCAAATTAACTTCTGACTTCACATAATCAATGGAAATTATTCCATCTCCCAGCAACTGCTTTATGACATCATGTCTCAATTTCATGTGTCTACTTTTACAATTATAAGATTTATTCTTTGCTATAGCTATTGCCGCTTAGCAATCACAGCGTATAGACACAGGAGGCAATACGTCATTTATTAGAGGGATATTAGCTAAGAAGTTTCTTAGCCACTCAGCCTCTGAACCAGCTAACTCCAGAGCTACAAACTCTGATTCCATAGTCGATCTAGCAATGATCGTTTGTTTAGCTGATTTCCACGATATTGCACCACCACCAAGGGTGAATACATAACCACTAGTGGATTTTGTCTCATCTGAATCAGAGATCCAGTTTGCATCACTGTACCCTTCTAAACTAGAAGGAAATCCACTATATAGGATACCATAATTCATGGTTCCTCTCAAATATTTCATTAGTCTATCTAATGCAGACCAATGCTCTCTGTTGGGATTATGAGTATATCTACTCAGTCTACACACAGCATAGGCTATATCAGGCCTTGTAAAATTCATTAAATGCATCAGACTCCCAATAATCTGAGCATATTTAGACTGAGCAACTGGGTCACCATTATTCTTTTTCAACTGAGAGTTAGCATCAAAAGGAGTGCTCACAGATGTGACATTAAAATATTCAAACTTCTTAAGAAGTCTCTCAACATAATGTTCTTGTGACAACATTATGCCATCTTCACTCCTTATAACTTTAACTCCCAATATCATATTTACTTCACCCAGATCTTTCATATCAAAATTAGAAGACAAAAATAATTTAGTACTTTGCACAATATTTAAACTTGTACCAAATATAAGCATGTCATCAACATATAGACATATTATCACATAATCATTGTCTACCACTTTAGTATAAACACATTTATCCACCTCAACTGAAGAAAAACCGTCTCTCAGTAAGACTTGTTCAAATTTCTCATACCACTGCTTAGGAGCTTGTTTAAGGCCATAAAGAGATTTAATTAATTTACAAACTTTATTTTCTTGTCCAGGAATGACACAGCCTTCAGGTTGAACCATATAAATCTCTTCTTCTAAATCACCATTTAGAAAAGCAGTTTTCACATCCATTTGGTGGATAAAAAGCTTACGGATTGAAGCTAAGGCAATTAAAACTCGAATAGAAGAAATTCTAGTCACTGGTGCAAATGTATCAAAATAATCTATATTTTGTTTTTGAGAAAATCCTTTTGCTACTAACCGAGCTTTATATTTATCTAAAGATCCATCAGGATTAAATTTCTTTTTGAAAATCCATTTACAACCAATAGGTTTTGCACCAGGAGGTAAGTCAGTTAAAATCCATGTATTATTTTTCATAATGGAATCAATTTCAACTTTTATTGCCTCTTTCCAATATTTAGCATCTGAAGAAGATATAGCTTCAAAATAATTTGATGGTTCATTATCGACAAGAAAAGTTTGAAAATCATTTCCATAAGAAAAATATTCTTTCCTAGGCCTTTTGCTCCTTCTCAGTTCCTCATTAGAGGTAATTTCATTATTTGTTTCAACAGGTTTATGAGAAATTTTATCAGATAATGGATAAATATATTCAAAGAACTTAGCATTCTTTGTCTCAATTATAGTATTGTAATCAAGCACATCACTTTTTAAAACAAGAAATCTGTATGCAGCACTATGTTCAGCATATCCAATTAGCATGCAATCAGCAGTTTTAGAACATATTTTTCTCTATTTAGGTTCAGGCAAAAGAGCTTTAGCAA
Source organism: Nicotiana attenuata (assembly GCF_001879085.1). Lineage (NCBI taxonomy): Eukaryota > Viridiplantae > Streptophyta > Magnoliopsida > Solanales > Solanaceae > Nicotiana > Nicotiana attenuata. Next base: position 105,087,312 of record NC_031995.1, on the reverse strand, counting down.
GGCACCCCCACACTTTTAAATATTTCAAGTTAGGTTTATAACCCTTCCATAATTCATAAGGAGTTTTGCCTGTTCTTCTATGTGGTATTCTATTTTGTAAGTGACATGCAGATAGAATAGCTTCACCCCACAAATTATCAGGAGCATTAGAACTAACTAACATAGAGTTCATCATCTCTTTCAATGTTCTATTTTTCCTTTCAGCTACTCCATTTGACTCAGGTGAATAAGGCGGAGTTACTTCATGAATTATTCCATTCTTTTCACAAAAATCATTTAAAGTTAAATATTCTCCACCTCTATCTGATCTAATTCTCTTGATTTTTCTACTAAGTTGATTTTCAACCTCAGTTTTATAAGAAATAAAAGCATTAAATGCATCATCTTTATTTCTAAGCAAATACAACTTAGTATATCTAGAAAAATCATCAATAAAAGCCACATAATATCTTTTACCACCTCTAGTCATAGTCTGCTTTAAATCGCCTAAATCAGTGTGAATCAAGGATAACAATTCAGTTTCTCTATTTAGGGAAAAACAAGTCTTTCTAGTACTTTTAGCTTCAGCACATATTTCACACTTGTTAATAATATTTGAGTCTAAACCAGATATTAATCCTAGCGACTGCATTTTCTTTATATACGCGACATTAACATGTCCTAGTCTAGCATGCCACAAAGAAATTGACTCAACCATATAAGCAGAAGAAGATGCATTCTCATTGCTAGTATCAGAACTATTAAGCACAAATAAACCATAGTTACAATATCCATTGCCCACAAAAATATCATTTTTGGTCAATACGACCTCATTATTTTCAAATGAAACCTTCACTCCAACTTTTCCTAATAACCCCACAGAAACCATATTGGTTTGGATATTAGGAACATGCAATACATCACTCAATGCTAGAGTTTTACCAGATGTGAGTTTGAGAAGAATTTTTCCTTTCCCAAGAACATGAGTTGTTCTTGAGTCACCAAGATAAATAGTTTCTTCTCCTTCCTCAACTTGGGTGTAAGACAAAAATTCGTTTTTGTTTGCACAAATGTGCCTAGTAGCACCAGAGTCTATCATCCAATCTCTCACACTGGCCACATTATTTATTTGGGAAATGACCGCAACAATTATATTATCCGCTCTAGTCAAATTTAATTTTGACTTAGCGAGATTGTCATTTATCCCAACTCTACTATTGCATTGAGGTGAATTTTTCTTGAGGTTTTAATATTAGTATTGGATATGTAACCATGTCTGTTCACATACCTGTGTTTGGACATTAGTGTCTGCCGAAGTTGTGGATGCAATAACGTATTTGCAACACCATGAATATCTGGCAGGACAGCTGAAACAGTAGCAGTAGCGACAACACCAAAATTGGTAGCACCATCAAAAATTTCCATAGTAGTATTACTTGCCATAGTTTCTTAGATTGTAGGGAAATGATACCGAAAATAATAACAATAATAATAATAATAATACTACAATAAAATGATTTGTGAGCGAAAATACACCAACTGCATTGAGTCGTGCTAGGCACTGTCCTAAGAAACTATTTCAGCAATGTGAAATGTTTCCCCAGGATTAAACAAGTCCATCTCCATTTATTTAGAGGATACAGGAATCAACAAAATTAAATAATAAATCCAGCAAGTTGGAAGAGAAAGAGCAACTAATATCTTATGCTAATCAAAATATTATATAAGAAGAAATTAGAAAGAGAGGGACGTATAGGAGAGAAAGAAGATAGAAGAATTTTTTCTTTGCTAATGATTAGCTTTTCTTGGTGTTTGATGATTGAAGAATGATGGCCTAATCATGGCTATTTATAGGCCTAAGGAAAGCTTCTACACAAGACAAGTGTTTTACTTACTTGTCAAATTTCCTTTATGCAAGATGACACTTGGACAAAATAAGCCATTTGTCCATAGCTTCTAGAAGGCTTGCCACATGTAAAACCTCTTTACATGCATATTGACATTCATTTATTTTGAAAATACTACCACAAACTCTCCCTATAGAAATGCATTTTTTACGTCAAGCTGCCACAATTTCCAACCTTTGAAAGGAACAAGCGAAATTAGGGACCTGACAGTTACCATCTTCGTCACCGGGCTAAACATCTCCTCATAATCCAGTCCATAATTTTGATAAAATCCACAAGCAACTAGACGAGCTTTATACCTGTTAATGGTACCATCTGAATTTTTCTTCAAGGGAAAAACCCATTTTCAGGTGACTCGCTCACACTTTTCTGGTTTGGCTACCAATTCCCATGTTTCATTTTTGTCTAAGGCGTCAATCTCTTCTTGCATTGCTCTTTCCCAATGTGGAAAGCTCTTTGCTTCTTCATAACTTAATGGCTCCTGATCAGCACTTAATGCTCCTGTAAAGAAACATGAAGTCACAGAGTGATTGTTAAGTTCTACCTCATAATCTTTGAGATAACCTGGCTGTTTTTTCTCTCTTGTTGACCTTCTCACTGCTTCTTGTTCACCATCTTCTTCTCTTGAAATGTTTTGATATGGGGATTCATTTTCTGCCTCTTTATTACCAGATGCTTGCGCATTTACTTCAGGAAATAATAGCTCTAAATTGTCATGATTATCACCAAGAGCGACAGACTTTTGAGCAGAAAATGGAGATGACACTTCATCAAATACCACATCTCTAGAAGTAGTAAAATTTTTTTGTCTCTGGATCCATACACCTCCAACCCTTCCTATAAGAGTCATAGCCAACAAATATATATTTTCTTGCTTTCTGATCATGTTTGGTTCGATTAGATTTGGGAACATGAACATAACAAATAGAACCAAAAAGCCGAAAATAATTCACATTTGGCTTCTTGCTATATAAAATCTCAAAGGGAAATTTTTGTGTACCTGGCCATGGAGGCAACCTATTTGTCACATGGCATGCACATTCAATAGCTTCCGCCCAAAGCGCTCGAGGAAGATTCTTGTCATGCAACCATGAAAGACAAATAGAAACAAGATAGCCATGTTTTCTTTCTGCAACTCCGTTCTGCTGAGTGTATTGGGAAAAAAGTTGAATTTATATTGAAGATGACGTGGCGTGACACGTGGACTGGACAAATAGTCAAAGTATAACAATTAAGAAAAAGGTACGGGAGATGACAGGTACGAGAAGAGGAAGTGAAACAGGCACGAGAAGCAGTTTAGATATGAGTCTCGTATCAATTCGAGTCATTTAAAGCCAGTGGATCAAAAGGCATTGAAAACATGGATCTGAAGACAAAAAGGAGTCCAAATTCAGTATTAAATACCTGATACGTTAGAAAATTGGTATTTAATAGGAATGATTGTGTAACGGCTCATTTAATATCATTTATTGTCCATAAGTCTCATTAAAGCTTAGGTTTCATTCCTTTATCTAGAATCAACTATAAAAGGAGGAAGTTGTATTGGGAAAAGATCATTGTTGACATCATACTGAAATAAAAACGTGTTCGCTGCTTTATTATTATTCTCAGAAAGCCTATTATTCTTTTTTGGTCTCTTGATTATCAGTAACCCGATTTTTCATCTCAAATTCTAGTTTTAACCGAAATTATATTTTTTGGTTAAACAAATTGGTCCCGTTACCGGGAATCTGATAATCTATTCTTTTTAAGTTACATTCTATCTGTTGTTATCATCATGTCACACGACAATAATAACAGTGAAAACACCTTGGGAAACCGTATGCATCAAGATCAAGGAGATTTGCAGAACTTTAACGTGGTCCCTTCTCTTCAAAATTCACCACGTCAATCTCGTGAAGGCACTCCTAAATCACATGCTGATGAGCAAGAGCAATCAGAACATTTTAAGGGACCAGAAGAAGCTCTGCAAAGAATAATTGATGCACGGGTTAGCCAAGCTCTTCAGGCGCTAGTTAGCCGGTTACCTGCTGCACCGTCCACACCTTCGCCTAATAACAATACGCTGGAGAATCCTCGTTCTGGCCTTGTTAATTCAAACGAAGGAACCCCCATTGAACCACGAGAAATGAATCCAGGTAATACAAATAATTCTTATTTACAAAATTTGGTACTAACTTTGCAGACACAGCTCAAAGAACAAAACGAGCGCATCGAGCAAATCCCTGGAGTTCCCCCAATAATCAAAGGAATAGATGTGGATAAATATTCACAACAACCTTGGAAACCAAGTGCTGCTCCCCTTTCAATCCCTAAAAAGTTCAAAATGCCTGACATTTCAAAATATGACGGCACAACCGATCCACGTGACCATGTGACAGCATTTACTACAGGGGTCAAAGGAAATGATTTAACCAAGCAGGAGATTGAGTCCGTGTTGGTAAAAAATTTGGTGAAACACTCACCAAGGGTGCACTAACCTGGACAAACTCTTTTGCTGAGCTTGCAGATTCTTTCATTAAGGCGCACTCAGGAGCACAAAAGGTTGAAAAAAGAATGGAGGACATCTTTAAAATCAAACAAGGGGATATAGAGTTGCTCAGAGATTTTGTTGATAGGTTCCAACGTGAACGAATGACTTTACCCCGTGTACCAGATAATTAGGCTGCAATAGCTTTTGCGAGCAATCTAAATGTTAAAAGTTCTGAAGCCACGAGAAGACTTAAGGAAAGCCTTCGAGAGTTCCCTGCAACCACGTGGAATGATGTGTATAACAGGTACAGTACGAAGTTGCGAATCGAAGAAGATACCATGCCTCGATTTCAACATGAAGAAAGAAGCAGTTCAAGGAGATCTGAAACTGAAAAAAGATCAGGTAAAAACAGGTACGATCCTTATATGGGTCCTGCAGGAAAAGATTCACGAACAAAACAGGATAATCAACGATATGATCAAACATCAAGGAACAGGGAATCAGGCTCCTCATCAAGGTTTGCGAATAATCGAAACATACGCGGGGCACGAGATGATGATGGAAGTTTGAAGGCGAGATTTGGTGGATATAATTTCAATGTCACTACCTCCGAGCTCGTAGCTGTTTTAAGGAGCATGGGAGATAAGGTACGGTGGCCGAAGGAGATGCGATCAAATCCAAACAAGCGCAATCCAGATCATTGGTGCGAATTTCATAATGATCACGGGCATAAGACTTCAGAATGTAGATTCTTACAAAGTGAAGTGGACCATCTATTGAAACAAGGTTATCTCACTGAGTTATTTAGCGAGAAAGGAAAGCAAGCCTACATGAAAAACAGGCAAGAGCCACCAAAGCCCCCATCACCCAAGAGAACCGTGAATGTTATAAGTGGGGGAGAAGATATTTATGGAGTAACATACACAGCTTCAAATAAAGTTTCCAAAGTCACAATCACGCACGGGAAACGAGTGCGTCAAACCTTAGAGGATGGAAGTATCACTTTTAATGATGCAGACACAGAAGGAGTGATCACCCCCCACAACGACGCGCTGGTAATATCTTTACTTGTACATGATACTAATGTAAAAAGAGTGTTGATTGATCCAGGAAGTTCTGCAAACATCATCCTATTAAGAGTACTACGTGAAATGCAAGCGGAGGATAAGATGATTCCAAAGGCGCATACTCTAACAGGATTCGATAATTCCAGTGTTGTAACTAAAGGAGAGGTAATTCTAACAACTTTTGCAGAGGGTGTTGTGAAAGATACCAAATTTCAGGTAGTAGATATGGAGATGGCATATAATGTAATCATGGGGAGACCGTGGATTCATGATATGGACGTTGTCCCGTCAACTCTACATCAAGTAATGAAATTCCCATCACCATGGGGAATTTGTCAAATTCGAGGGGAACAACATACAGCTAGGAGTATTAATATGGTATCAGATACGAGTGTTGTAAATAAAGTTGAAGAAGACATAGACCAAACCACAACGGAACGAGGAAAGACA
>NC_031995.1:105075690-105081404 GCF_001879085.1 Nicotiana attenuata | reverse complement strand
ATATATATATAAAAGGGCCCTCTTTTATAAGCCTCATGTTGATATTCCATGAGAAGAATCATAAAGCATTTTCAAAGAATTAAAATGCTAAGTTATTCTATAAGTCCTAAATAAGTAAATAGGCAAGAATAAAACATAAAGAAATACTCATAAAATTTCTTAACATAAAAGACTGAGGAAAAACTTAAATCACCAAAATATTTGTCTTACAAGTGCCCCATTATGGTAACTGGGGACTTCACCAAAAGATCCCTTCAAAATTGCCAAGGGATAACATTAACAATCATTAAAAGTTGTAACATCACTTTCTGAAGCAATAACAGGTGCGGTTACAACTTCTGACGAAGCAGCAATAGGAGCGATTTCAGCTGAGCTTGAAGAGATAACATCAACGAGGGAAGTAACAGTCACAGGAACTTCAATTTCCATAGACTGTGTCATAGAAGTTTCAACTTCGGAAGTTGGAGTTATAACTTCAAGTACCTCAGTAACTGCTTCGGAGTTCAAACACTCTTCTGTTCCAGGAGCTTCAAGTGCTGGAGAGGGGGTGTCAATAGTTCCAAGTACCGGAGAAGGAGTATCAGCAGGTTGTTGACCTTTTTCGATAGTGTCTATGACTTTGGCCAACTCAGATTGCAAGTCAAAGTTTCCTGTGTAGCCTCCATCAAAGCATCACATCGAGAATTTAGAAAAGCCCAACTCACGTCTATGTTGAAATTTTCTTCAAGAGCATTATATTCCTTCTCCAAAGCCTTGTATTCCTTTTCCCACATAGCAAGGTCATTTTTTATTATTTGGTGCTCGGCTAAATGAGAATTCAGGGAAGCTTCAAGAGAGGCATGAGAACTTTCCAAGGCACGGATTCTATCAGAAGAAATTCTTAAGTCATTCTGAGCATGACTTAAGTTTTGAGCTAACTCCTTTGCGTATTCTTCTTTCTTCTCCATGAGTGCTTTAAGCTCTTTAATCTCATCATTGGCTCTAGATAAAGAACGTTCCAGAAGCTCTTTATCCTCTTTAAGCTGACCCCAAGAAGCATTCGCAATTCCCAATTCAGAAGTTAAGCATGATTTTGTTGCTCCAAGTGAGCCTTGCTCTCCCGCAACTCTTCTACAGTCACTTGGGTACTCTCAAATTGTTTTTTCCAGTTTGCTGCCTCAAATAATGCATCCTCAGCTATTTTCCTAGCCTCAGATAGAGCCCTTGTAGACTCTCGTTCCTTTTTCTCCAATGAAGAAACTCGCCCCATCAATTCAGTCCCGATAAGATTAGCCTACGGTCATAAAGCATAGAAGTGAGAACTTAGAAAGAAAAAGAAGGAAAGCATTCAAGGTTAAGAAAATTACCTTCAAAGTTGAATGAACTATGTCATTCATCAAAGTGTAACAACTATGACTTTGCATCTTATTCTTTTCAATTTCTCCAATAAGAGGTTGGAGCCAAGTATCAGCTCTCCCAGATTTTCTTAAGAGGCTTTGATTAGCAGGGATTTCGAGTGTGACACTCCTCATAGTCATGCTTGTATTGCTGGAACTTACTTCTATATGTGGGACAGATGAAGATGGAACAGCGGAAGGGGAAGTAGTAGAAAATGTAAACACCACAGGAGTCGTAGGAGTGGGAACAGGAACGGAAGAAGTAGACATAGGAATGGAAGTAGAAGCAATTAAAACTGGTGAAAGAACAGAAGTAGTCAATGCTGGCAAAGAAACACTTACGGTTGGCAAAGGAATGGAAGAAATAGGTGCGAATGAAGAAAGAGGAACTTCATCGAAAACAGGTCCGAGCTCGCCACTCTCAAAACCACTATCAAAGAGATGCTGAGTTGATTCATTTGTGTTTCTTGGCACGGTATCTTCATCTGAAGGAATCAAAACAGGCTCGGTGGTCGAAGTTTGAGCAGGAGTATCTTCAATTTCATCATCATTAATAACTCGTCTCCTAATTCGTGGCCTAGCTATTGACAAGGTACCTCCCTCTTCCTCATTCTTAGAACCTTCTCCCATAGCTTTCCTTTTTTGAAGCAAGGTTCGAGTCTTGTCCAAGTCAAGTGCAGCATTACCAGACATGCGAAGGGCTGTGACAACATCAGCTGTCATTCCTCTGTTACCAAATCCTGATTAAAAGAAGAATACACAATCAACATTAAGAAAAAAGTACTTAATGTGCAAAAAGAAAAATGTATAAAGAAAAGAGGCGATACCGTGTGTTTTAACTTTCCAGCCATGTAAAGCGAAAATTGATTTCCAAGTTCTTTGCTCCTTAGGAGCAACCTTCAAAATTGAATCTACCCAACCACGAAAGTTGGGAACAGGTTCCACATCTCCCATGGTTTCTACAAAAAACCAAAAAGAGACAAATTTAGAAAAAGAATCGAAATTCTCAACAGAAAAAGAGGTACGGTCAAATAAAAAAAAATTAAGTGCAAAATTCCACTTCTCAGGGAAGGGAATATTTGTTTCACCAAGTAAATCCACCGTACGCACAGCAACGTAACGGGCATACCATCCACGATCATTGTCATCTTCTGTACTTACCAAAACCTTCTTGCTTCTCGCAGTTAAGGTAAAGACTCCATGACGTATCAAATTAGGGTGATATAAATGGATAAGGTGAGAAAAGGTGAAATTAACAGTGGCTTTGGTAGAAAGATATCTCAAACAAGCCACTGCTCTCCATACTAAAGGACCAACTTGGGCCAGACAAATATTAAAGAAACGGCAAAAACCGAGGATGATTGGGTCAATTGGGGGATTAAAACCCAAAGTAAAAGGGTAAGTATAGACAAAAGAGTATCCAATCCTAAAAGAAGAAATTCTTTGGTTTATGGAAGGAATTGACATTCGAAGACTATTTTTCCGGTTACAATCTCCTCTGATGGTAGGGATTGTAAGTTTGGTCACTAATGTAGGATATGTGTCAGCTTTGTCTAAACCAGCAACTTGCTTTTGAAGGGATTGTCTATCACTTACAAAAGATAAATCACTTGGTACGATTTCATCAACTAAAGGTTCTCGAGAAGAATTAGCAATTTCTTTACCTTTAGAAGAAGGAGTTTTCAGAATAGAACTCCTAGAAGAAGAACCAGAAGAGCCGCCTCGAGTAGATTCTAATCCTGTACGAAGTCTGCCTCCTCTGTCTCTTCTATGTCTAACAGGGGCATTGGGGAATTTGTCTAAAATAGGAACTTTTCTAGGGTTAGAGTTTGGAGACGCCATTGTTGAGCAGAGATGAATCGAAGGGAAGCAAAAATAAGGAAGAAAAAATGTTTGCTAAAGATTTATGGAGAAGAAGACAAAGAAAGAAAAGGGGCAAGTTTATATATAAACTCAACCGTCAGTAATTAAAAAGTGTAATGATGGAAAGCCTATAATAAAGGCAACTATCACTTCGTGAATAGTGGAGTTACAAAATCCTTAGAAAAAGGCTGTAAAATCGCAGAACTAATGAGAAGACGACACGTATATGGTGCATTAAATAGAAGAGACAATTGAAGAGGCAATACTGTCATCGCATTGATTATGGCAAAAATTCCCTTTTAATGAAGATCCACTTCCCAAATATTTAATTGATAAATAAATAGAAAGTGGGGGGACTATCTGTATTGGGAAAAAGTTTGAATTTATATTGAAGATGACGTGGCGTGACACGTGGACTGGACAAATAGTCAAAGTATCAGGTACGAGAAGAGGATGTGAAACAGGCACGAGAAGCAGTTTAGATACGAGTCTCGTATCAATTCGAGTCATTTAAAGCCAGTGGATCAAAAGGCGTTGAAAACATGGATCTGAAGACAAAAAGGAGTCCAAATTAAGTATTAAATACCTGATACGTTAGAAAACGGCTCATTTAATATCATTTATTGTCCATAATTGTCTCATTAAAGCTTAGGTTTCATTCCTTTATCTAGAATAAACTATAAAAGGAGGAAGTTGTATTGGGAAAAGATCATTGTTGACATCATACTGAAATAAAAACTTGTTCGCTGCTTTATTATTATTCTCAGAAAGCCTATTATTCTTTTTTGGTCTCTTGATTATCAGTAACCCGATTTTTCATCTCAAATTCTAGTTTTAACCGAAATTATATTTTTTGGTTAAACACTGAGGAGTGTCAGGACAAGTCATTTGACGAAGAACTCCATTGTCATCACAATACTGGAAGAAGTCATCTGACATGTATTCTCCACCATTGTTTCTCCGAAGACATTTTATCTTTTTTCCAAACTCTTTTTCTACCGCAGCTTTTGTACTCCACAAACTTAGACAATGCTTCACTTTTCTCTTTCAAAAATTTCACCCAAGTGAACCTTGAGTGATCATACACCAACACCATAACGTAGCGATGCCCACTATAGCTTGGTGTTCTCATTGGTCCCATCAAGTCTGTATGAACGAATTCAAACAATGTGGATCTCCAATTTGACGATGTTTTGAAAGGAAGACGATGAGATATGCCATATTGGCAGCTTTGACAAATCACATCCTCACGCACATTCTTCAAAGTTGGCAAGCAATCTACAAATTTCTTAGAAGAAATCTGCTGCAATATTTGATAGCCTACATGACCCAACCGAGCATGCCAAATTGCAACATTATCTGTTTGGCTTGTTTTCTTTACATAGGCTTCACATGCGGACAAAACAAATAAAGAACCTTTCTTCTCATCAGTAAAAATAATATCAGCAGAAAATAATAGTATTATTTTCATACATATTGTCAAGCGCCTTTACATCATTAGGTCCAAACAAGACATATTTTCTAGATTTTGAGGAACTGAAAACTAGATTTTTTGTCAAACCTGGAACACGATATAAACATCATGCAACTTGATACTTTTAGATTTACCAGCAACATCAATCGTCACAATACCTTCTTTTGCTACTGGATGCGTTGAGTTATCTGCTGTAATAATAACTCAATCTCCATGGTGTTCTCACATCTCTGAGAACAATGTCATCTCCAGTTACATGATAAGAGCACCCTGAATTAACGATCTACTCTTCCTTCTTACTGTTGTTTTTGGTATAATTGACAAAAGCTTGCGCTGACTTTTGAGTGCGGGTCAGAAACGGGTCAAGAACCATTGGGTTGAGCGCATGGGCGGTGATATTTTATGGGTTCTGTTTAACTGGAGCTAGCTTCGTTTGGAGTCTTGATTATATGGTGGATTAAAATTTCTTGCCTTCACCCACTTTTCATCATTTATGAACACTTCCAAACGTGAAGCATATTATGCCCACCAATTAGTCTAACTCAATCTTTTGATATGATCTTTTTTTTTTTTTTTTTAAAAAGTGATGTCTTTAAACAAGAAATAAATAAGAGGAGAATGGGTAATTAATTTTGATTTGAATTGTCATTTCCCTCAATACAAATATTTGCTTTTAGAAATACCAATTTTCTAGAAATACAAGCAGTTTATGCATTTATTTTATGATGTGCTTCTTGATGAATTTATCAACAACATGCAGCTAAAGAGAAGGAATTGAGATGAAGAACTGTGAGAGAAAATCATAGAGAAGAACAATGCTCTGTAATTTGCTACACGCGACTAAAAATGAAGAAGAAGAAGAAGCTACAGAGGTTTTAACTAACTAACCACTTAAGGACAGCTGTACATCACTAACTAACACCCTAACTATAGTTAAATTAACTAACTACAATTAAGCTAACTACGGTTAACCTATATCCTTTACAACCCCCCCCCCCCCC
>NC_031995.1:105035460-105075670 GCF_001879085.1 Nicotiana attenuata | reverse complement strand
CCCCCCCCCCCCCTCAAGCTAGGACGAGGAAAAATGTTGAGTAGTCCTAGCTTGGACATCAAATACGAATGTTGAAGTCGACTAAGTCCTTTGTAAGTATGTCAGCTTCCTGCTCTGCTGTAGGACAATAGAGAGTGGAGACAAGGCCTTGTTGAATCTTCTCACGAATGAAATGACAATCAATATCAATGTGCTTTGTGCGTTTATGAAAGATAGGATTGGCAGCAATAACACGAGCTGATTTGCTATAACTGCAGATAGGCACAGGGGAATTATGGTGCACTCCTAGCTCCTTGAGTAAACCAAGAATCCATATAATCTCTGCAACAGTGGAAGCTAAGCTGCGATATTCAGCTGCAGTTGAGCTTCTAGAAATGGTGGACTACTTCTTAGACTTCCAAGATATCAAGGAAGAACCAAGCTTAATGAAGTAGCCTGTAACTGATTTTCGTGTATTGAGGCATGCAACCCAGTCTGCATCACAGAATGCTAAAAGTGATTCAGAACAATGAGCAGTCAAGAGAACTCTCAACCTAGGACTATTTTTGATATACCTGACCACCTTGAGTGCAGCTTCCATATGAGAGACTTTAGGACTATGCATGAATTGGCTTAAACTCTTAACAGCAAAAGAAATATCTGGCCTTGTGATAGTTAAGTAAAGAAGCTTTCCCAAAAGCCTTTGATATGGTCCTGGATCAGTCAATAATGTGTCATCAGATGAACCCGTATGAGTGTCAAACTCAGTAGTTGTAAGCTTCACATTAGGCTCTATAGGACAAGATACAGGTTTGGAACCTCAGATCCCCAACTCAGCTATGAGTTCTAGGGCATATTTGCGTTGATGCATTAATATACTATCACTGTTTCGTGCAAACTCTATGCCTAGGAAGTATTTAAGCTCTCCTAGGTCTTTGATCTTAAAGAGGTTTGTAAATCATCCTTAGTCTGTTGGATCATGATAGGACTATCACCAATGATAAGGAGATCATCAACATAGACTAGGACAACCACCATGTGATCTCCTGCTTTTATGATGAACAAAGAATAATCTAAATGACTTTGTTGAAAACCAGCATCCACCAAGGCTGATATTAGCTTGAGGTTCCATTGTCTGGATGCCTGCTTAAGTCCATAGAGAGACTTAAGCAGTTTACAAACTCTGAATTCAGTTTTTGATCCATTGAAATCTTGAGGTATTTCTATATATACCTCCTCAGATAGATCTCCTTGCAAAAGATCATTGTAAACATCCATTTGATGAATAGACCATTTTCTTGAGGCTGCAATAGACAACACACTTCTAACAGTAATCATTTTCACCACAGGTGAAAAAGTTTCTTGATAGTCTAAGTCTTCTCTCTGATTATACCCTTTAGCCACCAATCGAGCATTGAACCTTTCAACTTCTCTTGATGTCTTATATTTAATTTTATAAACCCATTTGCATCCCATTGCCTTCTGTCCTTGTGGCAAGGATACCGATTCCCAAGTCTTATTATCCTCCAATGCCTTGATTTCTGCATGCATTGCCTCTACCCATCGCTTGTCCTTTACTGCCTCTGAATATGATGTAGGTTCCACCTCAACTGAAAAATTTGCCAAGTAGCTTTGACATTTTGAAGAAATTTCTTCATATCCAATCACCTCTGAAATAGGGTATTTGCAGCAACTTGCAGAGCTTATCTTGTCATTTCTAACATAATCCTTAAGCCATATGGGAGGCTTAGATACTCTTGTTGATTTTCTAGTTTCCTCAACATGAGGTGAAATAAAAGAATCACCAGGACTATCCATACCGTTATGCTCAACAGGATGTGGAATGTCCTGTTCATTTAAGACAGCAGGAGTCACAGTAGGTGAGCATGGTAGATTGGTTGCTTCAAGATGATTATCAGCAACAGAACTAACCACCACTGCATTTGGTTCTTCATCAAAATCTTGTCTATGTACTGGAGTTATATCCAGGAATAACGAATCTGATGAGTCTTCTGCTGTATGAAACAGAAATATATCTTCATAGAATACTACATCTCTGCTTATAAAAAACACTCTATTCTCCAAATCCAAAGGTCTGTAACCTTTCTGATGTGCAGCATATCCTAGGAAGACTGACCTCACTGCTCGAGGTGCAAATTTATCATGGCCTGTCAGATTAGTAGCAAAACATAGACACCCCAATAACCTTTAAATGTGTCAATGAAGGTGGTTTACCCAGAAGTAAGTCATATGGTGATTTATGTGCCAGAACAGAAGAGGGAATTCTGTTGATTATATATAGAGCAGCATTAATACAATGTTCCCAATATCTAACAGGTAAGTGGCCCTGAAATCTGATTGCTCGAGCAGTCTCAAGTATATGCCTATGTCTCCTTTCCACAACTCCATTTTGTTGGGGAGTATACGGACAAGAGCTTTAATGGACAATCCCATGCATTTGAAATAAGTCACTACATGCACTATTAAAAAACTCACTCCCATTGTCTGATCTAAACACCTTAATTTGCTTCCCAAACTGTGTTTTGATCATATTAATAAAGTTTTTGAGTAAGAATAACATCAGAGTTAAGTCTCATAAGAAACACCCAAGTCCATCTGGTAAAATCATCAACCAATGTAAGGAAGTATTTCATACCATTGTGAGTAGCAATCTTATAAGGTCCCCACACATCTATATGGATCAAATCAAAACTATGTAAACCTCTGCTAGTGCTAGTTGGAAAAGGCACTCTAGTTTGTCGAGTTAGAGGACAAATTTCACATTTAGACAGTGAGTCATTATCTAATCTACCACTATAATGTTGCATACTAGGAATCCTTCTGAGAACTTGAACTGGAACATGTCCTATTCTTTTATGCCATATCTCCATGCCTACTTTACTAGTTGTTGCAAAGGCTCTATATATTGTCTTCCCTAATGCTGCTGATAAATATGTACATACCTTCTTCCTTTCTACCAATCTCCTTCACCCTCCCAGATAAGAGGTCTTGAAACACACAACATTTAGGAAAGAAAGTAACACTGCACTTGAGATCTTCTGTCACTTTAGAGACTGACATGAGATTGAACTTAAAGGCTGGTACACATAACACATCTTTCAGTACATCACCTCCAGTAAGTTGACACTCTCCCATATGTGAAATTGATGCTGAATCTCCAGTAGGTAACTACACTTGCCCTGAATTTCCTACTGAAGTTTCATTTTTCGGTAAACTCTTATCACCAATCATGTGGTTAGTAGCACCCGTATCTACTATCCATTTGCAAAGTTCTAAGTTCTCACATAATGCTATATTACCACAAAAACATTTACCTGCCATGTTTGCACTTGCTCCTGCAGTAGAACCTTTGCTCAGCAACCGCAGCAACAGATTATATTGTTCCTTGGTGAAAAATTGAGCTGGCTCAACACTGCTGCTTGGCTGGTATATGTTTGTAGTTGGTGAAATTGTCATTCCTTGCTGTCCAACTACATCAATCATGACTGCATTTGCTTTTTTCTTCTGCTTGAAGTCAGATGGATATCCAATGATCTTGTAACAATTCTCCTTTAAATGCCCTGTCTTGTTACAGAATTCACTTCATCAATTTATAACATTCATTTCTAGTATGGCCTTTCAAATGACAAAAATCACATTATAAACTATAGTTTCTCCTTGATCTAGGTGTAGATTGGGCAGTAAACAAGGCAGTAGGATCATTATGCCCAGTTTACCCATAGGTACCACCAATAATTAATTTCCTGCTTCTTCCTGAACTACTATAGCATAAGCCTTATCTATAGATGGCAAACTTGGCATCAATAGAATCTGGCTCCTTGCTTGTTCAAAGCTATCATTCAATCCCATAAAAATTGTAGCAGTCGTTGATACTCCAATTGATCAATATACTCAGTGGCTGATGAAGGAGGTGGCAGTATCGAATCATATTCTTCCCAGAGATCTTTTAACTTGGTAAAATAGGTCGATACTGACGAAATCCCCTATGTTAAGGTAAATATTTCCTTATGTAAGTAATATAATCTCGATGCATTTACTTTGTCAAATCGCTCCTTGAAAGCAACCCATACTTTCTGTGCATTCGAAGAAAATAACACTCATGTTACCAAATCTCTGCTCACATTGCTCATGAGCCATGAAGTCACAATTGCATTGCACCGATCCCACTGACTTCCCAAACTTGGACCAAAATCTTCCTTCGATGTCGATCCATCAACCAAACACAATTTTTTCTTACCTAACAATGCTACCCTCATCGCACGGCTCCAAAGAGAGTAATTTTCCATACTCGTCAAAATGAGTCCCACCGACATTGATCTTGGACCATCAGACGCATGCAACTAAAGAGGATGATTGTGATCTAAAACAATCGAACTAGGTACCGCTCCGATGCTTGCATTAGTTCCATTATTCTCATTATCAATTGAATTCTTAGGAATTGCCATTGACAAACTGCAAAATTAGGGTTCAAAGCTTCTGGACTTGAGTAGATTCTCTCAAACTATCTTCAATTTCGCGAAGAAATTTCCTAGAATCACTCGATTAACGGCTCTGATACCATGATGAATTTATCAACAACATGCAGCTAAAGAGAAGGAATTGAGATGAAGAATTGAGAGAGAAAATCATAGAGAAGAGAAATTCTCTATAATTTGCTACAACCGACTAAAAATGAAGAAGAAGCTATAGTGGTTTTAACTAACTAACCACTTAAGGACAGATGTACATCACTAACTAACACCCTAACTATAGTTAATTTGACTAACTACAATTAAGCTAACTACGGTTAACCTATATCCTTTACACTTCTCATTTTCAAGTTCTAGCAAAGTAAATTATTTGCTTATTGGATTAGAATAAAATTTTAACATAAGAGGAAAAAAATACCGTTTTCATGGTCAGAGATTATATATTAACTATTTAAATAGGAAAGAAATTATTGAAACCGTTAATTTAATTTTATTATTCCTTGTTCAAATTATTTTGACAAGTGATAAACCAACTGTATAAGTGCAAAGAACAAACACTGTTTCCTTCTGATAAATCTCATTACATGTGAAACAACACAATTCAAATGAAACATATTATACTTGTGAAACTTACAGCTGCAGATATTACAAGACAAAAGATAAAAAAGAATTGTGCTATCCTTGTTTTCCCCCTGAAAGCCAGCAGCAATTAACACTCTATTTCTGAAGGTGTACTAACATTATGTTTTCTCTAGCCATGGTCCTAGCAGGAAACTGTTGCAAACTAACAACTATACCCAAAATAAAAGAGCAAATCAGCAATCTAATCATATCTAATTAACAAGACTTCTGTAAGAGAAATCCCACGCAGAGGTGGATACTTCTCACAAGCTAGAAGGGAAAAATTCGGGAAAAATTCAAAAATAGTCACATTTACAAGTGGTCATTGAAAAATAGTCACAGTTTCAAAAGTAATCGAAATTTAGCCACTTTTCATGTAAAGATAAATCTGAACGAAAACATTGTTCAAAATCTAGAAAATATTCCAGTATATTATACTAGAAATCCAGTATAAACACTGGACGTCCAGCATAATATACTGGAGTTCCAGTATATTATACTAGAACTCCAGTTCCAGTATATTATATCGGTGCAGCATAATATGCTGGAAGTTCATACACAGGTGCTCCAATCTCCAGTATATTATGCTGGAACTTTCCGCGTGTTGGAGTTCCAGCATAATATGCTGGAAGTTCATACACAGGTGCACCAATCTTCAGTATATTATGTTGGAACTTTCCGTGTTGCAGCAAAATAACGGCTATTTTTCAATGACTTTGTAAACCCTGACTATTTTTCAATTATGAGTCCAAAAATTGGCTAGTCCGTGCTATTTTTGCGAAAAATTCACACCTATATAATATGGGTTAGCCCATTTTCAATTTGTCCATGGATCATCCAACCCATTTTTTATCTACATGAAATATGGGCGGATTGGGTGATTACCCATTTTTTTTTTAACCCGTTTTCAACCCGCTCAAATCGGGAGAAATTCAAAAATAGCCAGATTTACAAGTGGTCATTCAAAACTAGCCACAATTTAAAAAGTAATCGAAATTTAGCCACTTTTCATGTAAAGATAAATCTGAATGAAAATATTGTTCAAAATCCGAAAAATACTCCAGCATAATATACTGGAGTTCTAGCATAAATATACTGGAACTCCAGTATATTATAATGGAGTTCCAGCAAAAGTGTACTAGAACTTCAACATAATATACTGGAGTTCCAGTATAATACACCGGTCCAGTATAATATGCTGGAAGTTCATACAAAGGTGCTCCAATCTCCAGTATATTATGCTGGAACTTTTCGCGTGTTGGAGTTCCAGCATAATATACTGGAAGTTCATACACAGGTGCACCGATCTCCAGTATATTATGCTGGACAGGTCTTTATTGCAGCAAAATAGTGGCTATTTTTCAATGACTTTGCAAACGCTGACTATTTTTTAATGATCAATCTAAAAACTGGCTAGCCCATACTATTTTTACGCTCAGATCCGATCCACCCCCCCTCCCCTCCCCCCATTTGCCACCACTAATCACGCATCAATGGGATTTTTTTTCCCTATTCAAAACCTATCATTTTAAGTTTAACAAAAATGAGAGGTGTCGGTGATTCATGCCTTTGTAACCAAGAAGGTGAATGATGATAGGTGAGAG
Organism: Nicotiana attenuata; assembly: GCF_001879085.1. Taxonomy (NCBI): domain Eukaryota; kingdom Viridiplantae; phylum Streptophyta; class Magnoliopsida; order Solanales; family Solanaceae; genus Nicotiana; species Nicotiana attenuata. The sequence goes on along the minus strand of NC_031995.1, from coordinate 105,068,976 downwards.
CAACTTTTCCAATTTGGCACATGCAACGGTCCCAAATATTTCTCTTTCATTCCCATTCAAACATTTTGTCGGTGAATACTATATCATTTAATTAACCATCCAATTAATATTTCAATAATAACATCCCATATGCAGCAGGCACTCTCACTTTAAGGTAGAGATCACATTCGTCTTATCATAATAAAATGCTCTTAGTCTTTTATAAGCACATCAATAATAGTGAGGGCACCCTAAAAAGGAGCAGTAAAAAAATGGTCCTCTTCTTCACACAAAGCTGGGATGAACTATTTATTATTCTTTATTCTCTTCAAATTATTTGGTAACTTGTTTTTTGGTTATCCGTTAGACTAAAATTTCACTGAAATTGGTCAATGATTTATTCATCTTCTGGTTGCACGATTCAGAATTTCAGATATCACGAAACTATCAATAAAAATATTGTACGCTCGTAGACTTTAGATTTAAAAGGCTAAGTATGAGTTTAAAAAAAAATTGATCAACGTCTAATTAAGAGCCTGTTAGGACATATGGTTTTCATAGGTTCATTTTACATTGCATTGTACTGTATTATATTGTTAAAATAATATCTAAAATAGACTATATTGTTTGTTGTACTTCAATAACATCTTTTGTGTTTGATTTGATTGTAGTATAATGCACGATAGCTGATAAACTTACTAAAATTTCTTTAATTAATGTGAAAATTAAAATAATCAAACTCAAAAAAACCATGCATACTAGAAAGTGACGAGAAACATGTATAGTGAGTGACAAACAAGAGTATACGAAAAGGAAGGGCTTAAAATAGGACGAAAACACATTAAGGTAATGGGGTGATGTTAAAAAAGAAAAAAGTGCGGTAAATAGTAAATGAAATTATTAAACAATAATAAGAGTAAAATGGGAAAGAAAAATAATATAACAATACCACCACACCAAGTTAATTTTTATGTAAAATAAGTCGTTCATTGTTACGTAATAATAAATATAATTAATAATATAATACAATAATAATAACTATAAGTACAAATATTATAAAATTATTTAACTACTACTATATATTTAATACAAAAACACAATTCAAACAACTAGTAAGTTGTATAGGATGAAATCAGTTCACATTAAGTACTTGAATGATAGAGTGACACGTGGAATCGGGGACAGACGGAATACGAAGCAGCGGAAGCCAAGACCGAGGACAACAACTTTGGTTGGCATCGAGTAGACCTCGAAGGGAACATTGTCAACGAGGACAAATAAATATTTGCCACCAGATGACATTCAGTGAAGAATATTCATCAGCATTAAATACACAACCGTTACAGAGAATTTTGGCATTCATAGCCTGCCGTTACACATTCATCAATGTGCCTCATTATTGTCATTTAAGAGGGGCTTGATCCTAAGACATTGTTCCCTAAGTTTAGCTATAAATAGTGACTTCAACAGCCCTTGTAACACATAAAATTTCTGACAAACTTATGCTACACATTATTCCAAGCTAAATAATACTTTATTTTCTGTCTTATTATATTCTTATCGCTGCCTTCGGAAGTCCTACTCCCGGAACCAAGCTGTCTGCTATTTTATCTCGATTTCTATGCTAAGTCTTGCATTCTATAAACCATGCTATAAGTTCAGTTGTACCATTTTACGGGTAAACAGTTTGGCGCCCACCATGGAGCTTAGATAGTTGCGTAATTGAGTTGATACTTGCATCTATTACTAATCTGTTTGATTCTTTGTCTTAGCAAAAATCGTAATAGATGGCAGATAACGATGTCAACATCGCACACAATTTTGAGGCACAGGAAAATCCTCCTCAATACGAGGATTCGATCAGTGACACCCGCAACAAGGAGGACGTAGCCATGCCGGTTCATGGAGCGCGGTATCCTCGACACGTTCGGGATGAGGCTCCTGATGACGCTGAAGACGAGCACGTTGCAGAAACGGTGAGGATCCTGAGGGAACAACAACAGACTATCATGGGCCATCTCTTACGGTAAGACCAGGCCATGGCAGAGTTAAGGCAAGCGTTATCAGGTGCTTCCAACAACGCGAATGGAAGAGGTCAAGTTCCTCCCGGTGCACCCACAAATCCAATAGTGCAAAGGGTTGATAACAACATCCCGAGGGGTGAGGTCAGCATCGACGGGGCTGGGGGGATCGTCAGCGGATCTTGTAACAATAATGGTAGTGATCCTTTCAAAATCGAGCTCATGCGATTTATGAGGGAAATAAATGCCCGAATGGACCAAATTCCAAGCGCACCACCAGTGCTAAATGGCCCAGACTCAAAGAAATACATCCAGTTGCCGTTCAAACCAAGCGCAACACCAGAGTTATTCCAAAGCAGTTCAAAATGCCAGATGTACCAAAATATGATGGGACTTCGGATCCTCAGGAGCACATAACCACCTGTACAATGACGGTGAAAGAAAACAACTTGGATCCACACAAGATTGAGTTGGTCCTGCTGAAGAAGCTCGGAGAAACCCTCACGAAGCAGGGCCTGACATGACACTCACTCTTACCCGAACACTCAACAGATTCCTTTGAGATGCTCGTAGACTCGTTCATCAAGGCCCATGCTGGGTCTAGGAATATCCAGGCCCGAAAGGCAGACATATTCAGAATTACGTAAGGAGAGTCCGAATTGCTGTGTGAGTTCGTGACCAGATTTCAGAAAGAAAGGATGCTACTACTCGCCATGCCGAATGAATGGGTAGCTGAGGCTTTTACTAAGGGGATGAACCCAAGGAGCTCCGATGCCTCCCAAAAATTGAAAGAAAGCATGCTCGAGTTCCAGGTGACTACATGGGCAGATGTCCATAACCGTTACGAGTCACAGATAAAAATAGAAGATGATCAGCTCGGATTCCCGACATCGACCAAGGTTCGGGATCGAGAAAAGAACAGAGAGAAACCGAAGGCTGAGTGCGATGCAGATCGGCGACCTTCTAAGGGTCGGTTTTTGCCCTAGAAAAAGGGCGATGGACGCAACAGAGGGTTCCGATCGGCGGACAGGTAGGCTCCCGATAGAACAACTGACCGTGGCCAAATAACAGGTCATTGCAAGACAAAGAGGTATCGGGTTCCCGGGACTCCACATATCCCAGGCTGTCCAAATACAATTTCAATGTCAGCGTAGTGAGCTAGTATCGGCGATGAGGAACACCAAGGAATCACGATTCCCGAGGTCGATGAGATATGATCCCAGCCAGAGGGATCCAAATTTGTGATGCGAGTATCATGGGACTAACATCCATCGGACTAGGGACTGCCGACATCTGCGAGAGGAGGTGGCAACATTGATAAAAACTGACCATCTCTAAGAGTTCTTAAGTGACCGGGCTAAAAACAACTACGGCCGCAACTAGGATAACGTAGAGCCCTCGAAGATAGGAGAAGACCTTTCTCGATTAACGATAAACATGATTTTCGGAGGAACTAGATTAATGGTATAACTTTTTTGGAAGCAAAAAAGACAAAGGTATCACTGACTAATAGCAAGAGACTTCGGGAAGTCATCGAGGATGATATCACCTTCACAGAGGAGGACATGATGAACTTCTACTACTGCACAACGATGCCCTGGTAATTTCTCTTAATGCTTTAAATTTTAAGATTAAACATGTTTTGGTGGACCAAAGAAGTTCAACCAATATAATTCAATGGAGAGTGTTGGAGAAAGCCAAGCTAACCGGAAGCATCATTCCGGCAACAAAGCTCCTCGCCGGGTTCAACTTAGCAAGTGTGACAACCCGAGGGGAGATCTCGCTGCCTACGAACGCCAAAGGGGTCAAGAAGAATACCCTATTTGAAGTAGTAGATGGCGACAACATAATTCTTGGCAGACCATGGTTACATGAGATGAAGGTCGTACCATCAACATACCACCAACTTTTGAAATTCCCAACTCTAGAGGGAATCAAACAAATAAGAGGAGACCAACCGACGACAAGGGAGATGAACGCGATCTCGGGTTCCAACAGTAAAGGGAAGAAACACGTGGCATAGCAATTACAGGAACCGGCTGCTGCCGAATCAAACGAAGACGACAAAGGGGAGGAGTCGTCGAAATCCTACCAAGTACCAAGGTATTCCAGGTACCGGAAAATACGGACGCGACCAAATCCATGACGGAAGAACTCGAACAAGTGGCTTTGTTTGAAAAGTTCCTAGAGAGGAAGTTTCCACTTAGGGACATGACTGAACCCCAAGCTCACGTCAGGATTTATAGAATTTCTTAAAACTAACGTTGATTGTTTTGCATGGACGCACGCGGATATGACAGGTATCCCGCTAGAGGTGGCCATGCATAAGCTAAGCCTGGACCCCAGCATCCCGCCGGTAAGGCAAAAGAAGCGCCCAACTGTCAAGGTCGGAAACAGGTTTATCAAAGAAGAGGTAACTTGATTTCTCGATATTGGTTCAATCTGGGAGGTAAAGTATCCCAACTGGCTAGCTACGTAGTAGTAGTTTCGAAAAAGAACAATAAATTCTGCATGTGCGTAGATTATAAGGATTTGAATAAGGCGTTCCTGAAAGACTCATTCCTATTGCCAAACATTGATCAAATGATTGATGCAACAGCCGGGCACGAGTTGATGAGTATCCTCAATGCCTATTCTAGGTACAACCAAATAAAAATTAACCCGGAGGATCAGGAAAAAACTTAGTTTATAACGAACTTTGGCACATATTGCAACAATGTGATGCCCTTCGGGCTTAAGAATGCTAGAGCCACTATCAGAAGCTCGTGAACAAAATGTTCGAAAAGCAAATAGGTAAAAAACGGGAAGTTTATATAGATGATATGATGGTTAAGTCTTTGAATGCAGGCGACCATCTGAAGCACCTCCAGGAAACCTTTGACATCCTAAGGAAGCATAGCATTAAGCTTAACCCCGAAAAGTGTGAGTTCGGAGTCAGCTCCAGTAAATTTTTGGGTTTCTTAGTATCACAAAGGGGGATCGAAGTCAATCCCAACAAAATTAAATCCATCGAGGACATTCCAGACCAATTGAAAAACGTGAAAGAAGTCCAAAGGCTAACTGGAAGATTGGCCGCTCTAAGTAGGTTTATTTCCTGGTCCTACGAAAGATGCCATCACTTCTTCTCACTTTTGAAGAAGAAGAACAATTTCGAATGGACAATAGAATGCCAACAGGCTCTGAAAGACCTGAAGCGGTATCTAGCAAACCATCCATTACTATCAAAATTGGAGGAGGGTAAGCAGTTGCTAATATAATTAGCGGTCTTGGAGGTAGCGTAAGTGCCGTTATAGTCCGGGAAGACGAAGGTACGTAACTCCTATCTATTATGCTAGCAGAATTTTATCGGGGGACGTAACTCGTTATCCGTACCTCGAAAAACTGGCCTTAGATCTCGTAGTCGGTACTCGAAAGCTTAGGCCTTATTTTCAACACCCGATAGCCGTGTTGACAACTTTTCCCTTGCGGGATATACTTCACAAACCTAAGTTGTCAGGTCGATTGGCCAAATCAACAGTTGAATCAGTGAATTCAATATCGAATATAAACCTAGTACTATGATCAAATCACAAGTTTTGGTCGACTTCGTGGCCGATTTCAGTCCCAGGCTGCTGCCCATGTACCATAAAGGAAGTGGTGATGGCGTCGGAAACGACATCAGGAGTTTGGACCTTGTTCACAGAAGGAGCTTCCAACGTGAAAGGGTCCGGGCTCGGGGTAGTCTTAATCATGCCCTTGGGAGAAGTCCTGAGGCAGTCCATAAAAATTATTCCTTTAAGTAACAATGAAGCAGAGTATGAGTCTTTTATTGCAGGACTTGAACTGGACCAGGGACTAGACTCTGAGGTCATCAAAATCAAATGCGATTTCCAACTAGTGGTAAATCAAGTATATGAACCTTCGACACCAAGGAGGAATGCATGCAACAATATGTGGTAAAAGTTCAAACTCTACTCGCACGATCCAGGGAATGGTCGATTACTCACATCCTAAGAGGAGAAAATGCAAAAGCAGATGCATTGGCTAATTCTGGTCTCATCCATGAAAATGAGGGGTTCAAATTCTGGTACAATCGTACAGCTATGCACTCGGTACTATATGTGGATGGTTACTATGAAGTAAATACAACTACCTTGGTCTGGGACTGGAGAAATGAAATCATTGACTACCTTGGGCATGGCAAGCTGCCCGAAGGCATCCCGAGCACTCCGCACCAAAGCAACTCGTTATAGCTTCTGGGGAGGATAGTTGTACAGAAGGTCATTCCAAGGCCCAATGGCCCGATGTTTAGGAGCCTCCGAGGCTAATTACGTCATGAGAGAGGTTTACGAAGGAATCTGTGGAAATCATTCAGGTGCAAACTCGTTGGTGTTAAAATTAGTTGGGCAGGATACTATTGCCCCGAATCGAACAAGTGGAATTCGTTCAGAAATGCGACAAGGGTCAACGCCATACACCGTTAGCACACAAACCGACTGAGCTACTGCACTCAGTATTATCCCCATGGCCATTCATGAAATGGGGGATGGACATAGTCAGTCCGCTGCCACCGACACCTGGTAAGGTAAGGTTTCTTTTGATTTTAATTGATTACTTCTCTAAGTGGGTTGAAGCCAGTCCTTACCAGAAAATTGGTGAGAGCGAAGTGATCGATTTCCTGTAGGAGAACATAACGTTTCTAGTTTGGAATATCAAAGGAGATTGCCCGAGACAACGAGCCACAGTTCATAGGCACAAAGGTCACAAAATTCCTTGAAGACCAGAAAATCAAAAGAATCTCATCTTCACCATACCATCCAAGCACAAATGGCCAAGAGGAATCGACAAATAAGGTGATTATTCAAAACCTCAAAAAGAGATTGGAAGCAGCCAAAGGCAAGTGGCCCAAAGAATTATCGGGAGCGCTATGGTCATACCGGACAATGACCAAGTCAAGCACGGGAGAGACACCTTTCTCTCTCATATATAGAGTAGAAACTCTGATCCTGGTGAAAGTAGGAGAACCTACCTTGAGTTACTTCCGGGCGGACGAAGAAACAAACAACGAACCATTGCTAGTCAAATTGGAGTTGTTTTACGAACGCAGGGACTTGGCGCACATAAGAATGGTGACCCAGAAACAAAGAATGGAAAGATACTAAATCGAAGAGCCAATCTCCATTATTTCAAAGTGGGAGACTTGGTTTTAACAAAAGTGACTCAAAACACCCGAGATCTCAACGCAAGGAAGCTGGGTCCGACGTGGGAAGGCCCCTACCGGGTTTCAGCTGTCACCGAAAAAGGATCATATGAACTGGAAAACCAAGACGGAGTAAAATTTCCAAGCAACTGGAATGTGACCCACCTCAATAGGTATTATTGCTGATGAGCACCGCTTATACTGAAAGTATGTGTTGCACTCTTTTTCCCTTCGTCTAATTATTGTCCCAATTGGGTTTTTATGGCAAGATTTTTAACGAGGCAGCAACGGAAAGCATACTATGAAGGAAATTTCATCAGCAAAAATAAGACCTTTAAATGACAAGGCATAAAAATGACAAGCCACTGCGGGATTGTTAGATAGTCTTTGGCTCGATAGGAAAGTTCCTAATGAAAAACAAAGCTTTCTATCGGACCGAAGGCTATTCAACTGTTCACGAGTGCTCCTTCCCTACAAGCCACTAGGGGTGGATAGATAATCTTTGGCTCGATAGCAAAGTTCCTAACGGAAAATGAAGCTTTCTACTGGATCAAAAATTATCCAACCATTCACTAGTGGTATCCTCAAAGATCAAGACTTCCATTGTTCTGATTCGCATTCTTCGCATTCAAACACTGGGGGAGGGGGGCGGAATGATATGAGAATACGGTAACCCGATTGTCACAAAAACCAGGACTACAAAGTCCGGTAACAAATATGCCTCAACGGGACCAGGGACTGCACAGCCAGTCCCGTAAAAATAAGTTGTACAAATTAGCCACTAGTACTGACAATTTCTTTTTCAGCAAAACAAATGCTTATGTACTTTTGAAGATAGAAGTAAGAAAATAAAGTCCTTTTATTTTTATCTTGTTTCTTGTTTAAACGATTAATTAATTTTATCATTTGAAAGTTAATCAAGTACTGCAAATGCTAGTGCCGAAATGAACATGAGACGTTCTCTTCCTCTTCAAGAGCACCGTAAACATAAGAGGGCCCTCTCTTATGAAACCCTCACAGTAAAGGGTTGGTTCCGGAAGAGTTTATGCCTGGAACGCAAATGCTATCGAGGGAAAATGCACCTGAAGCCTTGCATAATTTGATGCAAAAAAGTAAACTTTGCGCAATCCTTAAACAAAAAGCACTTTTATTTATCAAACGTGCCAAGCAGCACAAGTACAAAAATACGAAAAGAAAACAACAAAGAAAAGAAAGAAAAAAACTAAGCTATATCATCCCCAGAACTAGGGGGAAGAGAAGCATTTGCGCCCCTAGGAGAAGTAGGCGGATCTGCCGCCGACTCGGGATATTGGTCTTCAACATTATTCTCTTCATATTCCTCTTCGGTTCTCGAGAACTCAGAACCAGAACCGAAAGAGTCACTTGTATCAGGCTGAGCCGGGAGGCATCTTCGAGCCGTTGAATCAAGCCCTCACGCCTAAGCGATTTCATCATCAATATCAATGACGCCCTATTTAGACTCTTTCAAATTTTTTCTCCTCATGCTATATATAAATATGTTTTTTCAATAATGATGGAATCCGCTCGGCGCTGAAGTTCTATTTAAGCCGCTCAACCTCGGTCGAAAGGCCATCCCACTCGAATCTTGTGGCACTAAGGCTACGATCAAGATCACGGATAGTGGTTATGTGAACCTTATTATATTCCATGATCCTCTTATACCTATCCTCCATCTGGGCATGCTTCTCCTCGGCAGCAGTGGCCTCTGCAGTCTTTGAATTCAAGGCTGCCTCCAAGTTATTTACTAGCTCAGTGGAGGCAGCCTCGTGCTCAGCAGCAACAAACACAACATTTTGGACCTCAAACAATTTAGCCTTGGCTTCTTGAAACTATATATTTAACTGAGAGGCTTCTTGGCTGAGGCCATCACTTCCTACTCACTCTGTTGCAGTCGAGCCTCTAATTCACCAGCTTCAGCAGTTTGTGCTTCCAGCACCGGGAGGCGAGCAGCAATTTGGTCTCTCTCGGCCAACAGTTGATCCCTCTCGGACTTTAGATTTTCTTTATATCAACTTTTGGAGGCCCTCGAAGCAAGGAAGTTGGCCTGCGAGACAAAAACCCAAATTAGAAACTTTGTCATAGAAAATCGAGAAGAAAAAAGACAGACTTTGAACTTACGTGTACGAGTCCAGGACTTAGGGAAAGATGGATTTGTGGTCGGGATGGTATCCCTGGTGGCAACAACGACAAACCGCTCCATCCATCCACGGTCGTTGTCGTCATCCATGCAGGTGAGCAAAGATGGTGGCCAAGTTTACTGAAATTTATTACTCTCCCACGAAAAATCTTGGGGGAGTAGAGATTCATCATGAGAGCCAAGGTGAGCTCCTCTTTCATCTCCTGGCAATCGCTGTAGACAGGACACAGTTTGCCATACAGAAGGGCATACCTGTGCCAAGCAAACCTTGTATGGCACAACTCCAAAATCATGGGGTCAATTCCCCCGCTCAAAGAAAACACACCCGGAGTAAATGGGTACGTATAAACGTACATGAAGCCCTTCTTAGAGAAGGTTACCCAATCCACCAGTTCGGGAGAAATAATGTTCAGATCATGGCATCACAGTCCTCCTTTACAGCAGGAATACTAGAAGGGTGGATGGAAGAAAGGTATATGCCAACAGCCCAAGTGCGAGAACTTGATGAAGGAAACTTCTCTTCGAAGTCCTTGGCTGTGTTGAGTCTTTTGGGGATGATGGTACTCATTGTAGGGGGGTCAGCATCAACGTTGATTTCTTTATCTTTGTTCTCCTTGGGACCCCCACCGAAAATAAAATTGGAATTCTTAAAAGAGTTAGTGGAAGAAGCCATGATTAGCAGAATATGATAAGAGTTCTTTGAAGAAGAAGATTAAAGAAGGGTGAAAACAGGAAAGAGTTGAATTCAAAGAAGTTGAGAGAGTTTGTAAAACTGTTAAGTGTAAAAGAAGAAGAATGAGGCGTATAAGTAAAAGGAATAGGCTGCTAAAATCATGCCATGATTACCTCGAGAACTGGCAAAAATATTGCTAAAGCATGGAGTAACACGTGTTAGGGGTATTAAATGCGGATAGACGTGCGTCTAATCAAGCGTCAGAAAATTTTCAGAAGGGTTCAAAAATTTTTTCTCCAAGAAAGGAATCTTCACCAACTTCCCGGTGACACAAAGATGTGCCACCGGAAAATAGGAGGACTATCTGTATAAGGTAAAATCGGTTCATATTAAGTACTCGAATGATAGAGTGACACGTGGAACCGGGAACAGATGGAAGACAAAGCGAGTGGAAGCCAAGATCGAGGAAAACAACTTCGGTTGGCATTGAGTAGACCCCGAAGGGAACATTATCAATGGGGACAAACAAATATTTGCCACCAGATAAAATTTAATGAAGAATATTCATCAACATTAAATACACATCCATTACAAAGAATTTTGGCATTCATAGCCTGCCGTTGCGTAGTCATTAATGACCCTCATTATTGTCATTTAAGAGGGCTTGATCCTAGGACCTTGTTCCCTAGGTTTAGCTATAAATAGTGACTTCAACAACCATTGTAATACACGAAATTTCTGACAAACTTATGCTACACATTATTCCAAGCTAAGTAATACTTTATTTTCTGTGTTACGATATTCTTATCGCTGCCTTCGGAAGCCCTGCTCCTGGAACCAAGCTGTCTGCTATTTTACCTCGATTTCTACGCTAGGTCTTGCATTTTATTTAATTTATTTTATTATTTTGGGATCAAATCGATTCGATTTTCTATAAATCACGCTATAAATTCAACTATATCATATTACGGGTAAACATAAGTATTTTATTGTTCTTAAATAACACAGAGTAGTAGTCCTCACTATTGGATAGTTCAAAACTTAGACAAAATGTGGAAGACCTGAATATGCAAAAGATAAGATGGGGGAACATTCTCTATTGTCCGAAAAGAGTTAATCTGCACAAGTAAACAACTAGGAGGGTGTTTGGCTAAGCTTATAAGCTGGCCAAACTAGATTATAAGCACTTTTCGGCTTATCTACGCGTTTGGTAAAGTTAAAAGTGCTTATAATCCAAGTGCTTATAAGCCAAAAGCCATAAGTTGGTCACCCTCAACTTATGAATTTTTAGCTTATAAGCACTTTAAGTTTGAACAAGATTTTACTATTTTATCCCTAAAATATTCGTTTTCAAAACAAAACTCCTACATCGATACTCAGTACCTCACGTATTTTTTCAACATAAACCCCCCGCCTCTTCAAGTCTGCAATTTCATTGTCTATTTGAGGTAAGCAAATTCTCTATTACTTTGCATATTTATATTTATGTGCTTGTGTATTAATCTTTGAACTGTATGTAATAAACGGGGACATATCAAATTTTTGGTGTATTACTTTCTAAGTATTGTGGTGATGAAGACAATGTTTCTCTTCAAATATTTTATCCTATTTAGACTTATTCTTTTACCAGAAAACTTTTATCAATTTATTAATTATTATAACTTATGATTATATGATTATCATAAAATAAATTATTTTTATCTTAAAAATTATCTTATCTAATCACAGTTGTATTTAAAATAAATGACAAATAGAATACTTTGAATTTGAATCGATCTGGAATCTAAAATTTTGAAGAAATTACGTCCTTATAAGTGTAAACAGTTCTAAGGTTATTCAAGTCATTTTAACAAAAAAAAGAGCTTATCAGCACTTTTTTATCAAATACTGTAGCACCTTATTATCAATTTCAGCACTTGTATCCAAACACGTAATTTCTTATTTATTAAATTAGTTTCAGCACTTAAAAGTACTTTGAGGGTGTTTGGCTAAGCTTATAAGCTGGTCAAACTGGCTTATAAGCACTTTTTGGCTTATCTACGCGTTTGGTAAAATTAAAAGTGCTTATAACTTAAGTGCTTATAAGCCAAAAATAAGCCAAAAGCCATAAGTTGGTCTCCCCCAACTTATCAAATTTCAGCTTATAAGCACTTTAGGTTTGACCAAAATATTTACTATTCTATCCCTAAAATACTGCTTTTTAAAACAGAACTCTTCGTATACTCAGTTCTCAACTGCTTATTATTAATTTCAGCACTTTTATCCAAACACGTAACTGCTTATATTTTAAATCAGCTTCAGCACTTTAAAGTGTTTTTCAACACCTAATGCTTATCAGCTGCTCTAAATCAGCTAACCCAAACGGACTGTAGCACCTAATGCTTATCAGCTACTTCAAATCAGCTAGTCCAAACGGGCTCTAGGTTGTTTTCTTTTTCTTCATAAAAATATATGAAGCTATTTACTTTTCGTTTTATTTTATGTAGCACTATATAATGATATTTAAAAATAATTTAATTTTAAAGTTTTTATTTTAATAATATAATTTACAGCAACCAAAAACTCATATCGTATTTAATATCAGAAGTTTTGAAAGATTTTTCTTTTTTATATAAACTCCAATGCAATCAAACTTTGGGATATAAATTGAAATAATGAGAGTATAACTTGAATAAATTGACAACAAAAAGTTAGCTGCAGTTGTTTTTTTAGGTTATCTCTTATAGTAAAATTCTTTTAAAATCAATCTATTTTAACTACCTTTCCGATCTGTCAATTTTTCTGTTTCCCTTTGGCGCTGGCCTTATCATGTCATGGTAATCCTAGGCTGTCGGTCATGAGTAACAACTTCACTCATCACACTCCTCTCTTCCTTAAATTTTCACATTATAATATTGCATACGCGTGAATGTAACCATCTCTTTGCAATGCCTTTATAAATCTCAAAATAAAATCAAGATTCTTAATTCCGCCAACCCAAGATCTAATCTTTCCACCCTTTTAACAAGAAAATGAGCTTCAAAAACTAATTTGCTTTGCCAAGATTGAAGTTCCTATATACCCCATCTTAAAAGGTACTATTTTTCCTTCTTTCTGTTCCCATAATAATGTGAATCTGTCCTCTTTTATGTACACTTTTCCCTTCATTTTCCTCTTTTTGGGTAAAAGGGTGAGCTTTATTTCTATTGGTTAGTAGAATGCTCTTACTTTTGTTCTGTTTGATACTATTTGATTGGTTTTTGGTTTGTAACTTCGAGATGGGATTGATCTTGCAATATGACATTTTAGTTTTGATATTCTATCCTGTTTTAGGAGTATTATGGACTAGAAATGTGGTTTTCTTGGAATATTATTTTTGTTGAGAGTTTGACAGAGTAATTACAGATTTACCAAGACACGGACAAGAAAACATGTTTTTACAATTTTCATGAGGTTTATGATGAGGTCTATATATCAGCAGAGGAGAGGCGAATCCAGGATCTAGAGTCGTTAGGTTCAGAATGAATTTGATCTGATCATAAGTATGCATCATAAATTTTTATTTACCATATGTATACATAGTTTGAGCTGAAAGCAATGGGTTCAGTTGGCACGCAGAACGTGCCTAGATCTGCCTCTGTGTATATGTGGAATGCTTAGACATTGAAAACTCTGACATGGAAAGATTTTTGGTGGAAAAATGTTGTTAGAGTTTCTTTTGGAATTGAGCTAGGCCAAAATTCAGGTTATGTGTAAATTTTTTTGGAATTCATTGTGATGTTTCCGAATGAATTCTTTCATGAGTTCTCATGAGTGTTTGAGTGTTCAACTAGTATTTCATTGGATGTGCTTGATGATATACAGTTGCACCTTTTCACTTTGTTTTATTTAAAAAAAAACTAGAAATATCTAATGGATGTATGATGTGTTCTGTAGGTAACTTTTGATCCTAGTTTCTGTTGTGGTTTTATCATTCTCTGTTCTCGAACCTAGTTTATAAGACATTTTAGGCTACTATATTTGATATTTCAATTATTTTTTCTCAAAATGTCCAGGGACGGAAAAGATCCAATATTATGGCTGGGGGAAGTAGCTCTTTTGGTGGCAGGAAATCATCCGATTGCTGTTCAAAAATCAATGCTGTGACTTCTCTTGGGATTTCTTTAGTTGGGATATGGATGCTGATGTCATTATTTAGTATACCTCTTGTAAACTCAGAGATATCTTCAACGTTGAAAGTTACCGAGAAACTATCGGGGCAGTATACAGGCATTTCTGGCGATTTTACAGTCAATGCAAAGAGAGAAGAAGATGCAACATTCCAGGGAGAGAAGGGGTTTAGAAGGGGAAGGTCTATGGAGGAGTTTTCAGATGAAAAGGGGCTGGATAGTTACCAAAATGAGGAAAGGGAAGGAGAAAACTCTAATTTAAGTAATGGAGAAGAAAATCAAGAGGATTCTGGATCCAGTGATGAATCACAGTCTAGCAGTGAGAGTTCAAATCTAGAGAGCGAGGAAGTAGATTCGAGAGAGACAGGCTCAACTTCTACCAGTGGCGAGTCAGATAATGGAGGTGAAGACTCAAATCCAGATGGTGCCGAGACAACAGCAGAAGACGAGAACATTGTCTTAAAGTCAAAAAAGGGAGAGGAAGAGAATGAGATTTTCCCAGCTGGTGATCAATCAGAGATTTTAAAAGAAACTACTACACAAAATGGGCCATGGTCAACTCAGGCTGCTGAGTCTGAAAAGGAGAATGAGTCAAATGATTCACTCAAGTGGAAGACATGTAAAACTGATGCTGGACCAGATTATATTCCTTGCCTGGATAATGTGCAAGCTATAAGAAAGCTCCCAAGTACCTCCCACTATGAACATCGTGAAAGGCACTGTCCTATTGAAGCTCCGACATGCCTTGTTCCTTTGCCTTCAGGATACAAGCAGCCAATTGGATGGCCTAGGAGCAGGGAGCAGGTATATCTTGTTTCTGCTTATATATCCATTTGCTTCTGATTAATAATTTGATAAGCCAATTAACTTGCAATTTATGGTCAAACAGATATGGTACTCTAATGTTCCTCATGGAAAGCTAGCCAAGGTCAAGGGGCACCAAAACTGGGTCAAAGTTACTGGAGAGTACCTTACTTTCCCTGGTGGAGGTACTCAGTTTAAGCAAGGAGCTCTTCATTACATTGATTTCCTCCAGAAGGCAAGTCTTTGCTTAAGTTTCAGTGCTACTTCATTCTATCTATAATTATTGTTTCGTAATCATGGTGCTTAACGTTTCACTCCATGCAT
The DNA here is from genome assembly GCF_001879085.1 of Nicotiana attenuata. NCBI lineage: Eukaryota > Viridiplantae > Streptophyta > Magnoliopsida > Solanales > Solanaceae > Nicotiana > Nicotiana attenuata. The sequence continues at coordinate 105,053,690 of NC_031995.1, read as the reverse complement.
CATCAAATGGTTAGCTTGTTGCTTTCTGTAGGCTCATATGGCATTATGTATATCACCTGCTTTTAATACCAAATTGAAGATTAAAGCTAAGACGATTTGATTTAAGTGATACTTCCACAGATTGCTAAACCCAATTATGTATTACTCTTAGAATTTTCATGGGTACTAGGTGCCATTAGTTGGTGGTCCATATGATTCAACTTGACTTGAACGGAGCTTTCAAGATTTTGATTTGTTCCTGCATATTAGACCTGAGAATATAATCTTCTGGAGACTCTACAGCAACTTAGAATGGCCTCCTTTTACTAATGTCTAATGTGTTTTATAATCAGTGATCAGTCAATTGGCTGAAATTTATCACCACAATTTGATGCTGAAGATTTATGTACCTCTTCCTATTTTATGCTGTTTTGCTGATATGGGTTGCAATGCAGTCCCTGCCTCAAATTTCATGGGGCAAACAAACACGTGTTATTTTGGATGTTGGGTGTGGAGTGGCCAGCTTTGGAGGATACCTCTTTGAAAGAGATGTACTAGCAATGTCACTTGCCCCCAAGGATGAGCACGAAGCCCAAGTACAATTTGCACTTGAAAGGGGCATCCCTGCTATATCAGCTGTTATGGGAACTAAAAGACTACCATTCCCCAGTAAAGTGTTTGATGCTGTCCATTGTGCACGTTGTAGAGTTCCGTGGCATATTGAAGGTGAATCTCTCTCTCTCTCTCTCTGTTCATAAGTTTTGCTTGTTTTGGAACGTCAGCCGATGCTAAACGTCCTAGTTTATTGCAGGTGGCAAACTTCTCCTAGAATTGAATCGTGTCTTGCGGCCCGGTGGTCACTTCCTTTGGTCTGCTACACCAGTATATCGGAAGGATGAAGAAAGTGTTGGAATTTGGGAAGGTGATTATGGCGCGACTTAGTTGACATTTCTCATTTGCAAATGAAAGTCATAGACTAATATCTCTCTCTCTGATTGATTGTCTTGCAGCTATGTCTGAACTAACTAAATCAATGTGCTGGGAACTAGTGGAAATTAATGAAGATAAGCTAAATGAAGTAGGTGTAGCTATATTCAGAAAGCCAACATCCAATGATTGCTACCAGAGTAGAACACAAAATGACCCACCTATGTGTGAAGAAGCTGATGATCCAGATGCAGCCTGGTACTTTTCTTTTATTCACTCAAACATGGGCTTGTGTTATAGTGCTGTATAACAATCGTAAATCCAAATAGTCTACCCGGACACAAGTTTATAAAGCTATCGAAAATATGCTATAAGGAAAGAATGAAAATCTACTTGTCTACATTATATGAGGCATTAACCAAAATTATATTTAAGGACTTGCTAAGACCTCAATTTTTGCATGGTTTTGATTTTAAATTACTTACTAACACCTCATTGTTGTGTAAAGCGATTTGAACTAGAATGTCACACCAGATAACTTATCCATTTTACGCTGAAGTATACAATGACCAAAAATTAGGAATTTTTCATAATTCAATGTTCTTGAGGAAGTTTGTTTGATATTTCTAGAGAAGATGCATGTGTTCTTTCGTTATCGAATTCAATTCTTCCCCTTGAGTTAAGAAGGCTGCAAGAAACTTTTATGTCCACTAAGCCACTAAATGACATAGTTTGTTACTTGGCTGTGTAAAGATTCAAAATCAAGCAGGCTTACATTTGACTGTGATCATAGTGCTTATGGTTTGATTGGTCTGAGCTTACACCTATCAGTATGGTTTCAACTTTCTGCTTTGATTTGGAAAAGAGAAAGGGAAATAGCACCATATACAATTATATTTGTTAGGAAGTTCAGAAACAGCCTGAGGGGTAAGGTCTGTGTACACACTACCCTCCCCAGACCCACGTCTGAGATTATACCGAGTTTGTTGTTGTTGTTGTTGTCGTCATCTCTTCTATTACAGATAAAACCACATTATCCATCTCCTGAACACTCTGACCAGAAAAAAAAATCCTAACTCGTTATTTTTCTCAATTCAGGAATATAACACTTGAGGCATGTATGCACAAAGCGCCAGAAGATGCATCTGCACGTGGTTCAAGGTGGCCGTCAAAATGGCCATTGAGGTCAGAGAAGCTTCCTTATTGGTTGACAAGTTCTCAAGTTGGAGTTTATGGAAAAGCAGCCCCAGCAGACTTTGCTGCAGACTTTGATCATTGGAAACATGTTGTGTCAAAATCGTATTTGAATGGTCTTGGCATTAACTGGTCTTCAGTAAGGAATGTCATGGATATGAAAGCTGTTTATGGAGGGTAAGTTTTTATCAGTCACTATTTTCCTCATTATCTCTTAGCTACTCATTTCCTCTATGATCATTGCCTTTCTTTGAAGATTAATGGAATAAATTTCACAAAGAATCTTTGGCAAAATTTAGAGTGATTTGATGAAATTAATTGATGATTGCTAGATGAAGTTTCCATCGATGAGACTTTCGAAATAACACATCTATCTCAATTAATGCCTCTCTCTATCTCTCTGTGTGTGTGTGTGTGGTGTGTGTATCTGTGTTTTTCAAAGAAAATTGTCTGAAAAGATTTGCAATCTTTCATTTGAGCTTAGTTATGAATAGAATACAAAAAGAAGTAAATGATCCATATTGGCAATATATATATGCCAACTAGTTGGAAGAGCAACTTAATTATTGTTACATTTACATTAAATCCGTTATTTGTTAGGGGTCCTTGTATTCTCGTTAGGCTCGTATAACCATGTAGGGATAGTGTGAGATTTAGATAACCTCTCTAGACAGAACCCCTAATTTTTTTTCATCTTAAAAGAAGAATCTTTTAGTATTGGAATGAAATAAACTTGAAGAGAGTGGAATGGATACAAAAGGATTCATATAGCCGACCAAACTAATTTAGAGCTGATTGTCTGATTTGAGTCGATATTAGGTGCATGTATTACCAGCATTTAAACTGAGTCCACCTTTTTCATTCTCTTGATAACTATCTTATCTATGATGATACAGATTTGCTGCAGCACTGAAAGACTTGAAAGTCTGGGTTATGAATGTAGTTCCAGTTGACTCGCCCGACACACTTCCAATTATATATGAACGCGGCTTCTTTGGCATTTACCATGACTGGTGTGAATCCTTCAGCACGTATCCCAGATCTTACGATCTTCTTCACGCTGATCATCTTTTCTCCGATATTAAGAAAAGGTTAATCCTACTGCACCCGTGCTGTTACCTTGCTAGCGACAAATTTTCGCTTATATATGTAACGTATGATATTCTGTTGCCAACAGGTGCAAGATAGTACCAGTATTTGCAGAAGTGGACAGGATTCTGAGACCAGAAGGAAAGTTGATTGTGCGGGACAATGCTGAAACTATACTTGAAATAGAGAATATGGCTAGGTCTGCAAAATGGAAAGTGAAGATGTCTTACTCAAAGGATGGTGAAGGATTGCTATTTGTTCAAAAATCATTTTGGCGTCCAAAACAAGAACAGATAATCAAGTCAGCCATTGCATAGGCGCAGAAGATAAATTTCCAAAATTGGATAAGCCTATGATGTTTTGGTATAGTTTAGCTCACTACCACTAAATTATTAGAATATCATTCCAATTCACTACCACTAAATTATTAGAGAATATCATTCCAATATAGTGAGTATTCAAAGAAAAATCATTCCGATATAGTGATCAATATTGTATGTTTGATTTATTGTTTTATCCACTCAGGTCTATTACAGGTCTCTAGCTTCCTTATATCTATAAATGGAATGAAGAAAGATGAGAAGAATACTTGATTTTCAATTCATTTTTGTTGTAGTAATGTGATGTGAAGGGGAGCATAACTGGTAAAGTTGTTGCCATGTGATCAAGAGGTCACAGGTTCAAGCTGTGGAAACAGCCTATTGTAGAAATGTAGGGTAAGGCTGCGTACAATAGACTCTTGTGGTCCGGCCCTTCCCTGGGCCCCGCGCATAGCCGGAGCTTAGTGCACCGGGTTACCCTTAAAGAACATGACCGATATTTCTGAGGGGTGGCGTTAAAAAGGATTTGAAACTATAACAGCAGAAGTGTTAATTCTAAATCAGGATACAACGGTTGCACTATCATCAGATAATAATATTTCCCTATAATTTTAATCCTATTTATTTGCAGATGTCAAAATTACAATCTAAGGAATGCGCTTCTACTTCTTGTTTACGAACAATATCTGCATTCATCTATTCCAGAATTTAATACAAACATCAGTTTTTCATATATTTGTTGGAAAAATATCCCCAAAGATAGTTTTTTGCTAGTATCACTACAACCAGAGACCAGTATTTGATGGTTCATTGGACAAAGCTCCATGCAAAAGGGCATTGTCAATAAGCAATGAAACCATTCAAATAGAACTAAAAATAAGAAAACATGTAATAATACCTTTTCTCCGCCTTAGTATCAACTTAATATCTGTTTATTTTTCAAAACATGCTTTATGTGATTATTATTTCATTTATCCTATGCTTTCGTCCAATAGAGAAGTTTAATTTTCAGTACAAAAGAGACGTGTTAATAAGTTAAAATGGCGGCAGACTTTGGGATTGATGAAACAATTGGTCTCAAACTTCATATTGTTGATGTTGTTTCTTATTGTTCTAGTTACTCTTTTGGCTGCCTGTTTCTGAGGATCATCATAACATATATTTTAATATGGAAGAGATAATTAGTTATTAATCATTATGCCTTAAATGTTTTACTTGATAGGAAAATGTTTATACTAATTTAGTCATTTTTCAGTAATTCATTTATCTATATTCTCATTCCTTAAACTTCTTCCCTCTTCCTGAAGACTAAATACAACGATAATGTTACTGGCATTATGAGTATATCAAAGCCCTAAAATGCCGTGATATTTCTACTTTACTGATTTTTGAACTGTGATCGGCAGAGGAGCAAAATATCAGAATCAAGATAGAAACCTCCCAACAAAGAAACTTACTTAAGAGAGCGTAGAATAATTCGATCAGTAGGATTAATTTGACTTTTTTTTCTTTTAATAATTCAGACTCAAGTCAATGTCGAATGCAAGAAACAAAAATTAACGGTGAATACTAAAAAAGTTATGTCGAACTTCGAATTATAAGATTTTAGGTGTGGACTTTAGTTTATGTAAAAATTCCACGGGCACCCTATTTGGTCACCTCCATTTAATTTATACCCATATTTTTAAAATTATTTAACATTTACCCTAATTTTTACAACTTTAGGCGCCTCCTTCTTCCTGCTACCCGTGCGCTCCTTTCTTCCTCCTTTCTTTTCCTCCTCTTCTTTTCTCTCTCGAACACATGAGACTCTGTGTAAGTATTATTGATTGCAATATGAAATACACAGTGATTTCGCACTAAGGTATGAATTTTGTGTTAAGTACATCTGAAATTTCATTCCCCCCAGAAAAGAATTAAAGATGGTTCTTCTTAATGCTGAATTTTCTTATAATTCCATTATAGCAACTGGATCTTAATGACAACTTGTCATTGTTGTTTTAGAACTTCAGCTCTAAAAATGCTGAAGTTCAGCAAATATAAACAAAAACTTCAGCTCCTAGAATGCTGAAGTTCAGCAAATACAAAACAAACTTCAGCCCTGAAGTTCATCACAAACATAACAAAGCTTCAGCTAAAACATGCTGAAGTTCAGCAAATATAGAACAAAACATCAGCTAAAACATGCTGAAGTTCAGCAAATAGAGAACAAAACTTCAGCTACTAGAATTATTAAGTTCAGCAATTACAAACAAAAACTTCAGCCAACACTTGGTTCAGCAATTTTTGCTACTTCAGGCCCGTCTACTAGAATGCTGAAGTTTGCGTGATTGCCTTTGCTACTTCAGGCCCGTATGCCTGAAGTTACGCGAGAAAATTCAGCTAAAACATGCTGAAGTTCAGCAAATAGAGAATAAAACTTCAGCTACTAGAATGCTTAAGTTCAACAATTACAAACAAAAACTTCAGCCAACACTTGGTTCAGTAATTTTTGCTACTTCAGGTCCGTCTACTAGAATGTTGAAGTTTGCGTGATTGCCTTTGCTACTTCAGGCCCGTATGCCTGAAGTTACGCGAAAAACTTCAGCTAAAACATGCTGAAGTTCACCAAATAGAGAACAAAACTTCAGTTACTAGAATGTTTAAGTTCAGCAATTACAAACTAAAACTTCAGCCAACACTTGGTTCATCAAATTTTGCTACTTCAGGCCCGTCTACTAGAATGCTGAAGTTTGCGTGATTGCCTTTACTACTTCAGGCCCGTATGCCTGAAGTTACGCAAAAGTAGGTACGCGTGCAATTTTTTTTGCAAAGGGGGTATAAGTTAAAACGTGACCCAAAAAGCGGGTATAGATGCAAATGCCCCTTATTTTATAGAGAAAATCTCACTTTATATCCATTAATCCCAAAACTATTTACCCTTCCATACCTAAGCCCAAAGAATTTACTTTTCCTACCTATATGGCCTAAACTATTTACCCGCACCCAACCCCCTTTCCCTTTTTAATTTCTCTAAACAAGCAGAGTCCCACACCCCAAACGTTCCTTTCGCCTTTCAAAAAACACTTATAGCTTAGTCTTTTTAGTGGATGATGAAAATCCAATACATACCCGTGCATTTACCTAAGTTTTTATTGAATTTTTTATATAATTTTAAAAGACAAGTTTTCATATTAATTTACATGTGTTTCACTCCAGAATCCTCTTTCTGTATTAGTATATTCTTTTTTGTATATTTATTTTTATTTCTGAACCCATGTGTTGTTGTGGTTATATGTTACGCTTCCCAGATCTGAATTTTGTGTGTATTGAAATATCCACCATTGTTGGGCTTGAAACTTATTTTTATTTTGAAGATTTCTTGTTTGATTCAAAGTGGGTGTTATTAAATATTGCTTATAGTGCCTTCTGGAATTTCATACTAAATTTGATCTCATTTGGAGCTGATCTGAGGTGATTGAGATCGATTTTTTTAGCTGAAAATCGAAGAAAAATACAGTTATCCAATAGTATACCGCTACGGTATACTGTATTAATTGAAGAACACAGTTATCCAACAGTATACCCCTATGGTATAGAATATACTGTAGGAGTATATAGCTATACTGCAACAGTATACTGTTATGGTACACAATATAGTATAATGGTATATTATACTACAATATTATGTTGTAATAGTATACAATATACCATAATAGTATACTTTGACTGCTATTTGTTGAATCAAGGTGCTATTATGTAAAACTAAAGTCATGGTTATAGTAACATTATATTGTTGTAGTATACATATAATAAAGCAGTATACCGTAATAAATAAGTCGTTTTTTTTAAGTTTTTTAATTTTTTCAACTAGGTCCTTGCAAATATTTTCTTAAATGAATTTTTGATGGAGTTCCATAAAAATTATTAATTGTATAAGAAGTAGGTATCAGAAGACATAAAATAGTAATATACCTATTTGGTATATTTATATGCAGTTTTGGTATACTATTATGACAAGTATTTTATAATAATATTAAATACTAATATGCCATTTTATTATACTAATATACCATCTTATTATAATGATATATAATTTTGGATCCTATGTGCTAGAAATATTTATCGTAATACATATATTTAAAAAAAAGATAAAAGGAAAAAGACAAATAAGATATACTATATATGGTTTTTTTTTTATAATTGATATAGAGAAAAAGAATAATAAACAAATAAGGGGAAAAAAAACTCTATTAGTTTTTTTAATTATATAACAAAAGCAAAAAATAAATAAAGAAAAGGATCAAATAAGTGCTGATCCTCAATAAACATTCTATGGTCCATGGAATAAGTAGACCGGGTACATACTTTGGTTTGGATAGAAGTGGGTAAATTGTTTGTGTTGGGTAAGTATTTGTGAACTTATCCCATTATTACTTTGTAACATAAAAGAGTGGGAGAACAAAAAAGGTATAGGCACGAATACGGGTCCAACATTGTAATCTTAAAATTATTGTTTGTCGGTGATCAATTAATTTTTTGATAAATAAATCGATCATTGTTATATTCATTTAATAACTGATAGAGAATGATATTGGGGATCATAATTTACAATTAATTTATTTTAAAAATTTACTAAAAAATTAAACTATAAATTATAACCTGCTTAATTTGCTCCAATTATTAACATAAAAAGACTATGTGCTATAATACTCATTTTAACATCAAATTGTAAAATTGATTGAATGGTATTATTTTCCCACTATATTTGAATTTTTAATTATAGGGTTTTAATTTTTTCTTAATTAAGGATATAAGAGAAATATTTTTTTTTATAGATTTATCATATGTTAATTTTTATAATGAAATAATATAAAATATTTTAAGACAATTTATAGATTGTTGAAAACTTATCATGGAAGAATGGAGTTCAAACCATATAAATCAAATTTTCACATCAATTAAGTACATAAGAGATAACCTCATAGAATAGATGAACAAATATCATCACTTAAATTAACTTTTAAGGTTTAACAAACTATAGTTTTTAAAATTACTTTTGAATATAAAACTTTTAGGTTTGAAACCGCCTTCAAATAGTGTGAATACATGAAAACCTTTAATTTTATTTTTTAAATTGTATTAAAATAGTATGGGTAAATATGAAAATCTTGTAAATATTTATCTATATTTCTTTTTGTTGCTTTATTATTTAAAAATTAAATTTACTTTTTCTGTGAAAACTTTTAGTTGACTGAAACAAAAATTAATAATTTTATCAAATGAGAAAAAGCATTCAAAATGAGTATTTGCATGGAGTAACTCTATGTAAAAGTAGTCTTATCAACACTACATTTAAACTTTTAAAGGAGTGTTGTGGTCAAGGGAATGTGGGGTCCACGTATATCAAGAAGGACACAATTTGCATTTAAGAAATGCAAACAATATAATAATTTTTTCGAAATGACATATATGCCCTTGGTTGACCATCTTTCCTTTTCTATATAATAGAAATTTTCTTAATAACTCATTTGAGAGGGGAGTGTACAGTCAGCCATTAATAAGACATGTATTTACTTTTAAGCCACTGTTTAAAATGTCTTTAATCTTTAGCCACTGCTTTAATAAATTTTACCCGTCCGGATGAAAATACCCTTCTGCTCATAAAAGTTCACGACCAAGTGTCCTTAACTTATGAGCTTGTTACTGTAAGTTCAGGACTAGCTGTCCTTAATTTATGAGCTTGTAAGTCTAAGTTTAGGACTACATTGTCCTTAACTTTTGAACTTGGAACTCGAAGTTCAGGACTACCTGTCCTTAATTTCTGTGCTTGTAACTCTAAGTTAAGGACTACTTATCCTTAAATTCTGTGCTTGTAACTCTAAGTTAAGGACCAAGTGTCCTTAATTTTTGAACTTCCACCTCTAAGTTTAGGACCAAGTGTCCTTAACTTATGAGCTTGTTACTGTAAGTTCAAGACTAGTTTTCCTTAATTTATGAGCTTGTAACTCTAAGTTAAGGACTACTTGTCCTTAGTTTTTGAACTTGTAACTCTAAGTTTAGGACTACCTGTCCTTAACTTTTGAACTTGAAACTCTAAGTTGAAGACTACATGTCCTTCACTTTTGAACTTGGAACTCGAAATTCAGGACTACCGGTCCTTAATTTCAGTGCTTGTAATTCTAAGTTAAGGACTGCATGTCCTTAATTTCTGTGCTTGTAACTCTAAGTTAAGGACCAAGTGTCCTTAATTTTTGAACTTCCAACTCTAAGTTCAGGATGAATTGTCCTTACACATCTAACTCCGCAACTTGAATTTCTACCTCCAAATTCCAATGGTATAAATTTCTCTATTGTAAAATTCTCTAAGGCATCTGGTCTGACAACGAACAATGATAAGTCAAATGTGTACTGTGCAAACATGGAGAAGAAATGCATTGAAGATATTTGTGAAATTTCAGGATATAAAGAAGGTAAGCTGCCTTTTAAGTATCTTGGACTACCAATATCTCCAAGAAGACTATCACTGATGGATTGTGAAGGGTTAGTGGAGAAGGTGTTGAGCAGATCTCCTGTTTGTTCTCTCTCGGTTGTTTTGATAAATCGAGAGAGAAGCGAGGGTTTGGGAAGAAAAGAAATGGAAGAAAGGGTAAAAATGGCTTTTCATATTAATTTTAAAAATTGTTGGATAAAAAATAAATACCACCTTAAATAGTGGCTATCCCACGCCATTTTCACCTCATTTGAAGCCTTTGATGACATAATCCATTTGAAGTCTATTCGGGAATGAAATTCAAAAATAGCCAAATTTACAACTGGTCGTTCAAAAATAGCCCAGTTTTAAAAGTAATCGAAATTTAGCCACTTTTCATGTAAAGATAAATCTGAGCGAAAACATTGTTCAAAACCCGAAAAATACGCCAGTATATTATGCTGGAGTTCCAGCATAAGTATACTTGAACTCCAGCATATTATAATATGATGGAGTTCCAGCATAAGTACACTAGAACTCCAGCATAATATACTGGAGTTCCAGCAAGTATACCAATCCAACATAATATACTGGAGTTTGGAGCACCTGTGCTCCAGTCTCCAGTATATTATACTGGAGCCAGCAAAGTATACCGGTCTAGCATAATATGCTGGAGTTCATACACAGGTGCACCGAACTCCAGTATATTATGCTGGATCGGTCTCTGTTGCAGCAAAATAGTGGCTATTTTTCATTGATTTGGTAAACGCTGACTATTTTTGAATGACCAGTTCGAAAACTGGCTATACCATGCTATTTTGACTCTATTCTGCCTTTAAATTTTGGCCCACCACTTCAGAAATGGTGCAAATTTCCACCTCCTTCCAACTCACTGTCTCGGAAAAAGCCTCACAATTATTTAACTCCATCCTACCTGCCCCCTTAATTTCTTCCACATTTTACTCAACTTCTATCTTGAGGCAACATAACCTCTTACTTGTTTAGACAACAAATAAGGAAAATTTTCATTACTTCAACTAGTATGGATTTATGCGAGAGAAGAATATGTGGATTAGTACAATTAATTATTTGTTAGCGAGTATAAATTGTTGAATTTCTTTACGTTTTTAAAGGATGAAATAGCGGCAAATGATAATTCAAAAATTACTTTAGTTTGCATCCTCTTGCATTTTTTGAATTCCTTTAATAGAGGTCCTGGTTCTGCTGCTGTACTTGAGACGATAACTTCATATTTCTTGCTCTAGGTTTTCTAAGAGCCCATTTGGACATAAGAAATTTTTTTCTTTTTTTTCGAATTTTTTTGTTTTTTTCGAAATCGGGGTTTGTTCATAAAATTTTCAATTTTCACTTGAAGATGTATTTTGGAATTTTTTGAAAATTTGAAAAACTCCAAAAAGCTATTTTTCAAAATTTTCACTCAGATCACTCACAAAACTTCAAAAACAACCCAAAATTATATTTTATCCAAACACAACTCTAATTTTCAAATACCATTTTCACTTAAATTTTTTTTTTTTCATTTTTTTGTGGGAATTTTACAATTCTTATGTCCAAACGCTCACTAAGAGTTTCTATTCTGAGAAAAATTCCTAGAATATTCCAAACCTCCACCCCACTACCTATATGACCAGCCACCAGTGCCATAGATCCCAAATTTATTTTGAAAAATTTGATTTAGGTGAAGTTTGGTTTGGAGATGAAAATGTGTTTGGACATACGTTTTCAAAACATATTTTCCAACTTTATTTTGGAAAAACATGTATATAATTCCCAAGTTTTGGGATTTTGGCCAGTAGCTGATTTTGGGATTTGGCCAAAATATGGGCAAAATTTATGGTCAAACATGAGTTTTGAAAATAAATCCCAAATTTATTTTGGCAAAACTCATGGCCAAACGGGGCCTAAATCTTCTCAGATTTAGTTGGAAGTTGGTTACCAGTTTATTACGGAAATCTATTTTCTCCAGCATTGGAGAAATGAAACAAGATATAGAGAACAACAACTCTAAATTAGCAGTGATTAAAAGATGATTGGATTTCACATTTATGGTGATGAAATATGATAAAAAAATTGTAATCCTAGACATGACACTGCAAAAGTAAGAGCTTTTACAAAAAAAAAAAAAACACACACACTACCCTAATGCCTGATCATGAAAATAGAGAACTATCGTTCAACACAAAGGAGCAAGTTCTTGGAACCAAGTATACAAGTATTATAATGCTTCAACAAAAAGGAGCTGTCCTATGATGAAATCAAAGAGTTAGAATTTTTATAATTATACAAAAAATACAACTGCCTTATGCAGAAACAAAGGGTTGCTCTAAAAAAAAGAACACTTTTTCTGTTTGAAGTATGATTGAACCGCACGTACACTACCGACTGTCATTATCTTTGATGTTTGTTTAACAATTCCCTTTGTTGGCTGCAAAGTGTACAAAAGTGTTGCATATGCTTCTTTTGGGGTTTAATTTATTTATAAAATGTTGGTCTTTTTCTTATAAAGATTGTCTGTCTTCTTAGCTATCCTATGAATAATTTAAATGCACACGCCTCATGTTTGCATGATTGAAATTCAAGAATCTGCACTAGTTTTTAGTGGCTGAGCTTATAATGTTTCTTACTACTATTTTTCTATTAGCACATGCTTTAATTTGTCATTGATTTTTTTTCTTTTTGTTATTTTTGAGTTGGAGTAAAAATAATGAGAGTCTTGAAGCATAAGTCACGGGTTCGAGTCGTGGAAGCAACTACTAATGCTTGCACTATGTAGGTTGTCTACATCACACCCCTTAGGCTTTAGAGTGTGGTCCTTCCACAAAACCTGGGTGTGGAGGTGTTCATGGTTCGGTTTGGATCGATTTTTCCCTTAAAAGGAACCAAACCAAGTAAGTCGGTTTTTCAAATTTTAGAACCAAACTAAACCAATTAAGTCGGTTTTTTCTCGATTCGGTTTATGTCGGGTTTTATCTGTTTTTCGGTTTTTTCGGTTATTTGTCGGTTTTTTCTTAAATATAAGACATACACTACCAAACACATATTCCGGCGACCACATTTTCAACGTAACACTATCAAATCAGTTGTCCTTTGAGAAATCTATTATTTACCAAGATATATTGATGATAATTGAATCAAATAGTGATGAATAGTTTAAGGACTCAATTAAAAATATATTATTTTTAACATGAAATGGGTTCTTACACCTAACAAAATAAAACTATCAATCAAACTAGAATGTAAAGGTAAAGAACTATACCAAAAGTGCAAACTAACATTTACCATTAAATTTTCGAAACTTTGTACAAATATATATATATATATATAGGTGTAATAATAAATTTGAACTAGCTACTCCTATAATCGGTTTGGTTCGATTTTTTTTTATTAAAACCAAAACCAAACCAAATTTGATCGGTTTTTAAAATTCAAAACCAAAACCAAACCAAACCAAAAAGTATCAGTTTTTTTGGTTGGTTCGGTTTGGTTTTCGGTTTGGTTCAGTTTTTCGGGTTTGTATGAACACCCCTACCTGGGTGAATATAATGCGGGATGCTTTGTGTATCGGGCTGTCCTTTTTGGTTATTTTTGAGTCGGCCTCATTTTGTGTTTGTGTTTGTTTTGAACTCAAAACAAACACAAATTGTCATTGATATTCGTTTGACACAGTTGGATCAAAGCAAATTAATGTCTTGAATGTTGTTTGAATAATCATTGATTATTCACTTATTATCTAAGTGGCATTTCTGAATATTTTACTTTAAACAGGCTGCAACAAAGATTTGTTTCCTCATTGTCACCTAATATAAAATTCAATGTTGTCTGCCATTGACTCAACTTTACTCTAACAAACTAGTTGGCAACCTTCTTACATTCCTCAACATGTCTCCTTACACAAACCATCAAAAACCCAATGTAAAGCTCAAGTCTTTAAACAGTCTTGAAACAGTCTCTGTCTCTGAGAAAATTAAAATCTTGTTGAATTTTCAAAATGTCAGGTTCTTGTAGGCATTTTCTGATCTTTGTTCTGCTTTTTTGCATTGTTGTTTCAGAAGGATCAAGATTGCCTGCTAAGGCTTCTACTTGGGAACAAATGCTGCCCAAGAAATTGCCTTCTCCTTCTTCAGCTCCTTCTAAAGGGACAAACTCTGTCACCACATCTTCTACAACAATGAAAATAAACCGAAAGCTGATGGAAAAGTCTAATATTGGAGCTGAAAATTTATCAAAAGTTGCTTGATTTGACAGGAAAAAGTTCAAGTCTAATCTGAGCAGCATTAGTTCAGCTCAATATGTCTAACTTTAGAATTGCTGATAAATCGAAAGCTGATAACGAAGACGGTTTCTGCTTGAAGATCATCAAAAGCTAATGAGTGGATTTCATTGTAAAGAATTTGAGGTATATACCACTCGCAATGATCAAATGATGAAGATATGGGCTGTTAGCTTTTGATGATCTTGAAGCATATATGTGTCTATAGATTCTGATGCACATATCAAATTATAGAGTAAATTAGTTTGCAGATATCATGTAATAAAACATTTTTTTTTCATGTTGAATGAAATTCAGAGTAGATTGTTCAATTTCTTCCTAATTGTTCTTACTTGTATTAGTCTACTTTCTCACATTGCTTCCTATCCACTAAGCCTTTTTGAATTTCAAGAGCTATGAGGAATCACAAAGAACAGCTCAAGAATTTCAGAGTTGTTCACAGCCTTCAAAATCTTGGTTCTTGGGCCTTCAAACTACACATAAGAAAAATACTTTGTACCATTTTTATCCAACCAAAAACTAGAAAGCAACATAAGTGAAATTCTAAAACTTGAAAGCAACATAAGTGAAATTCTGCTGAATTTGGAATATGAAGGTTGATCATGCCCAACTATGCCTTATAAAAAGGATTAAGCGGTCGCTGCAAATATAATCCGGTTCAAGTCCGGAGTCGTCGAATTCCACAGGGAACTAACCTATTTACTACAACTTTTAACACTGCTAATGAATAGCTCAAACAATTCCCGGATGCAAGATTTTTAATGGATAATGAGTAGAATTTAGTTAACTAAGGAAAAATGACAATAAAACTAGCAATAATCAAGAATAGAGTTGAATTCAATGGTAAAATGGTTTAGGGTTATTGATTTCCCCAATTGTCGGATTAATTCCTGACACGTTAGCTATAATCTCGCCGTAACACTCTATAAGAAATATGAGTTCTGGGTTACCGCAATTATCTCTCGATCAGTTACGATAATTTACTAGAAGCATTCTCTCGAACTACTCTAGTTAACAATTTATGCAACTCAGAATTATCCAACCAAAGCTTCGTTATCTCTAACCCTGCTTTTAAATTCAAGTAATTAATCTCTTAATTTACCCTAAAGTAGTGTTGTTCAACAACAATCTAACCAAGTGTTCTTTCTCAAGCAACACAAGATAACTAGACACGATTAGTCAAGGGCCCTTTCAATTAATCACAAGACAACACGTAGTTGAACAATCATAGAGTAAAAACGGCTCAATTATATCAAAACGGAGTCAAGACTTCATCCAACAATTGGTTCCATCAACCCTAGATGACGGGTTTAGCTACTCATGCTAATAGATAAAAATTCACTATATAAAGTCATAATCAACAATGGAATTAAAAAGAAGAAGATAAAAATTCTAAGGAAATTCTCTGTCTTTCTTCCGTGTTCTTGCCTTCAGATTCTCTCTAAAAACAGCCTTTTCTTTTCTTTTGGACGAATTAGGCTTCATATAGGTTAAGGTTAGTCGCCCTGAAAATTATATATTGACCCTGGGTTTTTGGCTTCCGTCAACCCGTCCGCGGCCGCGGATTGGACCGCGGATCTGACCACGGATTTGACACATGTTCTGTCTGCGGCCGCGGATCTGACTGCGGAACTGGCACTTGCTTTTCTTTCTCCTTTTCGACCGTGCTATACTCCGATTGGCCTTCCACTCTCCATATTGACTCCAAAACACTCTTTAGCTTCCTCCTAGCTCGTAGTGGCTCCTGCAAAGCATAAAACTCGTAATTAGAGCATTTTGTTATCTTTTAACATTCAAACATTGAGAAAGTGCAGCCAAATTAGAGTGTAAATAGTATCTAAATTGCATAATTATCGTCTACTATCAACACCCCCACACTTAATCCTTTGCTCGTCATCGAGCAATCAAACCACACTCTACAGAGACCTAACTTCCCCGAGCGACTTTCCTAACTCGTCACACCAAGAATATTCCTCATAGATTGAGTACATTAGTGTAACATCCACACCTCAAGAGTTGACTCCCGCGAACCACGCAATATTCCTAACCGGCTTAGTTACTCTAACTCAGAGGTCCAAACCTACCTCTCCTTCATGAATCAAGTGCCTGCTCACAACCAAAGAGACTCATCCCACAATACATAAAATGCACACACACTGAGGAACTTCAATATAAACAGAATTCACTCACCCTCAGAAATGACATTCATATGCCACAAAAGATGCACCACAGGCTTGCCCGTAGTGTACTACTCTACTACTCGAGCTCATTCAGTCTAGGATCAAGTAGGCTTTATTTAGTTGTAATGTAGGCTGAGGGCGGGTAGGATACATTTAGATATACGAGTGGTTACACCTCCCTAAGAACTTTAATACATATACTTAAACATTCAAAAATCCACACTTATGTCAAACCATAACTCCACCTTCACATCACTGTATATTAACTCCCTTCTTCTTTAAGCACAATTACATCAAGAGCCACCACCTAGCAAGGAATATTTTTCACACCAATCCAACTATTTATTTATTTATTTATTTATTTATTTTCAATTCAAGTGGCTCTTACTTTATTAAAACAGTGCACCTTACTCCTTATTTCATTAGTTCCACTCAAAAGCCAAACCCACCACCCCACACTTTAACTTTTACAAGGTGCATAACTATTCAAGTGCTCATGAGAGGTTAAAAGGTTCAAATAGATGGTTAATTCAAACAAATGGGTAAGGCTTGTAGTGTGGTTGCCAAAGAAATAGGATTACAGGCTCAACGTGGTTAACTACGATACATAACAGATGGGTGGATGAAGTATATATATGGTTCAACAAAGAAATGCCTATACCACTTCCTACACCAAACAGACTACTATTTTGCTTTGCAGACATACGGGGCAAGTTCTAGGCATCAAATGTCGTGCACAGAATACAACAAGCCTCACACACACATGGCACGTGACTCACTCCAGATTAGGTCATCAAGCACTCAGATTAGGGTACTTAAGCCAAATTAAGAACATACAATTTAAGGCATTGTTACAAGAGTCGACAACTAAGCCTAAGCGTCACACTAGAATACCTGCTCTATTCAAGGCATTACGAAGTCAAGAGATCCTATTTCTATTTCCACCCATAGCCTACAAGAATTTATTCTAATTGAACCTGAACGGTGCCAGATCCACAATTAAATCCGCGGTCACATCCGCGGCTGCGGACAGAATACCCTGCATAATCCGCAGTCGATCCGCGGCCGCGGACTGAGGCCTTAATTTTTTTTTGCTCTTTTTCGCACTTTTGACTCTCTTCGGGATAATTTCGTCACCCCGACTCCTTCTGCTGCACATACTTTCATTCCTGCACCTTAGTAGATTGATCAATATTTTCACCGTTCAAAGAAATCAATTACAAAAATAAGAACAAAGAAAAATAATGGGTTGCCTCCCAAAAAGTGCCTAATTTAACGTCGCGCACGATGATTTACAACAAACTATGGGTTGCCTACCAGGAAGCGCCTGATTTAACGTCGCGGCACAAAGCAGGCATTCATTATTACTTTTCGCTTATGTATTGGGGCTCTTCTAAAGATATCACCACTCTATCCCCCTTTTCTTCGATCATTCCTAGGTAATGTTTCAACCTTTTCCCATTCACTGTGAACTTATTCGTTCCATCTTCGGATTCAATTTCTACAGCTCCACTTGAGAACACTTGCACCACTTTGAAGGGTCCTGACCATCGGGACTTCAATTTACCCGAAAACAATCTTAGTCTCGAGTTGTATAACAACACTAGATCTCCGGGTTTGAAGTTCCGATCTAGAATATGCTTATCATGCATCATTTTCATCCTTTCTTTGTACAATCTTGCATTCTCAAATGTATGGAACCTAAATTCCTCGAGTTCATGTAACCCCGTGACTCTACTGGTGCCTGTGGTCTCCATATCCAAATTCATCTGCCGCAGTGCCTAAAGGGCTTTATGCTC